>NC_143168.1:3410000-3712500 GCF_047325235.1 Durio zibethinus | reverse complement strand
GCAGAAATATGATGATGTGCTTGAACTCACCTACCACCCGTTCGATCCCCGGCTTACGCATCCTACCTCTCTGGTCGACTGAGCATCCGCACGCTCGTTTCGTGGGTTGACATAGGCATAAGGAGTTCATCCCCAGTCTAAGCATATGAAGTTCATTCCCAGTCTAAGATCAGATCAGACCGAGGGTTGTGGCAGCAGGATCGGCAGCACGTAGGGGTGATCGAGTTGATCCCTGGCTTACGCATTATGCCTCTCCGGTCGGCTCAGTGCCTGCACGGTCGTTTCATGGGTTGATTTAGGCATATGGAGTTCATCCTCAGTCCAAGCATACAGAGTTCATTCCCAGTCTAAGATCAGACCAGACCGAGGGTTACGGCAGCAGGATCAACAGTACGCAGGGGGGACCAGGTCGATCCTTGACTTGCGCATTCTACCTCTCCGGCCGGTTAAGCGGCCGCACACCCGTTTCATGGGTTGGCTTAGGCATAGGGAGTTCATTCCATGTCTAAGCCCCAACCGGACTGAGGGTTGTGGTAGTGGGACCGACAGCACACAGAAGGGGATCGGGTCGATCCCCGACTTGCGTATTATGCCTCTCCGATTGGCTCAGCGCCCGCACGCTCATTTCATGGGTTGACTTAGGCATACGGAGTTCATTCCTAGTCTAAGATCAGACCGGATCGAGGGTTGCGACAGCAAGATCGATAGCAAGCAGGGTGGGACCGGGTCGATTCCTGGCTTGCACATTCTGCCTCTCCGGTTGGCTGAGCACCCTTATGCTCATTTTGTGGGTTGGCTTAGGCATACGGAGTTCATTCCATGTCTAAGCATACGGAGTTCATTCCCAGTCTAAGATCAGACTGGACCAAGGGTTGCGATAGCAGGACCAGCAGTAGGATCGACAGCACGCAGGGGGGATCAGGTCGATCCCCAGCTTGTGCATTCTGCCTCTCCGACCAGCTGAGCACTCGGACGCTCGTTTCGTGCTTTGGTTTAGGCATACGGAGTTCATTCCATTTCTAGGCCCCAGTCGGACCGAGGGCTGTGGCAGCAGGATCGGTAACGGGATCGACAGTACGCTGAAGGGGATCAGGCTGATCCCCGACTTGCACAATATGCCTCTTCAACCGGCCTCTCCGACTGGCTAAGAACTCGCATGCTTGTTTTATGGGTTGACTGAGGTATATGGAGTTCATCCCCAGTCTAAGCATGTGGAGTTCATTCCCAGTCCAAGATCAGACCAGACCAGGGTTTGTGATAGCAGGATCGACAGCAAGCAAGAGGGACCGAGCCGATCCCCAGCTTGTGCATTCTGCCTCTCCGGCCGATGGAGCGCCCACACGTCCGTTTCATGGGTTGGATTAGGCATAGGGAGTTCATTCCATGTCTAAGACCCAGCCGGACCGAGGGTTGTGGTAGCAGGACAGGCAGCACGCAGAGGGGGACCGCACCGATCCCTAGCTTGCACCTTATGCTTCTTCGGTCGGCTTAGCCCCCAAATGCTCATTTTGTTGGTTGACTTAGGTATACGAAGTTCATTCCTAGTCTAAGATCGAACCGGATCGAGGGTTGCGATAGCAGGATCGACAGCACGCAGGGTGGGATCGGGTCAGTCCCCGGCTTGTGCATTCTGCCTCTCCGGTCGGCTGAGCGCTCGCACGCTTATTTCGTGCGTTGGCTTAGGCATGCATAGTTCATTCCATGTCTAAGCATACGGAGTTCAATCCTAATCTAAGATCAGACTGGACCGAGGTTTATGGCAGTAGGACCAGCAGCAGGATCGGTAGCATGTAGGGGGGACTAGGTCGATCCCCGACTTGCGTATTCTGCCTCTCCGATCGGCTGAGTGCCTGCACGCTCATTTCGTGGGTTGACTTAGGCATACGGAGTTCATCCCCAGTCTAAGCATACGGAGTTCATTCCCAGTCTAAGATTGGACTAGACCGAGGATTGCGGTAGCAGGATCGACAGCATGCAAGGGAGACAGGGCTGATCCCCGGCTTGCGCTTTCTGCCTCTCCGATCGGTTGAGCACCCGTACACCTGTTTCGTGGGTTGGCTTAGGCATAGGGAGTTCATTCCATGTCTAAGCCCCAACCGAGTTGAGATTTGTGGTAGCGGGACCGACAGCATGCAGAGGGGGATCGGGCCAATCCTCGGCTTGCGCATTATGCCTCTCCGATCGGCTGAGTGCCTGCACGCTCATTTCGTGGGTTGACTTAGGCATACGGAGTTCATCCCCAGTCTAAGCATACGGAGTTCATTCCCAGTCTAAGATTGGACTAGACCGAGGATTGCGGTAGCAGGATCGACAGCATGCAAGGGAGACAGGGCTGATCCCCGGCTTGCGCTTTCTGCCTCTCCGATCGGTTGAGCACCCGTACACCTGTTTCGTGGGTTGGCTTAGGCATAGGGAGTTCATTCCATGTCTAAGCCCCAACCGAGTTGAGATTTGTGGTAGCGGGACCGACAGCATGCAGAGGGGGATCGGGCCAATCCTCGGCTTGCGCATTATGCCTCTCCGACCGGTTGAGCATCCGCACACTCATTTCATGGGTTGACTTAGGCATTTGGAGTTCATTCCCAGTCTAAGATCAGATCATACTGAGGGTTGCGGCAGTAGGATCGACAGCACGCAGGGGGGACCATGTCAGTCCTTGACTTGCGCATTCTGCCTCTCCGGCCGATTGAGCGCCCACACACTCATTTTGTGGGTTGGCTTAGGCATACGGAGTTCATTCCATGTCTAAGCCCCTGCCGGATCGAGGGTTGTGGTAGCAGGACCCGCTGCGGGATCGACAGCACGTAAAGGGGGACCAGGCTGATCCTTGGCTTGCGCATTATGCCTCTCCAGTTGACCTGTCTGGCTGACTGAGCACCCGCACGCTCATTTTATGGGTTGACTTAGGCATACAGAGTTTAACCCCAGTCTAAGCATATGAAGTTCATTCCCTATCTAAGATCAGACAGGACCGAGGGTTGCAGCAATAGGATCGGTAGCATGCAGGGGGGACATGCCTGATCTCCGGATTGCGCATTCTACCTCTCCGATCGGCTGAGCGCCCGTACGCTCGTTTCATGGGTTGGCTTAGGCATATGGAGTTCATTCTATGCTGAAGCCCCAGTCAGACCGAGGTTTGTGGTAAGAAGATCGACAGCGGGATCGGGCTGATCCCCGACTTGCACATTATGCCTCTCCGACCGGCCTCTTTGGCCGTCTGAGCACCCGCACACTCGTTTTATGGGTTGACTTAGGCATACGAAGTTCATCCCCAGTCTAGGCATACGGAGTTCATTCCCAGTCTAAGATCAGACTAGACTGAGGGTTGTGGCAGCAGGATCGACGGCACGAAAGAGGGACCTAGCCGATCCCCGGCTTGCGCATTTTGCCTCTCCGGTCAGCTGAGTGCCCGCACCCCCGTTTCGTGGGTTGGCTTAGGCATAGGGAGTTCATTCGATGTCTAACCCCTAACCGGACCGAGGGTTGTGGCAGCACGACTGGCAGCACGAAGAGGGGGACCAGGTCAATCCTCGCCTTGCGTATTATGCCTGTCCGGTCGGCTTAGCCCCCGAACACTCATTTTATGGGTTGACCTAGGCTTACAGAGTTCATTGCCACCCTAAGATCAGATCGGACCGAGGGTTGTGGCTGCAGGGTCGACAGCACGCAGTGGGGGATCGGGTCAGTCCTTGGCTTGCACATTCTACCTCTTCGATCGACTGAGTGCCCGTACGCTCGTTTCGTGGGTTGGCTTAGGCATACGGAGTTCATTCAATGTCTAAGCATACGGAGTTCATTCCCAGTCTAAGATCAGACCGAACCGAAGGTTGCGGTAGCAGGACAAGTAGCAGGATCGATAGCACAAATGGGGGGACCAGACCGATCCCCTGCTTGCGTATTCTACCTCTTCGGCCAGTTGAGCACCCGTACGCTCGTTTCGTGGGTTGGCTTAGGCATACAGAGTTCATTCCATGTCTAAGCCCCAGCCGGATCAAGGGTTGTGGAGCAAGATCGGCAGCGGGATCGACAGCACGGATAGGGGGACCGGGCTGATCCTCGGCTTGCGCATTATGCCTCTTCGGCCGGCTGAGCACCTGCACGCTCATTTCATGGGTTGACTTAGGCATACGAAGTTCATCTCCAGTCTAAGCATACGGAGTTCATTCCCAGTCTAAGATCGAACCAGACCGAGGGTTACGGCAGCAGAATCGACAGCATACAGGGGGGATCGAGGCGATCCCCGGCTTGCATATTCTACGTCTCCGACCGACTGAGCGCCCTCACGCCAGTTTCATGGGTTGGCTTAGGCATAAGGAGTTCATTCCATGTCTAAGCACCAGCCGCACAGAGGGTTGTGGTAGCGGGACTGGCAGCGCGCAGAGAAGGACTGCCTCTCCGATCGGTTCAGCACCCGAACGCTCGTTTCATGCGTTGACTTAGGCATACAGAGTTCTTTCCTAGTCTACGATTGAACTGGACAGAAGGTTCAGGCAGCAGGATCGACAGCATATAGGGGGGATCGGGTCGATCCCCGGCTTGCACGTTCTGCCTCTCCGGCTGGCTAAGCGCCCGCACGCTCGTTTCGTGGGTTGGGTTAGGCATACAGAATTCATTCCATGTCTTAGCATACGGAGTTCATTCCCAGTCTTAGATCAAACTGGACCAAGGGTTGTGGCAGCAGGACCAGCAGCAGGATCGACAGCACGCAAGGGGGGATCAGGCTGATCCCTGGCTTACGTATCTACCTCTCCGACCAGCCTCTCCGGTCGACTGAGCGCCCGCACACTCCTTTCATGAGTTGACTTAGGCATACGGAGTTCATCCCCAGTCTAAGCATACGGAGTTCATTCGTAGTCTAAGATCAGACCGGATCGAGGGTTGTGACAGCAGGATCAGCAGCATGCAGGGGGGACCGGGCTAATCCCTGGCTTGCGCATTCTACCTCTTCGGTCGGCTGAGCGCACGCACGCCCGTTTCATGGGTTGGCTTAGGCATAGGCAGTTCATTCCATGTCTAAGCCCCAGCTGGACCGAGGGTTGTGGTAGCGAGACCGGTAGCATACAGAGGGGGATCGGATCGATCCCCGGCTTGCGCATTTTGCCTCTCCGACCGACTGATCGCCCGCACGCTCGTTTCGTGGGTTGGCTTAGGCATACGAAGTTCATTCCATGTCTAAGCATACAGAGTTCATTCCCAGTCTAAGAGTTTGAGCCACGGTGCACATACTGGGCTCGAGCATGCACTGGTGCCACATTTTTTTCACCCGGGGCATCATCGTCAGAGCATCGTCGGAGCATCGTCGGAGAGCCTAACTGGCGGCATTGGGGGTTCCAACGATTGGGGGGGTCGGGGGGTGTGCGCACATGATGTGAGATGGCTGCTGGTACTTGGCCCTTATATTGGCCCCCTATCCCTCATCAAACCTCAAGAACTCACACCCCCTTAAAGAGCATTTGAGATTTTATAGGTTTGCTGCCAGTAGCCATTAAAGTGTCTGAAATGGGGACACTTTTTTCAAACGGTCACAAAATCTTCTGCACTTCGATTTTTTAGCTGAATTTTTTTTTGCATGCCAAAAAAAATGAAAGGATCACCTCTACCAAATTTGGGGACAAAACTTTTTCTAAAAAAAGTTTAAAAAATCTCGAACCGCAAAAAGTTTTGAAAATCGTGAAAAATAGAAAATGGGTCGTCTTGCCACGAAACTTCACATGAAGGCTTAGGGGACCATTGTATGAATTTACAAGCCATAAAAATGGCATTGGCATGGCAGAAATATGAAGATGTGCTTGAACCCACCTACCACCCGTTCGATCCTCGGCTTGCGCATCCTGTCTCTCTGGTTGGCTGAGCGCCCGCACGCTCGTTTTGTGGGTTGACTTAGCCATACGAAGTTCATCCCCAGTCTAAGCATACGGAGTTCATTCCCAATCTAAGATCGAACCAGGGCGAGGGTTGCTGCAGCAGGATTGACAGCATGCAGGGGGGATCGAGCCGATCCCTGGCTTACGCATTTTGCCTCTCCGGTCGGCTGAGCGCCCGCACGCCCGTTTCATGGGTTGGCTCCGGCATAGGGAGTTCATTCCATGTCTAAGCCCCAGCGGGACCGAGGGTTGTGGCAGCGGGACCAGCAGTACGTAGAGGGGGATCGGGCCGATCCCCGGCTTGCGCATTCTGCCTTTCCTGTTAGCTGAGTGCCCACACGCTCATTTCGTGGGTTGGCTTAGGCATACGGAGTTCATTCCATGGCTAAGCATACATAGTTCATTCCAGTCTAAGAGTTTGGGCCATGGTGGACATGCTGGGCTCGGGCATGTGCTGGTGCCGCATTTTTTTCACCCGAGGCACCATCGCCGGAGCATCGCCAGAGAGCCTAACCAGTAGCATGGGGGTTCCGGCGATTAGGGGGGCCGGGGGGTGTGCGCACATGATGTGCGATGGCTGCTGGTACTTGGCCCTTATATTGGTCCCCTATCCCTCATCAAACCTCGAGAACTCACACCCCTTTAAAGAGCATTTGAGATTTTACAGGCTTGCTGCTAGTAGCTATTAAAGTGTCTGAAACGGGGACACTTTTTTCAAATGGTCACAAAATCTTCTCCACTTCGAGTTTTTAGCTGAATATTTTTGTGCATGCCAATAAAAATACAAGGATCACCTCTACCAAATTTGGGGACAAAACTCTTTCTAAAAAAATTTAAAAAATCTCGAACTGCATAATGTTTCAAAAATTATGAAAAATAGAAAACGGGTCGTCATGCCACAAAACTTCACATGAAGGCTTAGGGGACCATTGCATGAATTTACAAGCCATAAAAATGGCATTGGCATGGCAGAAATATGAAGATGTGCTTGAACCCACCTACCACCCGTTCGATCCCCGGCTTGCGCAACCTGCCTCTCTGGTCGACTGAGCGCCCGCACGCTCGTTTTGTGGGTTAGCTTAGGCATACGGAGTTCATCCCTAGTCTAAGCATATGGAGTTCATTCCCAATCTAAGATCAGACCAGACCGAGGGTTACGATAGTAGGATCGATAGCACGCAGGGGGGATCAGGCCGATCGCTGGCTTGCGTAATCTGCCTCTCCGATTGACTGAGCGCCCGCATGCCCGTTTCGTGGGTTGGCTTAGGCATAGGGAGTTCATTCCATGTCTAAGCCCCAACCGAATCGAGGGTTGTGGCAGTGGGACCGACAGCACGCAGAGGGGGGTCAGGCCAATCCTCGGCTTTCATATTATGCCTCTCTGGCCGGCTCAGCGCCCGCATGCTCGTTTCATGGGTTAACTTAGGCATACACTGTTCATTCCCAGTCTATGATGGGACCGGACTGATGGTTGTGGCAGCTGGATCGATAGCACGCATGGGGGGATTGCGTCGGTCCCTGACTTGTGCATTCTACCTCTTCGGCCGGCTGAGCACCCGCACGCTCGTTTCGTGGGTTGGCTTAGGCATACGGAGTTCATTCCATGTCTAAGCATACGGAGTTCATTCTTAGTCTAAGATCGGATCGGACCGAGGGTTGCGGTAGCAGGATCGACAGCACGCGGGGGGGATCGGGCCGATCCCTGACTTGCGCAATCTGCCTCTCCGACTGGCTAAGCGCCCGCACGCCCGTTTCGTGTGTTGGCTTAGGCATAGGGTGTTCATTCCATGTCTAAGCCCCAGTCGGACCAAAGATTGTGGCAGCAGGACCGGCAGCACGCAGAGGGTGACCGGGCCGATCCCTGGCTTGCGCATTATGCCTCTCCTACCGGCTCAGCGCCCGTACGCTCATTTCGTGGCTTGACACAGGCATACAAAGTTCATTCCAAGTCTAAGATCAGACCGGACTGAGGGTTGTGGCAGCAGGATCGACAGCACGCATGGGGGGACTTGGTCGATCACCGGCTTGTGGATTCTGCCTCTCCGGCCGGCTGAGCGCACGCTCGTTTCGTGGGTTGGCTTAGGCACACGGAGTTCATTCCATGTCTAAGCCTACAGAGTTCTTTCCCATCTGAGATCGGACCGGACCGAAGGTTACGGTAGCAGGACCAGCAGCAGGATCGGCAACACGCAGGGGGGACCAGGTCTATCCCCGGCTTGCGCATTCTGCCTCTTCGACTGGCTGAGCGCCCGCACGCTCGTTTCGTGGGTTGGCTTAGGCATACGGAGTTCATCCCCAGTCTAAGCATACGGATTTCATTCCCAGTCTAAGATCGGATCAGACCGAGGGTTGCGGCAGCAGGATCAGCAGTAAGCAGGGGAGACTGGGCCGATCCCTGGCTTGCGTATTCTACCTCTTCGGGCGACTGAGCGCCTGCACGCTCGGTTCGTGGGTTGGCTTAGGCATAGGGAGTTCATTCCATGTCTAAGACCTAGCCGTACCACGGGTTGTGGCAGTGGGACCGGCAGCACACAGAGGGGGACTGGGCCGATCCTTGGCTTATGCATTATGCCTTTTCGATCGGCTCAGTGCCCGCACGCTCGTTTCGTGGATTGACTTATGCATATGGATTTCATTCCCAGTCTAAGATCAAATCGGACCAAGGGTTACGGTAGCAGGATCGATAGCATGTAGGGGGGACCGGGTCGATCCCCGGCTTGTGCATTCTACCTCTCCGACCGGCTTAGCGGCCACAAGCTCATTTTGTTGGTTATCTTAGGCATACGGAGTTCATTCCATGTCTAAGCATACGGATTCATCCCCAGTCTAAGATTTTGAGCCACGGTGCACATGCTGGGCTCGGGCATGTGCTGGTGCCACATTTTTTTCGCCCGGGGCACCATCGTCGGAGCATCGTCGGAGAGCCTAACCGGCGGTATTGGGGGTTCCGACGATTGGGGGTTCTGACGATTGGGGGGGCCGGGGGGTGTGCGCACATAATGTGCAATGGGTGCTGGTACTTGGCCCTTATATTGGCCCCCTATCCCTCATCAAACCTTGAGAACTCACACCCTCTTAAAGAGCATTTGAGATTTTATAGGTTTGTTGCTAGTAGCAATTAAAGTGTCTGAAATGGGGACACTTTCTTCAAACGGTCACAAAATCTTCTCCACTTCGAGTTTTTAGTTGAATTTTTTTGTGCATGCCAACAAAAATGCAAGGATCACCTCTACCAAATTTGGGGACAAAACTCTTTCTAAAAAAATTTTAAAAAATCCAAAGTTTCAAAAATCATGAAAAATATAAAACGGGTTGTCTTGCCATGAAACTTCACATGAAGGCTTAGGGGACCATTGTATGAATTTACAAGCCATAAAAATGGCATTGGCACGGCATAAATATGAAGATGTGCTTGAACCCACCTACCACCCATTCGATCCTCGGCTTGCGCATCCTGTCTCTCTGGTCGGCTGAGCGCCCGCACGCTCCTTTCGTGGGTTGACTTAGTCATATGGAGTTCATCCCCAGTCTAAGCATATGAAGTTCACTCCCAATCTAAGATCAGACCAGGCCGAGGGTTGCGGCAGCAGGATCGACAGCATGCAGGGGGGACCGAGCCGATCCCTGGCTTGTGCATTTTGCCTCTCCGGTTGGCTGAGTGCCCGCATGCCCGTTTCATGGGTTGGCTTAGGCATAGGGAGTTCATTCCATGTCTAAGCCCCAACTGGACCGAGGGTTGTGGCAGCGGGACCAGTAGCACATAGATGGGGACTGGGCCGATCCCTGGCTTACGCATTATGCCTCTTCAGCCAGCTCAACACCTGCACGCTTGTTTCATGGGTTGACCTATGCATACGGAGTTCATTCCCAGTCTAAGATCATACCGGATCGAGGGTTACGGTAGTAGGATGGACAGCATGCAGGGGGGACCGGGCCAATCCCCGACTTGCGCATTCTGCCTCTCCGACTGGTTGAGCACCCGCACGCTCATGTCGTGGGTTGGCTTAGGCATACGGAGTTCATTCCATGTCTAAACATACAGAGTACATTCCCAGTGTAAGATTTTGAGACATGGTGCACATGCTAGGCTCAAGCATGTACTGGTGCCGCATTTTTTTCACCCGGGCCCCATCGTCGGAGGATCGTCGGAGTATTATCGGAGAGCCTAACCGACGGCATTGGGGATTCCGACGATTGGGGGGGCCGGGGGGTGTGCGCACATGATGTCCGATGGGTGCCAGTACTTGGCCCTTATATTGTCCCCCTATCCCTCATCAAACTTTGAGAACTCACACCCCCTTAAAGAGCATTTGAGATTTTATAGGTTTGCTGCCAGTAGCCATTAAAGTGTCTGAAATGGGGACACTTTTTTCAAACGGTCACAAAATCTTCTCCACTTCGATTTTTTAGCTGAATGTTTTTGTGCATGCCAACAAAAATACAAGGATCAACCCTACCAAACTTGGGGAGAAAACTCTTTCTAAAAAAATTTTAAAAAATCACGGACCGCAAAAAGTTTCAAAAATTGTGAAAAATAGAAAATGGGTCGTCTTGCCTCGAAACTTCACACGATGGCTTAGGGGACCATTGTATGAATTTACAAGCCATAAAAATCGCATTGGCATGGCAGAAATATGAAGATGGGCTTGAACCCACCTACCACTCGTTCGATCCTCGGTTTGTGCATGCTGCCTCTTTGGTCGGCTAAGTGCCCGCATGCTCATTTCATGGGATGACTTAGGCATACGGAGTTCATCCATAGTCCAAGCATACGAAGTTTATTCTTAATCTAAGATCGAACTGGATCGACGGTTGCGACAGCAGGATCGGCAGCACGCAGGGTGGACTGGGCTGATCCCCGTCTTGCGCATTCTGCCTCTCCGGTCGACTGAGCACCCGCACGCCCGTTTCATGGGTTGGCTTAGGCATAGGGAGTTCATTCCATGTCTAAGCCCTAGTCGGACCGAGGGTTGTGGCTGTGGGTCTGGCAACATGCAGAGGGGGACCGGGTCGATCCTCGGCTTACGCATTATGCCTCTTCGACCGGCTCAGCGCCCACACGCTCGTTTCATGGGTTGACTTATGCATACGGAGTTCATCCCTAGTCTAAGCATACATAGTTCATTCCCAGTCTAAGATCAGACTGGACTGAGGGTTGCGACAGCAGGATCGGCAGCACGTAGGGGGGATCGAGCCGATCCCCGACTTGCGCATTCTGCCTCTCCGGTTGGCTGAGCACCCGCACGCCCATTTCATTGGTTGGCTTAGGCATAGGGAGTTCATTCCATATCTATGCCCTAGTTAGATCGAGGGTTGTGGCAGCTGGACCGACAGCACGCAGAGGAAGATCGAGTCGATCCCTGACTTGCACATTATGCCTCTTCGGCTGGCTCAACGCCCGCATGCTCGTTTCGTGGGTTGACTTATGCATACGCAGTTCATTCCCAGTCTAAGATTGGATCGCACCGAGGGTTGCGGCAGCAGGATCAACAGCACACAGGGGGGGACCAGGTCAATCCTCGGCTTGCGCATTCTACCTCTCCAACCGACTGAGTGCCCGTATGCTCGTTTCGTGGGTTGGCTTAGGCATACGGAGTTCATTCCATGTCAAAGCATAAGGAGTTCATTCCTAGTCTAAGATTTTGAGACACGGTGCACATGCTGGGCTCGGGCATGTGCTGGTGCCGCATTTTTTTCGCCCGGGGCACCATCGCCGGAGCATCGTCTGAAAGCCTAACTGACGGTATTGGGGGTTCCGACGATTGGGGGGTCGGGGGTGTGCGCACATGATGTGCGATGGGTGCTGGTACTTGGCCCTTATATTGGCCCCCTATCCCGCATCAAACCTTAAGAACTCACACCCCCTTAAAGAGCATTATAGGTTTGCTGTCAGTAGCCATTAAAGTGTCTGAAATGGGGAAACTTTTTTCAAACGGTCACAAAATCTTCTCCACTTTGAGTTTTTTGTGCATGCCAACAAAAATACAAGGATCACCTCTACCAAATTTGGGGACAAAACTCTTTCTAAAAAAATTAAAAAAAATCCCAAACCGCAAAAAGTTTCAAAAATCATGAAAAATAGAAAATGGGTCGTCTTGCCATGAAACTTCTCATGAAGGCTAAGGGGACCATTGTATGAATTTACAAGCCATAAAAATGGCATTGATTTGGCAAAAATATGAAGATATGCTTGAACCCACCTACCACCCGTTCGATCCCCGGCTTGCGCATCCTGCCTCTCTAGTCGGCTAAGCACCTGCATGCTCGTTTCGTGGGTTGACTTAGGCATACGGAGTTCATCCTAGTCTAAGCATATAGAGTTCATTCTCAGTCTAAGATCGAACCAGACCGACGGTTACGATAGCAAGATCGACGGCACGCAGGGGGGATCGGGTCGATGCCCGGCTTGCGCATTCTGCCTCTCCGACCGGCTGAGCACCCGCACGCCCGTTTCGTGGGTTGGCTTAGGCATAGGGAGTTCATTCCATGTCTAAGCCCCAGCAGGACCGAGGGTTGTGGCTGCGGTTCTGGCAGCACGCAGAGGGGGACCAGGCCGATCCCCGGCTTACGCATTATGCCTCTTCGACCGGCTTAGCCCCCGCATGCTTGTTTCACGGGTTGACTTATGCATACAGAGTTCATCCCCAGTCTAAGCATACGGAGTTCATTCCCAGTCTAAGATTGGACCGGACCAACGGTTGTGACAGCAGGATTGGCAGCACGCAGGGGGTACCGGGCCGATCCCCTACTTGCGCTTCTGCCTCTCTGGCCTGCTGAGCACCCGCACGCCCATTTCATGGGTTGGCTTAGGTATAAGGAGTTCATTCCATGTCTATGCCCTAGTTAGACCGAGGGTTGTGGCAGCTGGATCGACAGCACGCAGAGGGGGATTGAGCCGATCCCTGACTTGCGCATTATGCCTCTTCGGCTGGCTCAACGCTCGCACGCTAGTTTCGTGGGTTGACTTATGCATACGGAGTTCATTCCCAGTCTAAGATCGGACGGATCGAAGGTTGTGGCAGTAGGATCGATAGCACACAGGGGGGGACCGGGCCGATCCCCGGCTTGCGCATTCTGCCTCTCCGACCAGCTAAACGCCCGCACGCTCGTTTCATGGGTTGGCTTAGGCATACGGAGTTCATTCCATGCCTAAGCATATAGAGTTCATTCCCAGTCTAAGATCTTGAGCCATGGTGCACATGCTGGGCTTGGGCATGTGCTGGTGCTATATTTTTTTTTGCTCGGGGCACCATCGTCGGAGCATCGCCGGAGAGCCTAACCGGCGGCATTGGGTGTTCCGGTGATTGGGGGGCCGGGGGGGTGTGTGCACTTGATGTGCGATGGGTGCTGGTACTTGGCCCTTATATTGGCCCCCTATCCCTCATCAAACCTCGAGAGCTCACGCCCCCTTAAAGAGCATTTGAGATTTTATAGGTTTGCTGTCAGTAGCCATTAAAGTGTCTGAAATGGGGACACTTTTTTCAAATGGTCACAAAATCTTCTCCACTTTGAGTTTTTTGTGCATGCCAAAAAAAATACAAGGATCACCTCTACCAAATTTGGGGACAAAACTCTTTCTAAAAGAATTTTAAAAAATCCCAAACAGTAAAAATGTTTCAAAAATCATGAAAAATAGAAAATGGGTCGTCTTGCCACGAAACTTCACTTGAAGGCTTAGGAGACCATTGTATGAATTTACAAGCCATAAAAATGGCATTGGCATGGCAGAAATATGAAGATGTGCTTGAACCCACCTACAACCCGTTCGATCCCCGGCTTGCGCATCCTGCCTCTTAGTCGATTGAGCGCCTGCATGCTCGTTTCGTTGGTTGACTTAGGCATACGAAGTTCATCCCCAGTCTAAGCATATGGGGCTCATTCCCAGTCTATGATCGGACCGGACTGAGGGTTGCGACAGCAGGATCAATAGCACGCAGGGGGGACCGGGCCGATCCCTGGCTTACGTATTCTACCTCTCCAGCAGGCTGAGCGCCCACATGCTCGTTTCGTGGGTTGGCTTAGGCATAGGGAGTTCACTCCATGTCTAAACCCCAGCCGGACCGAGGGTTTTGGTAGCGGGACCGGCAGCACACAGAGGGGGACCGGGCTGATCCTCGGCTTGCTCATTATGCCTCTCCAGTAGGCTCAGCACCCGTACGCTCGTTTCGTGGGTTGACTTATGCATACAGAGTTCATTCCCAGTCTAAGATCAGATCGGCCCAAGGGTTGTGGTAGCAGGATCGACAGCACGCAGGGGGGGATCGGGCTGGTCCCTGGCTTGCGCATTCTGCCTCTTCGATCGACTGAGTGCCCGTACGCTCATTTCGTGGGTTGGCTTAGGCATACGGAGTCCATTCTAAGTCTAAGCCCCAGTCGGATCGAGGATTGTGGTAGTAAGACCAGCAGCAGGATCGGCAGCACGCAGAGGGGGACCGGGCTGATCCTCGGCTTGTGCATTATGCCTCTTCTACCGGCCTCTCTAGCCGGTTGAGCGCCCGCACGTCCATTTCATGGGTTGGCTTAGGCATAGGGAGTTCATTCCATGTCTAAGCCCCAGCTGGATTGAGGGTTGTGACAGCGGGACCAGCAGCACGCAGAGGGGGACCGGGCCGATCCCTGGCTTGCGCATTCTGCCTCTCCAGTCAGCTGAGCGCCCACACGCTCGTTTCATGGGTTGGCTTAGGCATACGGAGTTCATTCCATGGCTAAGCATACATAGTTCATTCCAGTCTAAGATTTTGGGCCATGGTTGACATGCTAGGCTCGGGCATGTGCTGGTGCCGCATTTTTTTCACCCGAGGCACCATCGTCGGAGCATCGCCAGAGAGCCTAACCAGCGGCATGGGGGTTCCGACGATTGGGGGGCCGGGGGGTGTGCGCACATGATGTGCGATGGGTGCTGGTACTTGGCCCTTATATTGGCCCCCTATCCCTCATCAAACCTTGAGAACTCACACCCCCTTAAAGAGCATTTGAGATTTTATAGGTTTCCTGCCAATAGCCATTAAAGTGTCTGAAATGGGGACACTTTTTTCAAACGGTCACAAAATCTTCTCCACTTCGAGTTTTTAGCTGAATTGTTTTATGCTTTCCAACAAAAATAGAAAGATGACCTCTACCAAATTTGGGGACAAAACTCTTTCTAAAAAAATTTAAAAAAATCCTGAACCGCAAAAAGTTTCAAAAATCATGAAAAATAGAAAACGGGTCGTCTTGCCACGAAACTTCACATGAAGGCTTAGGGGACCATTGCATGAATTTACAACCCATAAAAATGTCATTGGCACGGCAGAAATATGAAGATGTGCTTAAACCCACCTACCACCCATTAGATCTCCAGCTTGTGCATCTTGCCTCTCTAGTCGGCTGAGCGCCCGTACGCTCGTTTCGTGGGTTGACTTAGGCATACAAAATTCATCCCCCGTCTAAGCATACAGAGTTCATTCCCAGTCTAAGATCGACTGGACTAAGAGTTGCGATAGTAGGATCGGCAGCACACAGGGGGGACCGGGCCGATCCCAGCTTGCGCATTCTGCCTCTCCGACCGGCTGAGCGCCCACACGCCCGTTTCATGGTTGGCTTAGGCATAGGGAGTTCATTCCATGTCTAAGCCCCAGCCAGACTGAGGGTTGTGGCAGTGGGACTGGTAGCATGCAGAAGGGGACCGGGCCAATCCTTGGCTTGCACATTATGCCTCTTCGACCGACTCAGCGTCCGCACACTCATTTCATGGGTTGACTTAGGCATACGAAGTTCATTCCTAGTCTAAGATCAGATCAGACTGAGGGTTGTGGTAGCAGGATCGACAGCATATAGGGGGGACCGAGCCGATCCCTGGCTTGTGCATTCTACGTCTCCAATCGACTGAGTGCCCGCACACTCGTTTCATGGGTTGGCTTAGGCATACGGAGTTCATTCCATGTCGAAGCATACGGAGTTCATTCCCAGTCTAAGATCGGACTAGACCGAGGGTTGCGACAGCAGGACCAACAGCAGGATCGACAGCATGCAGGAGGGGCCGAGCCGATCTCCGGCTTACGCATTCTGCCTCTTCGATCGGCTGAGTGCCCGCACGCTCGTTCCGTTGGTTGGCTTAGGCATATGGAGTTTATTCCATGTCTAAGCCCTACCCGGACCGAGGGTTGTGGTAGCAAGACCGATAGCGGGATCGACAGCATGCAGAGGGGGACTTGGCTGATCCCCGACTTGCACATTATACCTCTCTGGCCGGCCTTTCCGGCCGGCTGAGCGCCCGCACGCTCGTTTTGTGGGTTGACTTAGGCATCCCCAGTCTAAGCATACAGATTTCATTCCAGTCTAAGATCAGACTAGACCGAGGGTTGCGATAGCAGGATCGACAGCACGTAGGGGGGACTGGGCCGATCCCCAGCTTGCACATTCTGCTGCTCCGACCGACTGAGCACCCACACGTCCGTTTCGTGGGTTGGCTTAAGCATAGGGAGTTCATTCCATGTCTAAGCCCTAGTCAGACCGAGGGTTGTGGCAGCGGGACCAACAGCACGCAGCGGGGGACCGGGCCGATCCCTACCTTGCGCATTATGCCTCTTCGATCGGCTCATGGCCCGCACGCTCATTTTCTAAGTTGACTTATGCATACAGAGTTCATTCCCAGTGAAAGATCAGACCGGACCAAGGGTTGCACAGCAAGATCAATAGCACACAGGGGGGGACCGGGCCGATCTTCGACTTGCGCATTCTACCTCTCCGGTCAGCTGAGCACGAGCACACTCGTTCCGTGGGCTGGCTTAGGCATACGGAGTTAATTCCATGTCTAAGCATACAGAGTTCATTCCCAGTCTAAGATTTTGAGCCACGGTGCACATGCTGGGCTTGGGCATGTGCTGGTGCCACTTTTTTTTCACCCGGGGAACAATCGTCGGAGCATCGTTGGAGAGCCTAACCGGCGGCATTGGGGGTTCCGACGATTAGGGGGGCCGGGGGGGTGTGCACACATGATGTACGATGGGTGATGGTACTTGGCCCCTATATTGGCCCCCTATCCCTCATCAAACCTCAAAAACTCACACCTCCTTAAAGAGCATTTGAGATTTTATAGGTTTGCTGCCAGTAGCCATTAAAGTGTCTGAAATGGCGACAATTTTTTCAAACGGTCACAAAAACTTCTCCACTTCGAGTTTTTAGCTGAATTTCTTTGTGCATGCCAACATAAATACAAGGATCACCTCTACCAAATTTTGGGACAAAACTCTTTCTAAAAAACTTTAAAAAATCCCGAACCGTAAAAAGTTTCAAAAATCCTAAAAAATAGAAAATGGGTCATCTTGCCATGAAACTTCACATGAAGGCTTAGGGGACCATTGTATGAATTTGCACGCCATAAAAATAGCATTGGCATGGCAAAAATATGAAGATGTGCTTGAACCCACCTACCACCCGTTCGATCCCCGACTTGCGCATCCTGCCTCTCTGGTCGGCTGAGCGCCCGCATGCTCGTTTTGTGGGTTGACTTAGGCATATGGAGTTCATCCACAGTCTAAGCATACAGAGTTGATTCCCAGTCTAAGATCGAACTGGACCGAGGGTTGTGGCAGCAGGATCGGTAGCATGTAGGGGAGACCGGGTCGATCCCCAGCTTGCACATTCTGCCTCTCCAGTAGGCTGAGCGCCCGTACGCCCATTTCTTGGGTTGGCTTAGGCATAGGTAGTTCATTCCATGTCTAAGCCCTAGTCAGACCGAGGGTTGTGGTAGCAGGACCGGCAGCACGTAGAGGGGGATCGGGCCGATCCTCGGCTTACGCATTATGCCTCTCCTACCGGTTCAGTGCCCGTCGCTCGTTTTATGGGTTGACTTAGGCATACGGAGTTCATTCCCAGTCTAAGATTAGACCAGACCGAGGGTTGCAATAGCAGGATCGACAGAACGCAAGAGGGATCGGGCCTATCCTAGCTTGCGCATTCTGCCTCTCCAATCGGCTGAGCACCCGTACGCTCGTTTCATGGGTTGGCTTAGGCATACAGAGTTCATTCCATGTCTAAGCATACAGAGTTCATTCCCAATCTAAGATCAGACCGGACCAAGGGTTGTGATAGTAGGACCAGCAGCAGAATCGACAGCACGTAAGGGGGATCGAGCCGATCTACGGCTTGTGCATTCTACCTCTCTGGCCTGCTGAGTGCTCGCACGCTCATTCCATGGGTTGGCTTAGGCATACGGAGTTCATTCCATGTCTAAGCCCCAGCCGGACCAAGGGTTGTGGTAGCAGGACTGACAGCGGGATCGATAGCACGTAGAGGGGGATCGAGCTAATCCCCGACTTACGCGTTATGCGTCTCCGATCAGCTGAGCGCCCGCACACTCGTTTCATGGGTTGACTTAGGCATACAGAGTTCATCCCCAGTCTAAGCATACGGAGTTCATTCGCAGTCTAAGACAGAATCGGATCGGATCGAGGGTTGCGACAGTAGGATCGACAGCACGCAGGGGGGACCGGGTCGATCCTCGACTTACACATTCTACCTCTCCGATTGGCTGAGCGCCCGGACGCCCGTTTCATGGGTTGCCTTAGACATGGACTGAGAGTTGTGACAGCAGGATTGACAGCACGCAGGGGGGAACGAGCCGATTCCCGGCTTGCACATTCTGCCTCTCTGGCCGACTGAGCGCCCGCATGATCGTTCCATGGGTTGGCTTAGGCATACGCAGTTCATTACATGTCTAAGCATACGAAGTTCATTCCCAGTCTAATATTTTGAGCCACAGTGCACATGCTAGGCTCGGGCATGTGCTGGTGCCACTTTTTTTTCGCTCGGGGCACCATCGCCGAAGCATTACCGGAGAGCCTAACCGGCAGATTGGGGGTTTTATTGATTGGGGGGGCCGAGGGTGTGTGCACTTGATGTGCGATGGGTGCTGGTACTTGGCCCATATATTGGCCCCCTAATCCTCATCAAACCTTGAGAACTCACACCCCCTTAAAGAGCATTTGAGATTTTACAGGTTTGCTGCCAGTAGCCATTAAAGTGTCTGAAATGGGAAAACTTTTTTCAAACGGTCACAAAATCTTCTCCACCTCGAGTTTTTAACTGAATTTTTTTGTCCATGCCATCAAAAATAAAAGGATCACCTCTACCAAATTTGGGGACAAAAATGTTTCTAAAAAAATTTTAAAATATCCCGAACCGTAAAAAGTTTCAAAAATCGTGAAAAATAGAAGACGGGTCATCTTGCCACGAAACTTCACATGAAGACTTAGGGGACCATTGTATGAATTTACAAGCCATAAAAATGGCATTGGCATGGTAGAAATATGAAGATGTGCTTGAACCCACCTACCACCCGTTTGATGCCCGGCTTGCGCATCCTGCCTCTCTGGTCGGCTGAGTGCCCGCACACTCATTTCATGGGCCGACTTAGGCATACGAAGTTCATCCCCAGTCTAAGCATACAGAGTTCATTCCTAGTCTAAGATCAAACCGGACTGAGGGTTACGACAGCAGGATCGACAGCATGCAAGGGGGACTGGGTGATCCCCGGCTTGCGCATTATGCCTCTCCAACCAGCTCAGTGCCCGCTTGCTCGTTTCATGGGTTGACTTAAGCATACAGAGTTCATTCTCAGTCTAAGATCAGACCGGACTGAGGGTTGCAGCAACAGGATCGACAGCACGCAGGGGGGATCGGGTCGATCCCCGGCTTACGCATTTTGCCTCTCTGGCCTACAAAGAGCCCGCACGCTCGTTTCGTGGGTTGGCTTAGGCATATAGAGTTCATTCCATGTCTAAGCATACAAAGTTCATTCCCAGTCTAAGATCAGACCAGACCAAGGTTTGTGGCAGCAAGACCAGTAGCGAGATTGACAGCAGGCAGGGGGGACCGGGTCGATCCCTGGCTTGCGTATTCTGCCTCTCCGACCGACTGAGCACCCACAAATTCGTTTCATGGGTTGGCTTAGGGATACAAAGTTCATTCTATGTCTAAGCCCTAGCCCGATCGAGGGTTATGACAGCAGGACAGGCAGCGAGATCGACAGCACGCAGAGGGGGATCGGGCTGATCCTTGGCTTGCGCATTATGCCTCTCCGATCGGCTAAGCGCCCGCATGCCCGTTTCATGTGTTGGCATAGGCATAGGGAGTTCATTCCATGTCTAAGCCCCAGCCGGACCAAGGGTTGCAGTAGCAGGATCGACAGCACGCATGGGGGATCGGGTCGATCCCCGACTTGTGCATTCTGCCTCTCCGGCCGACTGAACGCCCGAAAGCTTGTTTCGTGGGTTGGCTTAGGCATACGGAGTTCATTCCATGTCTAAGCATATGGAGTTCATTCCCAGTCTAAGATCAGATCGGACCAACGGTTGTGACAGTAGGACCAGCAGCAGGATCGACAGCACGCAGGAGGGATCGGGTCGATCCCCGACTTGTGCATTCTGCCTCTCCAGTCAGTTGAGCACCCGCATGCTTATTTCGTGGGTTGGCTTAGGGATACGATGTTCATTCCATGTCTAACCCCCAGCCCGGCCGAGGGTTATGGCAGCAGGATCGGCAGCACGCAGAGGGGAACCAGGATGATCCTCGACTTGTGCATTATGCCTCTTTGGTCAGCCTCTCTGACCGACTGAGCGTTCGCAAGGTCGTTCCGTGGGTTGACTTAGGCATACGGAGTTTATCCCCAGTCTAAGCATACAGAGTTCATTCCCAGTCTAAGATCGGATCGGACTGAGGGTTGCGGCAGTAAGATTGGTAGCACGCAGGGGGGACCGAGCCGATCCCTGGCTTGCGTATCCTGCCTCTCTGGTTGGCTGAGCGCGCGCACGCTCGTTTCATGGGTTGACCTAGGCATACAGAGTTTACCCTAGTCTAAGCATATGGAGTTCATTCCCAGTCAAAGATCAAACTGGACTGAGGGTTGCGGCAGTAGGATCGACAGCACGTAGGGGGGACTGGGCCATTCCCCAACTTGCACATTCTGCCTCTCCGACCGGCTGAGCACCTGCACGCCCGTTTTATGGGTTGGCTTAGTCATAGGGAGTTCATTCCATGTCTAAGCCCTAGCCAGACCGAGGGTCATGGCAGCGGGGCTGGCAGCACGCAGAGGGAGATCGGGTCGATCCCCAGCTTACGCATTATGCCTCTCCGATCAGCTCAGTGCCCGCACGCTCGTTTCCTGGGTTGACATAGGCATACGGAGTTCATTCCCAGTCTAAGATCAGACCGGACCGAGGGTTACAATAGCAAGATCGACAGCACATAGGGGGGATCAGGTTGGTCCCCAATTTTTGATTCTGCCTTTTCGACCTACTGAACGCCTGCACGCTCGTTTCATGGGTTGGCTTAGGCATACGGAGTTCATTCCATGTCTAAGCATACGGAGTTCATTCCCAGTCTAAGATAAGATCGAACTGAGGGTTGCGAAAGCAATACTAGCAGTAGGATCGGCAGTAAGTAGGGGGAACCGGGTCGATCCCTGGCTTACACATTCTACCTCTCTGACGGGCTGAGTGCCTGCACGGTCGTTTCATGGGTTAGCTTAGGCATACGAAGTTCATTCCATGTCTAAGCCCCAGTCGGACCGAGGGTTGTGGTAGCATGTAGTGGGGGATCGGGCTGATCCCCGGTTTGCACATTATGCCTCTCTGGCCAGCCTCTTCGGTCAGTTGGGAGCCCGCACGCTCGTTTCGTGGGTTGACTTAGGCATACGGAGTTCATCCCAATCTAAGCATACGGAGTTCATTCCTAGTCTAAGATCGGACCGGACTGAGGGTTGCGACAGCAGGATCGGCAGCACGCAGGGGGGACCGGGCCGGTCCCCGACTTGTGCTTTCTGCCTCTCCAGTCGGCTGAGTGCCTGCATGCCTGTTTCGTGGGTTGGCTTAGGCATAGGGAGTTCATTCCATGTCTAAGCCCCAGCCAGTCCAAGGGTTGTGGTAGCAGGACTGACAGCGGGATCGGCAGCACGCAGAGGGGGATCGAGCTAATCCTTGGCTTGCGCATTATGCCTCTCCGACTGGCCCCTCAGGTCGGTTGAGCGCCCGAATGCTCGTTTCATGGGTTGACTTAGGCATACAGAGTTCATCCCCAGTCTAAGCATATGGTGTTCATTCCCAGTCTAAGATTGGATCGGATCAAGGGTTGTGGTAGCAAGATCGATAGCACGTAGAGGGGACTAGGCCGATCCCCGGCTTACGCATTCTGCCTAGACGGTCAGTTGAGCACCCGCACGCCCATTTCGTGGGTTGGCTTGGGTATAGGGAGTTTATTCCATGTCCAAGCCCCAGCCAGACCAAGGGTTGTGGCAGCCGAACCGTCAGCACGTAGAGGGGGATCGAGCCAATCCCTGACTTGCGCATTATGCCTCTCGATCGGCTTAGTGCCCGTACGCTCGTTTCATGGGTTGACTTATGCATATGGAGTTCATTCCCAGTCTAAGATCGGCCCGGACTGAGGGTTGCGATAGCAGGATCGATAGCACGTAGGGGGGATCGACCTGATCCCCGGCTTGAGCATTCTACCTCTCCGATCGATTGAGCGTCTGCACGCTCGTTTCATAGGTTCGCTCAGGCATACGGAGTTCATTCCATGTCTAAGCATACGGAGTTCATTCCCAGTCTAAGATTTTAGGCCACGGTGCACATACTGGGCCCCGGCATGTGCTGGTGCCACATTTTTTTCACCCGGGGCACCATCGCCAGAGCATCACTGGAGCATCACCGGAGAGCCTAACCGACGGCATTAGGGGTTCCGACGATTGGGGGGCCAGGGGGTGTGCGGACATGATGTGCGATGGGTGCTGGTACTTGGCCCTTATATTGGCCCCCTATCCCTCATCAAACCTTGAGAACTCACACCCCTTTAAAGAGCATTTGAGATTTTATAGGTTTGCTGCCAGTAGCCATTAAAGTGTCTAAAATAGGGACACTTTTTTCAAATGGTCAGAAAATCTTCTCCACTTCGAGTTTGTAGCTAAATTTTTTTGTACATGCCAAAACAAATACAAGGATCACCTCTACCAAATTTGGGGACAAAACTCTTTCTAAAAAAATTTTAAAAAATCTCGAACCGTAAAAAGTTTCAAAAATCGTGAAAAATAGAAAACGGGTTGTCTTGCCACGAAACTTCACATGAAGGCTTAGGGGAACATTGTATGAATTTACAAGCCATAAAAATGGCTTTGGCATGGCAAAAATATGAAGATGTGCTTGAACCCACCTACCACCCGTTTGATCCCCAGCTTACACATCCTGCCTCTCTGATCGAACCGATCCTCGGCTTGCGCATTTTGCCTCTCCGGCCAGCTTAATGCCCGAACACTCGTTTCATGGGTTGACTTAGGCATACGGAGTTCATTCCCAGTCTACGATCAGACCGGATTGAGTGTTGTGGCAGCAGCATCGACAGCATGTAGGAGGGATCGGCCCGATCCCTGGCTTGCACATTCTGCCTCTCCGATCGGTTGAGCACCCGCACACTCATTTCATGGGTTGGTTGAGGCATACCGAGATCATTCCATGTCTAAGCATACGGAGTTCATTCTCAGCCTAAGATCAGACCGAACTGAGGGTTGTGATAGTAGGACCAGCTGCAAGATTCATTCCATGTCTAAGCCTCAGTCAGGCTGAGGGTTGTGGCAGCAGGACCGACAGCGGGATCGACAACATGCAGAAGGGGACTAGGTTGATCCCTGGCTTACGCATTATGCCTCTCCAGTCGACCTCTCCTACCGGTTGAACGCCGGCACGCTCGTTTCATGGGTTGACTTAGGCAAATGGAGTTCATCCCCAGTCTAAGCATATGGAGTTCATTCCAAGTCTAAGATCGGATCGAACTGAAGGTTGCGACAGCAGGATCAGCAGCATGCAGGGGGGATCGAGCTAATCCTCAGCTTGTGCATTCTACCTCTTCGGCCGGCTGAGCGCTCGCACGTCCATTTCGTGGGTTGGCTTGGGCATAGGGAGTTCATTCCATGTCTAAGCCTCAGCCAAACCGAGGGTTATGGTAGCGAGATCGGTAGCACACAGAGGGGGACCGGGCTAATTGCTGGATTGCGCATTATGCCTCTTCGGCTGGCTCAGCACCCGCACGTTTATTTCGTGGGTTGACTTATGCATATGGAGTTCAATTCTAGTCTAAGATCAGATCAGACCGAGGGTTGCGACAGTAGGATCGACAGCATGTAGGGGGAACCAGACTGATCCTCGGCTTGCACATTCTGCCTCTCTGACCTATTGAGTGCCCGCACACTCATTTTGTGGGTTGGCTTAGGCATACGGAGTTAATTCCATGTCTAAGCATATGGAGTTCATTCCCAACCTAAGATTTTGAGCCACGATGCACATGCTAGGCTCGAACATGTGCTGGTGCTGCATTTTTTTTGCCCGGGGCACCATCATCGGAGCATTGCCAGAGCATCGTCGGAGAGCCTAACCGGTGGCATTGGGGGTTTCGATGATTGGGGGGCCCGGGGGGGTGTCGCACATGATGTGTGATGGGTGCTAGTACTTGTGTCACGGGCTCCGACCTTAAACTTAGAAATCAAGCGGCCTTAGGCTTGGAATCTCCTTCTTTATGCCTAAGTCAGCCTAAAACACAAGCGTACGGGCACTAGAACAAAGGAAAGGGTTGATTATGCAAGTTAAAGAGAAATCGGATAAGAAGGCAGAATTCTAGAAATGCTCTTGTATTCACTGAAATGGAAGTGTTTGATGGTGTACAAATGAGGGAGGAGCAGCCTTCTATTTATAGTTGGGGCTCCAGCTTACACTTAATGGCAATATCCCTAGAATAAAGGCTAAAATCATGGGATTATACAGATTATAATCAATCAGGATGCTAACTCCTGATTTTCAGGGTCAACCAAATCTGCCAGGATGTTGCTACTGATCCTGCCTGGTTCCAGAAGCTTCGTTTGCGTATCCAGCACCTTGGGCCCTTTCGGATGTGGTGCGGGTAGCTTGTATGCCAGGCCTTGGTCTCACGGGCTTGCTTGCAAGTTGGGCGGGTGTTCTAAACTCGTTTACTAGGCTTTACGTGCAGATACCCGCCAGCACGCTTGGTCTATGGGCCTCAACCTCTAGCTCGCCTGCTGGTGCACCTAATGTGCCTGGTGCGCCTACCTAGGGCGTGACATTCTCCCCCACCTGATTGCACAATGCCCTCGTTATGTCTTCTGCATGGTACTGCCTGATCTGGTCCCCAAACTGCCATAAGTCATCTGTTGGTTCCTAGCTCGCCTCACTATCTGGAAGTCCCTTCCAGCGCACCAAGTACTCTTATCTTGGCTGATAGTTATTTCATCTCACCTCCCGGTCAGCTATGATACTGTGGACCTCCTTCTCATATGAGGCCCTTGCTCCCAATGGTGCACGTTTTGACTCTGCCCGTCCTAGACTCCCTCATCCTCATGGAACGGCTTGAGCATGCTCACATGGAACATCGGGTGTACCCTCAGCTTGGGTGGCATATCCAGCTTGTAGGCAACCTTGCCTACCCTCTTGACTACTCGAAAAGGTCCCTCATACCTCCAGACTAGGGCTTTGTGCAGCCCCCTATGGCACACAATGGGATGCAGCTTCACTAACACCAAGTCTCTAACCTGGAACAGCACGTCCCACCGATTCTGGTCTGCCCACTTCTTCAATCTCTTGGCTGCCTTGTGTAGACAAACTCTGGCCAAGTCAGTTTGCTCCTACCATGCCTTGGCAAACTTGTATGCTGCTGGATTCGACCCTATATAACCTGCAGCAATCGAACCGAGTGTTAGTGGTTGTTGCCCTGTCATAACCTTAAATGGGCTCTAGTTCGTTACCTCGCTCTTTTGCAAGTTATAGGAAAACTGTGCAATATCTAGCAGCTTTGGCCAGTCCCTTTGTGTGGCACTCACATAGTGCCTGAGGTAGACCTCCAATAGTCCATTCACTCGTTCTGTCTGCCCATCGGTCTGCGGATGCATGCTAGTGGAAAAGTTCAAGTCTAACCCCAACAACTTGAACAACTCAGTCCAGAACCTACCCGTGAAATGCCCGTCCTGATCACTAATAATGGTCCTCTGCACTCCCTAGTACTTAACCATGTTCTTCAGGAACAATCGAGCTACCTCCTCGGCTGGGCACTCTTTGGTTGTTGCAATGAAGATTCCATACTTGGAAAACCTATCCACCACTACCATGATGCTTCCAAACCCTTCTGCTTTGGGTAGACCAACTATAAAGTCCAGAGAAACACTCTCCCATGGTCGCTCTGGCATTGGCAATGGCTCCAAAAGACCGCCTGGTTTCTTGAGCTCCACCTTGTTCTATTGGCACACAAGACAAGTCTTCACATAGGCCTCCACATCATCCCTCATGTGCGGTCCTCGATCAGCGCTAAGGTACGGCTCACTCTGAGGTGTCCAGCCCACCTTGAATCATGGTATTCTTGCAAAACTTCCTTGCGGAGCTTCTCGTGCTGCGACACAAATAGTTTACTACCCCTGGTGTACAGCAAGCCATCCTGCAACCAAAACTACCTAGTCTAACCTTGCTGGGCGTACTCCATCAAAGCCTTGGCTGTAGGATCATACGCAAGTCCCTTCTTGATGTGTGACACTAGTGACCCCTCTGATTGGCTAATGGCAGCAAGGTTAGCCTTTCTGTTTAGGGCATCTGCCACTAGGTTTGCCCACCCTGGCTTGTACTCCATCTGGAAATCAAATTCTGTAACAAAATCTCGCCATCTCGCCTACTTGGGGGATAGCTTCTTTTGCATCTGGAAGTAGCTGGTTGCCACATTATCCATCCTAACCATGAACCTCGACCCCAATAGGTAATGGTGCCAAGTGCGCAAGTAGTGTGCCACTGCAGTCATCTCTTTCTCTTGGACCATGTACTTACGCTCAATCTCGTTCAACTTCCTACTCTCAAACGCAACTGGACGTCCCTCCTGCATTAACACGCCACCTATGGCAAAGTCTGATGCATCCGTATGCACCTTATATGGCTTGGCATGGTCTGGCAAGGCCAAGACTGGCTCCTCGGTCATAGCCCGCTTCAACCTGTTAAAGGCTTCCTGGCACCCTGCGCTCCACTACCATGCTTTCCCTTTCTTGAGCAAGTCAGTCAATGGTGTGGCTATTGCTGAGTGACCTTTGATGAAGTGCCTATAGTAGTTGACCAGCCCAAGGAATGATCTCAACTCAGTGACCTTGGCTAGCGATTGCCACTCCAGGATGGCATGTATATTACCTTCATCCATGCGTATCCTGCCACCTCCCACTATGTGGCCAAGGAATGGGATCTCCGGCTGGGCGAATGAGCACTTCTCCCTCTTGACAAACAGCTTGTGCACCTGCAACACCTTGAACACCTGTCTCAAGTGGTCTACATGCTCTCCCAAAGTTTGGCTGTAGATCACAATGTCATCCAAATAAACCATAACAAACTGATCAAGGAATGATTGAAGTACCTTGTTCATAAGGGTGCAACATGTTGCTGGGGCGTTTGTGAGTCCAAAAGGCATCACCAAGAAACTCATACGAACCATACCGAGTGACACATGTTATCTTTGGCTCATCTCCCTCCGTGATCCTAACTTGATAGTAGCCTGACCTCAAATCCAGCTTGGTAAACCACCTTGCACTCCCAAGTTGATCGAACAAGTCCGCAATGAGTGGGATGGGGTACTTGTTCTTGATGGTCAGCTTGTTCAAAGCCCGATAGTCTATGCACAGTCATAACTACCCATCATGCTTGCGCTGAAATAGAATTGGTGCACCATAGGGTCCCTTCGATGGCCTGATAAAGCCAGCATCAACTAACTCTTTAAGGTGTTTCCTCAACTCCTCCAAGTCTGGTGGAGACATTCGAAAAGAGGCTCTAGCTGGTGGCTTGGCCTCGCACACCAGCTCGATCTTGTGGTCCACCTCCCTCTTAGGTGGTAGCTTGCTAGGTAGCTTTGCGGGCATCACATCACTAAAGGTATTCAGCACCTTTAGCACCTCTAAGGGTGACACGGTCTCCTTCTCCCTTGGCTCATCATATTTCAGGGCTGCCAAGAAGGTGTCTTCTTGTCTACTTATCGCCTTGGCAAATTGGATGGCTGACACCACCCGCAACCCAACTCTAGACCCTCTCCTCAATGGCACTAGGCATTGGCACTGTGCATCCAAGATGCAAACACAATCGGCAAAAGGCACAGAGAGGGCATTAATCCGAACAAGGAAATCCAACCCAATCATAAACTCATAGTCGTCAAGGGGTATTACCTCAATGGTCTCCTTGCCTTTCCAGTCTCCAAGCTATAACTCCACTCCCTGTGCTACTCCAATGGCTGGAACTTCATTGGAGTTCACCGTTTTGATGGTACCAATCCCTTTTTGCACCTTTAGTCTGAGCTTCCGGGCTCTATCACCTGAAATAAAAAGATGTGAGGCACTTGTGTCCACTAGTGCGCTCACCTTCTAACCCGTAACCATCAGATTCGTAAACATCAAGCCCTTTGGCTTGCAGCTCCACTTAGACAGCATTGAGCACCAACGACCCAAGCTTTGCTGCCCCTGACTCTGGCTCCTCGTCAGACTCCTTGTCTACAGCAGCCAGCTTGCCCTTCTGCGAGCAATTGCACGCTATGTGGCTCCCTCCACATAGGTAGCATGCTAGTGGCTCTTGGTCCCCCTTTGCTTTCCACTTGCTTGCTGGTGGCTTCCTCTCTCCATCCTCGGTTGAACGGTCTCGATCTCCATCTTGGACTCCTGGTCACGGTCCTTCCCCTTGGACTACTTCTTCCAGTCTCTATTGTCCCTGCCCTTACCCTTGGGCTTGGTAGACTCGAACTTGTTCAGAGGCTTGAACTCTATCAAGGCCTCGGTAGTAGTCACGGCTTTAGCCAAGTCATGAACTCCTCTCCTTTGTAGCTCATGCTTCACCCACGGCTTCAGCCCATCCATGAAAGCAAATAAGGTGTCCTTCTCACCTAAATCTGAGATCTGTAGCATCAGTTCAGAGAATTTCTGAACATACTCCCTTATGTCCTTTTGCTGGCTCAGTCTGCGTAACTTTGCCTATGCCTCATCATCAGCATACTTCGGGTAAAATTGTTCTCTGAACTCCTTTTGGAACTCTGCCTAGGTTCCAATCTTGGTGCTCCTATGCCTGACATCATCACACTTGTGCCTCTACCACAATAAGGCTACATCAGTGAGATACATAGTAGCGGTGGTTACCTTTATCGCCTCGTCTTGCATGCCCATGGCCTGGAAGTACTGCTCCGTACCCCAAAGGTAGTTATCTACTTCCTTGGCCGCCCTAGTCCCCTTGAACTCCTTAGGCTTGGGAACATCCAATCTGGACTTGGACACTCTAGCAAACATGCCATTCCCAATGGCAGTCTTGCAAGCAACGAGCTCACTAGTAAGCTCTTACATCTGCTGGCACATGGCCTCCATGTCATTGCGCAAGGTTAGCACTTCAGCCTCCAAGGTCTGATTCTTTTGGGTGAACACGTCCAAGCCTTTGTTGAGAGCAGCTTGCAGCTCACTTTGGATCTCCTCCCCCGTGGAGTCTAGCGATGCAATGTGAGTCTCTACCCCTTCAAACTTCTCCCCCATGTCGCCCATGGTCACCTCCACCTTGGCTAGCCTACCGTCCATGGTAGACCAGATATCTCTAGAACTGGCTTTCCTCTCTCTTCCATGCCCATGCTCCTGGGCCTCTAGTTGTTGGTTAGCAGTGTCACTTTGGGATGCCATCTCCTCTGACCTGCACAACACAAACACGCAGAACTTGCTCTGATACCAATTGTCATAGGCTCCGACCTTAGACTCAAAAATCGTGCGACTTTAGGCTTGGAATCTCCTCCTCTATGCCTAAGTCAGCCTAAAACACAAGCGTACAGGCTAGAACAACAGGAAGGGCTGATTATGCAAGTTAAAGAGAAACAGGATAAGAAGGCAGAATTCTAGAAATGCTCTTGTATTCACTGAAACATAAGTGTTTGATGGTGTACAAATAAGGGAGGAGCAGCCTTCTATTTGTAGTTGAGGCTCCAGCTTACACTTAATGGCAATATCTCTAGAATAAAGGCTAAAATCATGGGATTATACAGATTACAATCAATTAGGATGCTAACTCCTGATTTTCAAGGTCAACCAAATCTGCCAAGATGCTGCTGTTGATCCTGCCTACTTCCAGAAGCTTTCCTTTCGTGTCCAACACCTTGGGCCTTCTGGATGTGGTGTGGGTAGCTTGTATGCTAGGCCTTGCTCTCACGGGCTGGCCTGCAAGTTGGGCGGGCGTTCTGAACTCGTTTGCTAGGCTTTGTGCGTAGATACCCGCCAGCACGCCTCAATCTCTGGCTCACCTGCTGGTGCGCCTGATGTGCCTGGCGTGCCCGCTCAAGGCGTGACACTTGGCCTTTATATTGGCCCCCTATCCCTCATCAAACCTTGAGAACTCACACCCCCTTAAAGAGCATTTGAGATTTTATAGGTTTGCTGCCAGTAGCCATTAAAGTGTTTGAAATGGGGACACTTTTTTCAAACGATCACAAAATCTTCTCCACTTCGAGTTCTTAGCTAAATTGTTTTGTGCATGCCAATAAAAATACAAGGATCACCTATACCAAATTTGGGGACAAAATTCTTTCTAAAAAAATTTTAAAAACTCCCAAACCGTAAAAAGTTTCAAAAATCATGAAAAATAGAAAACGGGTCGTCTTGCCCCGAAACTTCACATGAAGGCTTAGGGGACCATTGTATGAATTTACAAGCCATAAAAATGGCATTGGCATGGCAGAAATATGAAGATGTGCTTGAACCAACCTACCACCCGTTCGATCCCCGGCTTACGCATCCTACCTCTCTGGTCAGCTGAATGCCCACACGCTCGTTTCGTGGATTGACTTAGGCATACGGAGTTCATCCCCACTGTAAGCATACGAAGTTCATTCCCAGTCTAAAATCAGATCAGACCGAGGGTTGCGACAGCAGGATCGATAGCACGCAGGGGGAACCGTACCGATCCCCGGCTTGCCCATTCTGCCTTTCCGGTCGGCTGAGTGCCCGCATGCCCATTTCATGGGTTGGCTTAGGCATAGGGAGTTCATTCCATGTCTAAGCCCTAGCCGAACTGAAGGTTGTGGCAACAAGACCGACAACACGCAGAGGTGGACCGGGTCGATCCCCGGCTTGTGCATTATGCCACTTTGACCGGCTCAGCACCCGTACGCTCATTTCATTGGTTGACTTAGGCATACGGAGTTCATTCCCAGTCTAAGATCAAATCGGATCGAGGGTTGCAGTAGCAAGATCGACAGCACCCAGAAGGGATCGGGTCGGTCCCAGGCTTATGCATTCTACCTCTCCGATCGACTGAGCACCGGTGTGCTCATTTCGTGGCTTGGCTTAGGCATACAGAGTTCATTCCATGTCTAAGCATACGGAGTTCATTCCCAGTCTAAGATCGGATTGGACTGAGGGTTGCGGCAGCAGGACCAGTAATAAGATCGACAGCACGCAGGGGGGATCGAGCCGATCCCCGGCTTGTGCATTCTACCTCTTCGGTCGGTTGAGCGCCCGCACGCTCGTTTCATGGGTTGGCTTAGGCATACGGAGTTCATTCCATGTCTAAGCCCTAGTCGGACCGAGGGTTGTGGCAGCAAGACTGGTAGCGGGATCGATAGCACGAAGAGAGAGACCGGGTTGATCCCCAGCTTACACATTACGCCTCTCCAGCCGGCCTCTCCGGTCGGCTGAGCACCCACACGCTCATTTCGTGGGTTGACTTAGGCATATGGAGTTCATCCCCAGTCTAAGCATACGGAGTTCATTCCCAGTCTAAGATCAGATCGAATCGAGGGTTGGGGCAATAGGATCGATAGCACGCATGGGGGGACCAGGCTGATCCCCGGCTTGCACGTTCTGCCTCTCTGGTCGGCTAAGTGCCCGCACGCCCATTTTATGGGTTGGCTTAGGCATAGGGAGTTCATTCCATGTCTAAGCCCCAGCCGGACCGAGGATTGTGGCAGTGGGACCGACAGCACACAGAGGGGGACCAGGCCGATCCTCAACTTGCGCATTATGCCTCTCCGACTGGCTCAGTGCCCGAACACTCATTTCGTGGGTTGACTTACTCATATGGAGTTCATTCCTAGTCTAAGATCGGACCAGACCGAGGGTTACAACAGTAAGATCGACAGCACGTAGGAGGGATCGGACCGGTCCTCGGCTTGGACATTCTGCCTCTCCCGTCGACTGAGCGCTCGCACACTTGTTTCATGGGTTGGCTCAGGCATACGGAGTTCATTCCATGTCTAAGTATATGGAGTTCATTCCCAGTCTAAGATCAAACTAGACTGAGGGTTGAGGCAGCAGGACCAGCCGTAAAATCGACAACATGCAAGGGGGGACCGGCTCGATCCCCGACTTGTGCATTCTACCTCTCAGGTCGGTTGAGCACCCGCTGCCCATTTCTTGGGTTAGCTTAGGCATAGGGAGTTCATTCCATGTCTAAGCCCCAACTGGACCGAGGGTTGTGGTAGTGGGACCGAAAGCACTCAGAGGGGGACCAGGCCGGTCCCCGAGTTGCGCATTATGCCTCTCCGGCTGGCTCAGCACTCGAACGCTCATTTCATGGATTGACTTAGGCATATAGAGTTCATTCCCAATCTAAGATCATACCGGATCAAGGGTTGCGGTAGCAAGATCGACAACACGTAGGGGGGACCAGGCCGGTCCTTGGCTTGCACATTCTGCCTTTTCGGCCGGTTGAGCGCCTGCACGCTCATTTCGTGCGTTGGCTTAGGCATACGGAGTTCATTCCATGTCTAAGCCCCAGTCGAACCGAGGGTTGTGGCAGTGAGATCGATAACAGGCAGAGGGGGATCAGGCTGATCCCCGGCTTGCGCATTATGCCTCTTCGGCCCGCTCAGTGCTCGCACGCTCATTTTGTGGGTTGACTTTGGCATACGGAGTTCATTCCCAATCTAAGATCGGACCAGACCGAGGGTTGTGACAGTAAGATCGACAGCACGTAGGGGGGATCGGGTCGATCCTCGGCTTACGCATTCTACCTTTTCCGCCGGTTGAGCACCCACACGTTCATTTCGTGGGTTGGCTTTGGCATACGGAGTTCATTCCATGTCTAAGCATATGGAGTTTATTCCCAGTCTAAGATCAGATCGGACCGAGGGTTGTGACAGCAGGACCAGTAGCATGATCGATAGCACGTAAAGGGGTACCAGGCCGATCCCTGGCTTGCGCATTCTGCCTCTCCGGTCGGCTGAGCGCTCGCACGCTCGTTTCGTGGGTTGGCTTAGGCATACGGAGTTCATTCCATGTCTAAACCCCAGCTGGACCGAGGGTTGTGGCAGCTAGACCGGTAGCACGCAGAGTGGGCTCGGGTCGATCCCTGGCTTGCACATTCTGCCTCTCCGACCGGTTGAGTGCCCGTACGCTCGTTTTGTGGGTTGGCTTCGGCATACGGTGTTAATTTTATGTCTAAGCATACGAAGTTCATTCCCAGTCTAAGAGTTTGAGCCACGGTGCACATGCTGGCCTCAGGCATGTGCTGGTGCCGTATTTTTTTTGCCCGGGGCACCATCGTCGGAGCATCGTCGGAGAGCCTAATCGACGGCATTTGGGGTTTCAACGATTGGAGGGATCGAGGGTTGTGCGCACATGATGTGCGATGGGTGCTGGTACTTGGCCCTTATATTGGCCCCCTATCCCTCATCAAACCTCGAGAACTCACACCCCCTTAAAGAGAATTTGAGATTTTATAGGTTTGCTGCCAGAGCATTTGAGGGTTACGGTAGCAGCTTCGGCAGCACGCAAGGGGGACCGGGCCAATCCCTGGCTTGCGCATTCTACCTCTCCAGCCGGTTGAGTGCCCGCACGCCCGTTTCGTGGGTTCACTTAGGCATAGGGAGTTCATTCTATGTCTAAGTCCCAGCTGGACCGAGGGTTGTGGCAGCGAGACTGGCAGCACGTAGAGGGGGATCGGGTCGATCCCCAGCTTGCGTATTATGCCTCTTCGGTTGGCTCAGTGCCCGAATGCTCATTTCATGGGTTGACTTAGGCATATAGAGTTCATTCCTAGTCTAAGATTGAATCGGACCGAGGGTTGCAACAGTAGGATCGACAGCACGTAGGGGGACCGAGCGGATACCTAGCTTGTGCATTCTACCTCTCCGATCGACTGAGCGCCTACACGCTCGTTTCATGGGTTGGTTTAGGCATACGAAGTTCATTCCATGTCTAAGCCCCAGTCGGACTGAGGGTTGTGGCAGCGGGACCGACAACACACAGAGGGGAACCGAGCTGATCCCAGGCTTACGGATTATGCCTCTACGACAGGCAGTGCCCGTAGCTCGTTTCTTGGGTTGACTTAGGCATACGGAGTTCATCCCCAGTCTAAGCATACGGAGTTCATTCCCAGTCTAAGATGGGACCAGACCAAGGGTTGTGGCAGCAGGACTAGTAGCAGGATCGGCAGAACACAGGGGTGATCAGGCTGATCCCCGACTTACGCATTCTGCCTCTCCGACCGGCTGAGTACCCGTACGCTCGTTTCGTAGATTGGCGTAGGCATACGAAGGCTTGCCACGAAAACGGGTCGTCTTGCCGTGAAACTTCACATGAAGGCTTAGGGGACCATTGTATGAATTTACAAGTCATAAAAATGGCATTGGCATGGCAGAAATATGAAGATCGGACCGGATCGAGGGTTGTGGCAGTAGAATCGACAGCACGTAGGGGGGATCGGGTCGATCCCCGGCTTGCGAATTCTACCTCTTCAGCCGGCTGAGCGCCCACACTCTCGTTTTATAGGTTGGCTTAGGCATAGGGAGTTCATTCCATGTCTAAGCCCCAGCCGGACTGAGGGTTGTGGCAATGGGACCGACAGTACGCAGAGGGAGATCGAGTCGATCCCAGGCTTAAGCATTATGCCTCTACGACAGGCAGTGCCCGCAAGCTCGTTTCTTGGGCTGACTTAGGCATACGGAGTTCATCCCCAGTCTAAGCATACGGAGTTCATTCCCAGTCTAAGATGTGATCGGACCGAGGGTTGCGACAATGGACCAGTAGCAGGATCGACAGCATGCAGGGGGGGACCAGGTCGATCCCCGGCTTGCGCATTCTGCCTCTCCGATCGACTGAGCGCCCGCATGCTCATTTCATGGATTGGCGTAGGCATACGAAGGTCATTCCATGTCTAAGCGCCAGATGGACCGAGGGTTGTGGCAGTAGGACCAGCAGCGGGATCGACAGCATGCAGAGGGGGATCGGGCTGATCCCTGGCTTGTGCATTATACCTCTTCGGCCGGCTCAGCGCCCGCACACTCATTTCGTGGGTTGACTTATGCATACGAAGTTCATTCCCAGTCTAAGATCAGATCAGACCGAGGGTTGTGGCAGCAAGATCAACAACACGCAGGGGGGACCGAGCCGATCCTCGACTTGCCCATTCTGCCTCTTCGGCCGATTGAGCGCCCGCACGCTCGTTTCATGGGTTGGCTTAGGCATATGGAGTTCATTCCATGTCTAAGCCCCTGCCAGACCGAGGGTTATGGTAGCAAGACCGATAGCGGGATCGCCAGCACATAGAGGGGGATCGGGTTGATCCCCAGCTAGCGCATTATGCCTCTCCGATCGGGCTCTTCGGCCGGGTAAGCCCCCGCATGCTCATTTCGTGGGTTGACTTAGGCAAACGGAGTTCATCCCCAGTCTAAGCATACGAAGTTCATTCCCAGTCTAAGATTGGACCAGACCGAGGGTTACGACAGCAGGATCGACAGCACGCAGGGGGATCGGGTCGAACCTCGGCTTGCACATTCTGCCTCTTCGATCAGCTGAGTGCCTGCATGCCCGTTTCATGGGTTGGCTTATGCATAGGGAGTTTATTCCATGTCTAAGCCCCAGTCGGATTGAGGGTTATGGTAGCAAGATAGACAGCGGGATCGACAGCACGCAGAGGGGGATTGGGCTGATCCTCAGCTTGTGCATTATGCCTCTCAGGCCGGCCTCTCCGGTTGGTTGAGCACCCGCATGCTCATTTCATGGGTTGACTTAGGCATACGGAGTTCATCCCTAGTCTAAGCATAAGAAGTTCATTCCCAGTCTAAGATCGGATTGGACCGAGGATTACGGCAGCAGGATCAGCAGCACGCAGGGGGACCGGGCCGATCCCCAACTTGTGCATTCTGCCTCTCCGGTTGGTTGAGCGCCCGCACACCCGTTTCGTGGGTTGGCTTAGGCATGGGGAGTTCATTCCATGTCTAAGGCCCAGTCGGATTGAGGGTTGTGGTAGCGGGACTGGCAGCACGCAGAAGGGGACCGGGCTGATCCTCGGGTTACGCATTATGCCTCTCCGAACGCTCGTTTCATGGGTTTACTTAGGCATACGGAGTTCATTCCCAGTCTAAGATTAGATCATACCAAGGGTTGTGACAGCAGGATTGACAGCACGCAGGGGGGGATCGAATCGGTCCCCGGCTTATGCATTCTGCCTCTTCGATCGACTGAGCACCCGTACGCTCGTTTCGTGGGTTGGCTTAAGCATACGGAGTTCATTCCATGTGTAAGCGTACAGAGTTCATTCCTAGTCTAAGATCGGACTGGACCAAGGGTTGCGATAGTAAGACCCGTAGCAGGATCGGCAGCACGCAGGGGCCTCGACTGAGCGCCCACACGCTCGTTTCATGGGTTGACTTAGGTATACGGAGTTCATCCCTAGTCTAAGCATACGGAGTTCATTCCTAGTCTAAAATCGGACTAGACCAAGGGTTCCGGCAGCAGGATTGGCAGCACGCAGGGGGGACCAGGCCGATCCCTGGCTTGCGCATTCTACCTCTCCAGCCGGCTGAGCTCCCGCACGCCCGTTTCGTGGGTTGGCTTAGGCATAGGGAGTTCATTTCATGTCTAAGCTCCAGCCAAACCGAGGGTTGTGGCAATGGGACCGACAGCATGCAGATGGGGATCAGGCCGATCCCTGGCTTGTGCATTCTGCCTCTCCGACCGGTTGAGCACCCGTACGTTCATTTCGTGGGTTGGCTTAGGCATACAGAGTTCATTCCATGTCTAAGCATATGGAGTTCATTCCCAAACTAAGAGTTTCAGCCACGGTGCAAATGCTGGGCTTGGGCATGTGCTGGTGCTGCATTTTTTTCGCCCGAGGCACCATCACCAGAGCATCATCGAAGAGCCTAACCGACGGCATTGGGGGTTCCGACGATTGGGGGGGTCGGGGGTGTGTGCACATGATGTGCAATGGGTGCTGGTACGTTGCCCTTATATTGGCCCCCTATCCCTCATCAAACCTCGAGAATTCACACCCCCTTAAAGAGCATTTGAGATTTTATAGGTTTGCTGCCAGTAGCCATTAAAGTGTTTGAAATGGGGACACCTTTTTCAAACGGTCACAAAATCCTCTCCACTTTGAGTTTTTAGATGAATTTTTTTATGCATGCCAAAAAAAATACAAGGATCATCTCTACCAAATTTGGGGACAAAAGTCTTTCTAAAAAAATTTAAAAAAATCCCAAACCGTAAAAAGTTTCAAAAATCATGAAAATAGAAAATGGGTCGTATTGCCATGAAACTTCACATGAAGGCTTAGGGGATCAATGTGTGAATTTACAAGCCATAAAAATGGCATTGGCACAGCAGAAATATGAAGATGTGCTTGAACCCACCTACCACCTGTTCGATCCTCAGCTTGCGCATCCTGTCTCTCTGGTCGGCTGAGCGCCCGCACGCTCATTTCGTGGGTGGACTTAGGGATACGGAGTTCATCCCTAGTCTAAGCATACGATGTTCATTCTCAGTCTAAGATTGGATTGGACCGAGGGTTTCGACAGTAGGATCGGTAGCACGCAGAGGGGACCAGGCCGATCCCCGGCTTACGTATTCTGCCTCTTCGGCCGACTGAGCGCCCGCACACCCGTTTCGTGGGTTGGCTTAGGCATAGGGAGTTCATTCCATGTCTAAGCCCCAGTCGGATCGAGGGTTGTGCAGCAGGACCAGCAGCATGCAGAGGGGGACCGAGCTGATCCCTGGCTTGCGCATTCTGCCTCTTCGATCGGCTGAACGCCCGTACACTCGTTTCGTGGGTTGGCTTAGGCATACGGAGTTCATTCCATGTCTAAGCATACGGAGTTCATTCTCAATTTAAGAGTTTGAGCCATGATGCACATGCTAGGCTCAAGCATGTACTGGTGCCGCATTTTTTTCTCCCGAGGCACCATCATCGGAACATCATCGGAGCATCGTCGGAGCATCATTGAGGGTTCCGGTGATTGGGGTGCTGGGAGGTGTGCGCACATGATGTGCGATGGGTGCTGGTACTTGTCCCTTATATTGGCCCTCTATCCCTCATCAAACCTCGAGAATGTAGGGGGGGATCGGGCTGGTCCTCGACTTACGCATTCTGCCTCTCCGACCGACTGAGCACCCCCATGCTCGTTTCGTGGGTTGGCTTAGGCATACGGAGTTCATTCCATGTCTAAGCATATGGAGTTCATTCCAGTCTAAGATCGGACCGGATTGAGGGTTGCGACAGGAGGACCAGCAGCAGGATCGATAGCACGTAGGGGGGACCGAACTGATCCCGGACTTGCACATTCTGCCTCTCCGACCGACTGAGCACCCGCACGCTCGTTTCGTGGGTTGGCTTAGGCATACAGAGTTGATTCCATGTCTAAGCCCCAGTCGGACCGAGGGTTGTGGTAGCATGACTGGCAGCAGGATCGATAGCATGCAGAGGGGGATTGGGCTGATCCCGGGCTTGTGCATTATGCCTCTCCAATCGGCCATTCCGGCTGACTGAGCACCCGCACGCTCGTTTTATGGGTTGACTTAGGCATACAGAGTTCATCCCCAGTCTAAGCATACGAAGTTCATTCCTAGTCTAAGATCGAACCGGACCGAGGGTTGTGGCAGTAGGATCGGCAGTATGCAGGGCGGACCGGGTCGATCCCTGGCTTGCACATTTTACCTCTCTGGCTGGCTGAGCGCCCGCACGCCCGTTTCGTGGGTTCGCTTAGGCATAGGGAGTTCATTCCATGTCTAAGCACCAGCCGGACTAAGGGTTGTAGTAGCGGGACCGACAGCACGCAAAGGGGACCGAGTTGATCCTGGCTTGCGCATTATGCCTCTTCGACTGGCTCAGCGCCCGCACGCTGGTTTCATGGGTTGACTTATGCATACGGAGTTCATTCCATGTCTAAGATCGAACCAGACCGAGGGTTGCAGCAGCAGGATCGACAGCATACAGGGGGTATTGGGTCGGTCCCCGGCTTGTGCATTTTGCCTCTCCGGCCGGCTGAGCACCCGCACGCTCGTTTCGTGGGTTGGCTTAGGCATACGGAGTTCATTCTATGTCTAAACATACGAAGTTCATTCCCAGTCTTAGATTTTGAGTCACGGTGCATATGCTGGGCTCGGGCATGTGCTGGTTCCACATTTTTTTCACCCGAGGCACCATCGTCAGAGCATTGTCGAAGAGCCTAACCGGCGGTATTGGGGGTTCCGATGATTGGGGGGCCGTGGTGGTGTGCGCACATGATGTGCAATGGATGCTGGTACTTGACCCTTATATCGGCCCCTTATCCCTCATCAAACCTCGAGAATTCACACCCCCTTAAAGAGCATTTGAGATTTTATAGGTTTGCTACCAGTAGCCATTAAAGTGTCTGAAATGGGGACAATTTTTTCAAACGGTCACAAAATCTTCTCCACTTTGAGTTTTTAGCTGAATTTTTTTGTGCATGCCAACAAAAATACAAGGATCACCGCTACCAAATTTGGGGACAAAACTCTTTCTAAAAAAATTTTAAAAAAATCTCGAACCATAAAAAGTTTCAAAAATCATGAAAAATAAAAAACGGGTCGTCTTGCCACGAAACTTCACATGAAGGCTTAGGGGACCATTGTATGAATTTACAAGCCATAAAAATGGCATTGGAATGGCAGAAATATGAAGATGTGCTTGAACCCACCTACCACCCGTTCGATCTCCGGCTTGCACATTCTGCCTCTCCGGCCGGCTGAGCGCCCGCACGCTCGTTTCGTGGGTTGGCTTAGGCATACGGAGTTCATTCCATTTCTAAGCCCTAGCCAGACCGAGGGTTGTGGCAGTAGGACCAACAGCGGGATCGGTAGCACGCAGAGAGGGATCGGGCTGATCCCCGACTTGCACATTATGCCTCTCCGACCGGCCTCTCCGGTCGGTTGAGCACCCGCACGCTTGTTTCGTGGATTGACTTAGGCATACAGACTTCATCCCCAGACTAAGCATACGGAGTTCATTCCCAGTCTAGGATCGGATCGAACTAAGGGTTACGACAGCACGCAAGGGGGACCGGGTTGATCCCTGGCTTATGCATTCTGCCTCTCCGGCCGGCTGAGCCCCCGCACGCCCGTTTTGTAGGTTGGCTGAGGCATAGGGAGTTCATTCCATGTCTAAGCCCCAGTCGGACAGAGGGTTGTGGAGCGGGATCGATGGCTCGCAGAGCGGGACCGGGCCGATCCCCGGCTTACGCATTATGCCTCTTCGACCGGCTCAGTGCTCGCAGGCTCATTTCGTGGGTTGACTTATGCATACGGAGTTCATTCCCAGTCTAAGATTGGACTGGACTGAGGGTTGCGGTAGCAGAATCAACAGCATGCAGGGGGGACCAGGCCGATCCTCAACTTGTGCATTCTGCCTCTCCTGCCGGCTGAACGCCCGTTTCGTGGGTTGGCTGAGCGCCCGTACGCCCGTTTCGTGGGTTGGCTTAGGCATAGGGAGTTCATTCCATGTCTAAGCCCTAGCCAAACTAAGGGTTGTGGTAATGGGACCGACAGCATGCAGAGGGGGATAGGGTCGATCCCCGGCTTGTGCATTCTACCTCTCCGATCGGTTAAGCACCCGTACGCTCGTTTCGTTGGTTGGCTTAGGCATATGGAGTTCATTCCATGTCTAAGCATACGGAGCTCATTCCCAGTCTAAGATTTTGAGCCATGGTGCAGATGCTGGGCTTGGGCATGTGCTGGTGCCACATTTTTTTCGCCCGGGGCACCATCGCAAGAGCATCGCCGGAGAGCCTAACCGACGACATTGAGGGTTCCGACGATTGGGGGACGGAGGGGTGTGCACACATGACGTGTGATTGGTGCTGGTACTTGGCCCTTATATTGGCCCCATATCCCTCATCAAACCTCGAGAACTCACACCCCTTAAAGAGCATTTGAGATTTTATAGGTTTGCTGCCAGTAGCTATTAAAGTGTCTGAAATGGGGACACTTTTTTCAAACGATCACAAAATCTTCTCAACTTTGAGTTTTTAGCTGAATTGTTTTGTGCATGCCAACAAAAATATAAGGATTACCTCTACCAAATTTGGGGACAAAACTCTCTCTAAAAAAATTTTAAAAAATGTCGAGCCGTAAAAAGTTTCAAAAATTGTGAAAAATAGAAAACAGGTCGTCTTGCCACGAACCTTCACATGATGGCCTATGGGACCATTGTATGAATTTACAAGCCATAAAAATGGCATTGGAATGGCAGAAATATGAAGATGTGCTTGAACCCACCTACCACCCGTTCGATCTTCGACTTGCGCATTCTGCCTCTCCGGTCGACTGAGCACCCGCACGCTCGTTTTGTGGGTTGGCTTAGGCATACGGAGTTCATTCCATTTCTAAGCCCCAGCCAGACCGAGGGTTGTGGCAGCAGGACCGGCAGCGGGATCGGTAGCATGTAGAGAGGGATCGGGCTGATCCCCGACTTACGCATTATGCCTCTTCGATCGACCTCTCCGGTCGGTTGAGCACTCGCACGCTCGTTTCATGGATTGACTTAGGCATACGAATTTCATCCCCAGACTAAGCATACAAAGTTCATTCCCAGTCTAGGATCAGATCAAACCGAGGGTTACGACAGCAAAATCGGCAGCACGCAAGGGGGACTGGGCCGATCCCTGGCTTATGCAATCTGCCTCTCCGGCCGGCTGAGCACCCGCACGCTCGTTTCGTGGGTTGGCTTAGGCATAGGGAGTTTATTCCATGTCTAAGCCCCAGCCGGACCGAGGGTTGTGGCAGTGGGACTGACCGCTTGTAGAGGGGGACCGAGCCAATCCTCGGCTTACGCATTATGCCTCTTCGGCCGGCTCAGTGCCTGCACGCTCATTTTGTGGGTTGACTTATGCATACGGAGTTCATTCCCAGTCTAAGATTGAACCGAACCGAGGGTTGTGGTAGTAGGATTGACAGCACGCAGGGGGGACCAGGCCGATCCCCGACTTGTGCATTCTGCCTCTCTTACCGACTGAGCGCCCATTTCGTGGGTTGGCTGAGTGCCCGCACGCCCGTTTCGTGGGTTGGCTTAGGCATAAGGAGTTCATTCCATGTCTAAGCCCTAGCCAAATCGAGGGTTGTGGTAATGGGACCGACAGCACACAGAGGGGGATCGGGTCGATCCCCGGCTTATGCATTCTGCCTCTCCGACCGGTTGAGTGCCCGTACGCTCGTTTCGTTGGTTGGCTTAGGCATACGGAGTTCATTCCCAGTCTAAGATTTTGAGCCATGGTGCAGATGCTGGGCTTGGGCATGTGCTGGTGCCACATTTTTTTTGCCCGGGGCACCATCGCAAGAGCATCGCAGGAGAGCCTAACCGACGACATTAGGCGTTCCAGCGATTAGGGGGCCGGGGGGTATGCGCACATGATTTGCGATGGGTGCTGGTACTTGGCCCTTATATTGGCCCCATATCCCTCATCAAACCTCGAGAACTCACACCCCTTAAAGAGCATTTGAGGTTTTATAGGTTTGCTGCCAATAGCTATTAAAGTGTCTGGAATGGGGACACTTTTTTCAAACGATCACAAAATCTTCTCCACTTCGAGTTTTTAGCTGAATTTTTTGTGCATGCCAACAAAAATACAAGGATTACCTCTACCAAATTTGGGGATAAAACTCTTTCTAAAAAAATTTTAAAAAATCTCGAGCCGTAAAAAGTTTCAAAAATCATGAAAAATAGAAAACGGGTCGTCTTGCCATGAAACTTCACATGAAGGCCTATGGGACCATTGTATGAATTTACAAGCCATAAAAATGGCATTGGCATGGGAGAAATATGAAGATGTGCTTGAACCCACTTACCACTTTTTCGATCCCCGGCTTGGGCATCTTGCCTCTCCGGTCGGCTGAGCGCCCGCACGTTCATTTCATGGGTTGACTTAGGCATACAGAGTTCATCCTGAGTCTAAGCATACGGAGTTCATTCCCAGTCTAAGATCAGACCGGATCGAGGGTTGCGGCAGCAGGATCAACAGCACGCAGGGGAGACCGAGCCGATTCCCGGCTTGCGCATTCTGCCTCTCCGACCGGCTAAGCGCCCACACGCCTGTTTCGATGGTTGGCTTAGGCATAGAGAGTTCATTCCATGTCTAAGCCCTAGCTGGACCGAGGGCTATGGTAGTGGGATCGGCAGCACATAGAGGGGACCGGGCCGATCCCTGGCTTGCGCATTATGCCTCTCCGACCGGCTGAGTGCCCGTACACTCGTTTCGTGGTTTGGCTTAGGCATACGGAGTTCATTCCATGTCTAAGCATATGGAGTTCATTCCAGTCTAAGATCGAACCAGATCGAGGGTTGTGACAGTAGGTCCAGCAGCAGGATCGGCAGCACGCAGAGGGCGACTGGGCCGATCCTCGGCTTGTATATTCTGCCTTTCCGATCGGTTGAGCACCCGTACGCTCGTTTCGTGGGTTGGCTTAGGCATACGGAGTTCGTTTCATGTCTAAGCCCCAATCGGACCGAGGGTTGTGGTAGCAGGATCGACGACAGGATCGGCAACACGTAGAGGGGGATCGGGCTGATCCCTGGCTTGCGCATTATGCCTCTCAGGCCGGCCTCTCCGGCAGGTTGAGCGCCCACACGCTCATTTCGTGGTTTGACTTAGGCATATGGAGTTCATCCTTAGTCTAAGCATACGAAGTTCATTCCCAGTCTAAGATTAGACCGGACCAAGGATTGCGGCAGCAGGATCGGTAGCATGGAAGGGGGACCGAGCCGATCCCCGGCTTGCGTATTCTACCTCTCTGGCTGGCTGAGCACCCGCACACCCATTTCGTGGGTTGGCTTAGGCATAGGGAGTTCATTCCATGTCTAAGCCCCAATCGGACCGAGGGTTGTGGCAGCGGGACCGGTAGCACGTAGAGGGGGATCGGGTCAGTCCCCGATGTCACGGACTAAGCTTTCTCTCAGCAAGTAATAGATCGTGCGGTACTTGAATGGGTGCTCCCAACTAAGTCAGCCTTCAATAGATCGATATCTGAACAAATAACCATAAGCCATGGTTAGTCCCAAGCATTCACAATAAGACACAATATATCGAGATCGATCTCAAGCATACACACAAGAAGGCATATTCGCATTGAGAAAAAGAAAAACACATCGAGGCGACAATCAGGACATTCAATCGGGGTGAGTTTTATTATAGTCGGGAATATACGTCGAGACCTCCCACCATCACCAGGGCTAGAGGGCAGCCCTTGGTGGGTGGCCTAGGCTCGTATAGCAACTGATGAGATAGCCCAACACTACACTGCCAGCTCACCCCCTAAAGAGCCTTAGAGATTTTAGAGCTATGCTACCAGTAACCATTACAATGTTTGAAATGGGGACACTTTTCCTAGCACAAGGGATCTACCCAGCCATGGCCCTATACATGGGTGGCTTATGGCAACCTAAGTCCCGGTCATGGCCCTATACAAGGTTGGCTCATGACATCCTTCCCCACCTATTCTATTGACGTCCTCATCGACTTGCTGGCTTGAAATTCTTTGATCTTCCTTAGAAATCTCTGGAGGTCGTGTTCTCTCTCCCAGCTGGTTTCTTCTAGTCCTAATCCCTCCCACTTCACTAAGTACTCCCGAACTAGTCTTTGAGATATCTTGGTTTCCCTATCAGCTAAGATCTCTTCAACTCGATGCTCTAAGGGTGGCTTCATGGTGATGGCAGCTCTGGTTGGCTCCCTTTGGCTAGCATCTGTAGGATCTGCATGGAAAGGTTTCAGGTTGCTCACATGAAATACTAGGTGCACCTTCATCCACTTTGGTGGGTTGATTTTGTAAGAAGCATTCCCCACTTTGGAAAGGACCCTTATTGGACCTTCATATTTGTGCACCAGTCTACGATCTCTCTTTCTCACGAACCTGGTTTGTTCAGAAACTAGTCGGACAAGAACCAAATCATCAACTTGAAATTGTTGAGCCTTACGACCCTTGTCTACCCATTTCTTCATCTGCTTTAATGCTTTCTCCAGGTAGGCTTGTGCAATCTCTGTGTTTTGTTTCCACTCCTTGCTGAGATTGAAGGCTCTCAGATTTTTTCCTCCATATTGCTCCAAGAAAGTGTGGGGTAGCCTTGGTAATTGTCTGGTGACCACCTCAAATGGGCTTTTATTGGTGGAAAAGCTTTTGTTGGAAGAGTTGAGCCATGTCCAATAATGAAGGCCAGTCTTTCTGATTGGCTTGAACAAAGTGCCTCAAGTATTCCTCTAATAATCCGTTGAACCATTCCGTTTGACCATCGATTTGAGGTTGATAGCTTGAGGAGATGTTGAGTTGGGACCCCAATATTTTGAAAAGTTCTCTCCAGAAGGACCCCGTGAATCTCGGATCTCGATCGCTGATAATGTTTTGAGGGAGGCCCCAGTATTTGACCACATGTTTGAACAATAGTCGAGCTGTGTCTTCTGCTATGCAATACTTGTGAGCGGGAATGAATGTGGTGTACTTAGAGAACCGGTCAATCACCACCAAAATAGCTTCAAGGTCACCAACCTTGGGTAGGCTCAAAATTAAATCGAGGGAGATGCTTTCCCATGGTTTGACGGGTACCGGTAGTGGTTCAAGCATGCCTACAGGTTTCCTCCTTTCAACCTTGTCTTGTTGGTAAATGAGGCAAGTCTTCATATAGTCCATACATCTTGTCGCATGTGAGGCCAATAGTATCCCTATTTCAATAATGCCAAAGTGCGTTGCTAGCCCGAGTGTCCCACCCATAGTGTGTCATGACATTCCCTCATCAGCATCTGTCTTAGACCTTCTACTCTTGGCACAAACACTCGAGGCCCCTTGGTCCATAAGATCCCATTTTCTTGCCAAAAGTACTTGGACTTCCCTTCTTTCACTAGCTTCAGGATGGCATAAGCTTGCGGGTCCTTCCCTAAGTGATCTCTAATTAACTTGTGAATGTCTGTAGTGACTCTGCTAGCCGCCATTTGGGGCAATTCTTTTAAGGGTCGCTAAATCTACTTGCCTGTTCAATGCATCGACCACTTGATCTTTCCAGTGGTGTGCTAAAAAAAAAAGTTGAACTCCGCTAAAAATTCTTACCACCTAGCTTGTTTCACCGTAAGCCTTGGTTGGGTGAGAAAATGGCTAACAGCCGCATTGTCTGTCTTCACGACAAAGTGTGAACCCAACAAGTAATGTCACCAAGCCTTCAAGCAGTGAACCACTGCTAGGAGTTCTTTTTCTTGGGCCGTATATTTCCTTTCAGCTTCACTTAGCTTCCTACTTTCAAATGCTATCGGTTGATGTTGTTGCAAAAGCACTCCTCCAATAGCAAAATCAGATGCATCCGTCTGAACTTCGAAAGGCTTTTCAATATCAAAGAGAGCTAAGATGGGATCCTTCATAATAGCATCTTTCAATCCCTCGAAGGCCTCTTGGCATTCACTCGTCCAACACCATTTATGCTCCTTCTTCAATAGCTCCATGAGGGCCGTGGTCTTGCGAGAGTACCCTTCCACAAACCTTCTATAATAGTTGGCTAGTCCCAAAAATGAGCGGAGCTCACTAAAATTCTTTGGTGTTGTCCACTCCTTGATGGCCCTAACCTTTTCCATGTCCATTCGAATGTGGCCACGTTCGACAATGTGACCGAGAAAATGGATTTGGGTTTGAGCAAATGCACACTTCTCCCTTTTTACATATAACTGGTGGTCTTGTAATCTTTGAAGTACCTGGCGTAGGTGTGTTTGATGTTCTTCCAAGGTGGAGCTATATACCACTATATCGTCTAAATAGATGACTACAAATTTGTCTAGGCAGTCATGGAATACCTGATTCATCAATGTACAAAATGTGGCAGGAGCATTGGTCAGTCCAAAGGGCATAACAAGAAATTCAAATGCACCATACCGTGTCACACAAGTGGTCTTTGGCTCATCTCCTCAACGATTTTGACCTGATGGTAGCCAGATCTCAGGTCCAATTTGGAGAAGTACTTGGCCTGGCTCAATTGATCAAACAAGTCTGCTATAAGGGGGATGGGATATTTGTTTCTTACGGCAACTTTGTTTAAGGCCCTGTAGTTAACACATAATCGCAAACTTCCATCATGCTTCTTCTGAAATAGCACTGGCACTCCGAAAAGAGCCTTTGATGGTCTGATGAACCCGACTTGTAGTAGCTCATCTAACTATTTTCTTACTTTGGCTAACTCTGGCGGGGCCATGCAATAAGGAGCTCTAGCAGGGGGTTTCGCTCTTGGGAGGAGCTCAATTCATGGTCCATTACTCGTCAAGGAGGTAGAACCTTAGGCAACATCTCTGGCATCACCTCTTCGAATTCTTCCAACATTTTTCCCACACCATCAGGTATTGGTTCTACTTTCAACCCTTTTTTGTAGATCGACATAGCCACAAAGGAGGGTTCCCCTCTTTTTACCCCTTTCTTGAACTGCAAAGCTGAAATCATTTTCTTCTCGCTCTTTGGTAAGATGTTGGCTGGCACCACACATAGGTTTTCCCCTAAGAACAACAAGCAGCTAGCGGTAGGGATAGGGATGACCTGAGCCAACATCATGAAGTCCAATCTGAGAACAACATCAAAGTCATCCATGGGGGAAACTGTAAAGTCTACCTTCCCTTCGCATGGCCCCAATCGGGTTGTCACACTCTTGGAGCTTCCACTGATCGTAAAGGCTGGCGAGTTGACCGCCTTCATTCATCCACAGTCTTTACTAATCTGAAGACCACACCTTTTTACTTCTTCTGGTGTGATGAAAGTGTCGGTTGCACCCGTATCCACCATAGCCTTAGTGGCTTTCTCATTGATCATCAAGTTCACATACATCAAGCCTCTACTCTGGTCTTTCTTTATAGTGTTCAACTGGGTGCGGAGGGCATTGAGGAACCTTATTGAACCCATCATGGCTGGCTCCTCTTCAGCTTCTTCAACGTTCTCTGGCGCTTTTATGGACTCTTGAGATGAGATCCTTAAGGCATTAAGGGCTCCCCTGTGTGGGCATTCAGCTACCCGATGCGGTCCCTTGCAAAGAAAGCAAGCTAGCAGTTGCCTAGGCTTGAAAATCCCTGCGTTGCTTGTCTTGGGTTGGGTACTATCTTGACCAAAAGACCTCCTATCTGATCCCCCACTGAAGGGCCAGTCCAACTTGGTCATCTTTCCCCCACTCCCAAAGTTGAAGCTACTGCCAGCTGATAGAGGATTTTTCCGTTTTGAAGAGCCATCATTGTAATCGTGGAGACGTTCAGCTGTAGCCATGGTCATGGCCATATCTTGCACTTCTACCTTTGTAGTTCTGTCTTCGCCCAAGGCTTGAGGCCCTCAAGAAAATAGAACATCTTGTCCTTTTTGGACATGTCTCGAATATCCAACATCAGGGTAGAAAAGCTCCTTACAAACTCTCGCACCATTCCTTTTTGCACCAATTCTCGAAGTCTCTTTCAAGCCATATACTCCACATTCTTAGGGAAAAACTGGTTTTTCAATTCTCGCTTCAGATCCGTCCAAATCTTAATCGAGCACTCATCATCGACAAACTTGGAGTGCCACCATAGCTTGGCATCCCCTGTGAGGTACATCGACGCCATTGCTACCTTGTCTTCCGTTGAATCCGTGTGTACAGCTCAGAAGTACTACTCCATGTCAAACAAGAAATTTTCAAGTTCCTTAGTATCCCTTGCCCCCTCATAGCATCGAGGCTCCGGTGCCTTGGGCCTTTTTCCTCTTTCCATCGAGCTTGAACCCGATCTGGCCACAACCATTTGTAGGATGCTCACCTGTGCTCTGAGCTCCTCAAACTCCTTTTGGAAAATGTTCAAGGCATCTCTAGCCTCTTCGCTCACGTTGTGGAGAGTATCGGACAACTCCCACTGGGTTGTCTTGATCTCCCTCATCGGTCTTTCGTCGCCATATGAGTTTTCATTGCGGCCACCGCGACCTTAAGTTCCTCAATTCTCTGTTGATGATTGGGTCCACCACTTATGGCCATCTCATCCATTTTTCTAGCACTTCTCAATCTTGCTCCCAACCAAGTCAGCCTTCAATAGATAGATATCTGAACAAATAAGCATAAGCCATGGTTAGTCCCAAGCATTCACAATAAGACACAATATATCGAGATCGATCTCAAGCACACACACAAGAAGGCATATTCGCATCGAGAAAAAGAAAAACACATCGAGGCAACAATCGAGACATTCAATCAGGGTAAGTTTTATTATAGTCAGGAATCATACATCGAGACCTCCCACCATCACCAAGGCCAGGGGGGCAGCCCTTGGTGGGTGGCCTAGGCTCACATAGCAACCGGTGAGGTAGCCCAACACTACGCTGCCAGTTCACCCCCCTAAAAAGCCTTAGAGATTTTAGAGCTATGCTACCAGTAACCATTACAATGTTTGAAATGGGGACACTTTTCCTAGCACAAGGGATCTACCCGACCATAGCCCTATAAATGGGTGGCTTATGGCAACCTAAGTCCTGGTCATGGCCCTATATAAGGTTGGCTCATGACACTCGACTCGCGCATTATGCCTTTCCGGCCGACTGAGCGCCCGCACACCCGTTTCGTGGGTTGGCTTAGGCATAGGGAGTTCATTCCATGTCTAAGCCCTAGCTGGATTGAGGGTTGTGGCAGCGGGACCGACAGCACGCAGAGGGGGACCGGGCTAATCCTTGGCTTGCACATTATGCCTTTTCGGCTAGTTCAGCGCCCACATGCTCGTTTCATGGGTTGACTTATGCATACAGAGTTCATTCCCAGTCTACGATCAGACCAGACCAAGGGTTGTAGCAGCAAGATCGACAACACGCAGGGGGGACTGAGCCGATCCCCGGCTTGCGAATTCTGCCTCTCCGACCGGTTGAGTGCCCGCACGCTCGTTTCGTTAGTTGGCTTAGGCATACGGAGTTCATTCCATGTCTAAGCACACGGAGTTCATTCCCAGTCTAAGATTTTGAGCCACGGTGCACATGCTGGGCTTGAGCATGTGCTGGTGCCACATTTTTTTCACCTAGGGCACCATCGTCGGAGCATTACCGGAGAGCCTAACTGGCGGCATTGGGGGTTCCGACGATTGGGGGGGCCGGGGGGTGTGCACACATGATGTGCGATGGGTGCTGGTACTTGGCCCTTATATTGGCCCCCTATCCCTCATCAAACCTCGAGAACTCACACCCCCTTAAAGAGCATTTGAGATTTTATAGGTTTGCTGTCAGTAGCCATTAAAGTGTTTGAAATGGGGACACTTTTTTCAAATGGTCACAAAATCTTCTCCACTTCATGTTTTTAGCTGAATTTTTTTGTGCATGCCAACAAAAATACAAGGATCACCTCTACCAAATTTTGGGACAAAACCTTTTCTAAAAAAATTTACAAAAATCCTGAACTACAAAAATTTTCAAATATCGTGAAAAATAGAAAAAGGGTCGTCTTGCCACAAAACTTCACATGAAGGCTTAGGGGACCATTGTATGAATTTTCAAGCCATAAAAATGACATTGGCATGGTAGAAATATGCAGATGTGCTTGAACCCACCTACCACCTGTTCGATCCTCGGTTTACGCATCCTGCCTCTCTGGTCGGCTGAGTGCCGCACGCTCGTTTCGTGGGTTGACTTAGGCATACGGAGTTCATCCTTAGTCTAAGCATATGGAGTTCATCTCCAGTCTAAGATAAGATCGGACCGAGGGTTGCGACCGCAGGATCGACAGCACGCAGGGGGGACCGAGCCGATCCCCGACTTGCGTATTCTACCTCTCTGACCGGCTGAACGCCCGCACTTCCGTTTCATGGGTTAGCTTAGGCATAGGGAGTTCATTCCATATCTAAGCCCCAGTCAGACCGAGGGTTGGGCAGCGGGACCGACAGAACGCAGAGGGGGACTGGGTCAAACCCCGGCTTGCGCATTATGCCTCTCTGGTCTGCTCAGCGCCCGCACACTCATTTTGTGGGTTGACTTAGGCATACAGAGTTCATTCCCAGTATAAGATCGGACTGAACCAAGGGTTGTAGCAGCAGGATTGATAGCCTGCAGGAGGGGACTGGGCCGATCCCCGACTTGCCCATTCTGCCTCTCCGATCGGCTGAATGCCCACACACTCGTTTCATGGGTTGGCTTAGGCATATGGAGTTCATTCCATGTCTAAGCATACAGCGTTCATTCACAGTCTAAGATCGGACTGGACCGAGGGTTTTGACAGTAAGACCAGTAGCAGGATCGACAGCACACAGGGGGGGACCGGGCCGATCCCCGGCTTGCACATTCTACCTCTTCGACCGGCTAAGCGCCCGCACGCTCGTTTTGTGAGTTGGCTTAGGCTTACGGAGTTCATTCCATGACTAAGCCCCAGCCGGACCGAGGGTTGTGGCAGCAGGATCGACAGCAGGATTGGTAGCACGTAGAGGGGGACCGGGCCGATCCTCAACTTACGCATTCTGCCTCTCCGGTCGGTTGAGCACCCGCACACTCGTTTCATGGGTTGGCTTAGGTATACGGAGTTCACTCCATGTCTAAGCCCCAGTCGGACTGAGGGTTGTGGCATCAGGATCGACAGCGAGATCAGCAGCGGGATCAGCAGCATGCAGAGGGGGACCGAGCTAATCCCTGACTTTCGCAATATGCCTCTCCGGTCGACTGAGCACCCGCACGCTCGTTTCGTGGGTTGACTTAGGCATACGGAGTTCATCCCAGTCTAAGCATACGGAGTTCATCCCAGTCTAAGCATACAGAGTTCATTCCCAGTCTAAGATCGGACCAGACTGAGGGTTGTGACAGTAGGATCGATAGGACGCAGGGGGGACCGAGCTGATCCCCGGCTTGCGCATTCTGCCTCTTCGGCCGGTTGAGCCCCCGCACGCCCGTTTCATGGGTTGGCTTAGGCATAGGGAGTTCATTCGATGTCTAAGCCCTAGTCGGACCAAGGGTTGTGGCAGCGAGACCGGCAGCACGCAAAGGGGGACCGGGCCGATCCCTAGCTTGCGCATTATGCCTCTTCGACTGGCTCAACGCCCGCACGCTCGTTTCGTGGGTTGACTTTTGCATACAGACTTCATTCTCAATCTAAGATCAGACTAGACCGAGGGTTGCGGTAGCAGGATCGATAGCACGTAGGCGCAGACTGGGCCGATCCCCGACTTACGTATTCTGCCTCTCCGACCGGCTGAGCGCCTGCACACTCATTTCATGGGTCGGCTTAGGCATACGGAGTTCATTCCATGTCTAAGCATACAGAGTTCATTCCCAGTCTAAGAGTTTGAGCCACGGTGCACATGCTGGGCTCGGGCATGTGCTCGTGCCACATTTTTTTCGCCCGGGGTGCAATCGTCGGAGCATCGTCGGAGAGCCTAACCGACGGCATTTACGGTTTTGACGATTAGGGGGGCCGGGGGGTGTGCGCACATGATGTGCGATGGGTGCTGGTACTTGGCCCTTATATTGGCCCCCTATCCCTCATCAAACCTCTAGAACTCACACCCCCTTAAAGAGCATTCGAGATTTTATAGGTTTGCTGCCAATAGCCATTAAAGTGTCTGAAATGGGGACACTTTTTTCAAACGGTCACAAAATCTTCTCTACTTCGAGTTTTTAGTTGAATTGTTTTGTGCATGCCAACAAAAATACAAGGATCACCTCTACCAAATTTGGGGACAACCCTTTCTAAAAAAATTTTAAAAAATCCCGAACCGTAAAAAGTTTCGAAAGTCGTGAAAAATAGAAAATGGGTCGTCTTGCCATGAAACTTCACATGAAGGCTTAGGGGACCATTGTATGAATTTTCAAGCCATAAAAATGACATTGGCATGGCAGAAATATGAAGATGTGCCTGAACCCACCTACCACCCGTTCGATCCTCGGCTTGCGCATCCTGCCTCTCTGGTCGGCAGAGCGCCCGTACGCTTATTTCATGGGTTGACTTAGGGATATGAAGTTCATTTCTAGTTTAAGCATATGGAGTTCATTCCCAGTCTAAGATCGGACTAGACCGAGGGTTGCGGTAGCAGGATTGACAACACATAAGAGGGACCGGGTCGATCCCCAGCTTACGCATTCTGCCTCTCCGGCCAGCTGAGCGCCCGTGAGCCCGTTTCATGGGTTGGCTTAGGCATAGGGAGTTCATTCCATGTCAAAGCCCCAGTCAGACCGAGGGTTGTGGTAGCGGGACCGGCAGCACGCAGAGAGGGACCAGGCCAGTTCTCTACTTGCCCATTATGCCTCTCCGGTCGACTCAACGCCCGTATGCTTGTTTCATGGGTTGGCTTAGGCATACGGAGTTTATTCCCAGTCTAAGATCGGACCGGACTGAGGGTTGTAGCAGCAAGACCAGCAGTAGGATCGGTAGCAAGTAGGGGGGGATCGGGTCGATCCCCGGCTTACACGTTCTGCCTCTCTGATCGACTGGGCGCCCGCACGCTCGTTTCGTCGGTTGGCTTAGGCATACGGAGTTCATTCCATGTCTAAGCATACATAGTTCATTCCTAGTCTAAGATCGGACTAGACTGAGGGTTGCGGCAGCAAGACCAGCAACAGGATCGATAGCATGCAGGGGAGGACCGGGCCGGTCCCCGACATGCACATTCTGCCTCTCCAGTCGGCTGAGCGCCCGTACGCTCATTTCATGGGTTGGTTTAGGCATACGGAGTTCATTCCATGTCTAAGCATACAGAGTTCATTCCCAATCTAAGATCGGATCAGACCGAGGGTTGTAGCAGTAGGACCAACAGTAGGATCGGCAGCAAGTAGGGGGGATCGGGTCGATCCCCGACTTGCACGTTTTGCCTCTTCGACCGGCTGAGCACCCGCACGCTCGTTTCGTCGGTTGGCTTAGGCATACGGAGTTCATTCTATGTCTAAGCATACGGAGTTCATTCCAAGTCTAAGATCGGATTGGACTGAGGGTTGTGGTAGCAAGACCAGCAACAGGATCGATAGCATGCAGGGGAGGACCGGGCCGGTCCCCGGCATACGCATTCTGCCTCTCCAATCGACTGAGCGCCCGCACGCTCATTTCGTGGGTTGGTTTAGGCATACAGAGTTCATTCCATGTCTAAGCATATGGAGTTCATTCCCAGTCTAAGATCAGACTGGACTGAGGGTTACAGCAGCAGGACCAACAACAGGATCGATAGCACGCAGGAGAGGATCGAGCTGGTCCTCGGCTTACGCATTCTGCCTCTCCGCCCAACTGAGCACCTGCACGCTCGTTTTGTGGGTTGGCTTAGGCATATGGAGTTCATTCCATGTCTAAGCATACGGAGTTCATTCCCAGCCTAAGATAGAACCAGACTGAGGGTTGCGGCGCAGGACCAGCAATAGGATCGACAGCATGCAGGGGGGACCGGGTCGATCCCCGGCTTAAGCATTCTGCCTTTCTGGCCAGTTGAGCGCCCGCACACTCGTTTCGTGGGTTGACTTAGGCATACGGAGTTCATCCCCAGTCTAAGCATACAAAGTTCATTCCCAGTCTATGATCGAACTGAACTGAGGGTTGCGACAGTAGGATCGGTAGCACTCAGGGGGGACCAAGCCGATCCCCAACTTGTGCATTCTGCCTCTCCGATCGGCTGAGCGCCCGCGTGCCCGTTTTGTGGGTTGGCTTAGGCATAGGGAGTTCATTCCATGTCTAATCCCCAGTCGGACCGAGGGTTGTGGCAGCGGGATCGGTAGCACGCAGAGGGGGATCGGGCCGATCCCCGGCTTGCACATTCTGCCTCTCCGACCGGTTGAGCACCTATGTCACACCCTGGGTGGGTGCGCCAGGCACATCAGGCGGACCAGCAGGTGAGCCAGAGGTTGAGGCCCATAGACCAGGCGTGTTGGCGGGTATCTGTGCGGAAAGCCTAGTAAATGAGTTCAAAATGCCCGCCCAACTTGCAGGCCAGCACGTGAGACCGAGGCCTGGCATACAAGCTGCCCGCACCACATCTGCAAGGGCCCAAGGTGCTGGACACGCAAGGGAAGCTTCTGGAAGCAGGCAGGATGAGCAGGAGCATCCTGATTGATTGTAATCTGTATAATCCCATGATTTTAGCCTTTATTCTAGGGATATTGCCATTAAGTTGTAGCTGGAGCCTCAACTATAAATAGAGGGCTGCTCCACCCTCATTTGTACACCATCAAACACATTTGTTTCAGTGAATACAAGAGCATTTCCAAAATTTTGTCTTCTTATCCTGCTTCTCTTTAACTTGCGTAATCAGCCCTTCCCATTGTTCTAGTGCTCGCACACTTGTGTTTTTTGCTGATTTAGGCATAAATGAGGAGATTCCAAGCCTAAGGCCGCATGGTTTCTGAGTCTAAGGTCAGAGCCCGTGACAGTTGGTATCAGAGCAAGTTCGATTCTACGTGTTTGTGTTGTGCAGGTTTGATTCTGCGTGTTTGTGTTGTGCAGGTTGGCTGCGGCATACAGAATTCATTCCATGTCTAAGCATACGGAGTTCATTCGTAGTCCAAGATTAGATCGGACTGAGGGTTACAGTAGTAGGACCAGTAGCAGGATCGGTAGCATGCAGGGGGGATCGGGCCGAGCCTCAGCTTACGTATTCTGCCTCTTCAGTGGGCCTCCCCGATAGGCTGAGCACTCGCACGCTCGTTTCATAGGTTGGCTTAGGCATACGGAGTTCATTCCATGTCTAAGCATACGGAGTTCATTCCCAGTCTAAGAGTTTGAGCCACGGTGCACATGCTAGGCTCAGGCATGTGCTGGTGTCACATTTTTTTTACCCAGGGCACCATCGTCGGAGCATCGCCGGAGAGCCTAACCGGTGGCATTGGGGGTAACGGTGATTGGGGGGGCCGGGGGGTTGTGCGCACATGATGTGCGATGGGTGCTGGTACTTGGCCCTTATATTGGCCCCCTATCCCTCATCGAACCTTGAGAACTCACACCCCCTTAAAGAGCATTTGAGATTTTATTTGTTTGCTGCCAGTAGCCATTAAAGTGTCTGAAATGGGGACACTTTTTTCAAACTCACACCCCCTTAAAGAGCCTCATCGATCGAACCCGCAAGCCGGATCGAGAGTTACAGTAGCAAGATCGACAGCATGCAGGGGGGACCAGGTCGATCCTCGATTTTTGCATTCTGCCTCTTCGGCTTGCCGAGCGCCATCGCGCTCGTTTTGTGGGTTAGCTTAGGATATGGAGTTCATTCCATGTCTAAGCCCCAGTCGGACTGAGGGTCGTGGCAGCAAGACCGGCAACGGGATCGACAGCACGCAGAGGGGGACCGGACTGATCCCCGACTTGCGCATTATGCCTCTCTGGCCAGCTAAGCACCCGTACGCTGGTTTCGTGGGTTGAGTTAGGCATATGGAGTTCATCCCCAGTCTAAGCATACAGAGTTCATTCCCAGTCTAAGATCAGATCGGATTGAGAGTTGCGGCAGCAGGATCGACAGAACGTAGGGGGGATCGGGCCGATCCCCGTTTTACGCATTCTGCCTCTCCGGTTGGCTGAGCACCCGCACGCCCGTTTCATGGGTTGGCTTAGGCATAGGGAGTTCATTCCATGTCTAAGCCCCAGCCGGACCAAGGGTTGTGGCAGCTGGATCAGCAGCATGTAGAGGGGGATCGGGCTGATCCCTAGCTTGCGCAGTAAGCCTCTCTAGCCGGCTGAGTGCCTGCACGCTCGTTTGATGGGTTGACTTAGGCGTACGGAGTTCATCCCCAGTCTAAGCATACGGAGTTCATTCCTAGTCTAAGATCATATCAGACTGAGGGTTCTGGCAGCATGTAGGGGGAACCAGGCCGATCATTGGCTTGCGCATTATGCCTCTCCGGTCTGCTGAGTGCCCGCACGCTCGTTTCATGGGTTGGCTTAGGCACATGGAGTTCATTCCATGTCTAAGCATACAGAGTTCATTTGCAGTCTAAGATTTTGAGCCACGATGCACATGCTGGGCACGGGCATGTGCTGGTGCCGTATTTTTTTTGCCCAGAGCACCATCGCCGAAGCATCACTGGAGAGCCTAACAGGCGGCATTGGAGGTTTCGACGATTGGGGAGGCCGAGGGGGTGTGCGCACATGATGTGCGATGGGTGCTGGTACTTGGCCCTTATATTGGCCCCCTATCCCTCATCAAACCTCGAGAACTCACACCCCCTTAAAGAGCATTTGAGATTTTATAGGTTTGCTGCCAGTAGCCATTAAAGTGTCTGAAATGGGGACACTTTTTTCAAACGGTCACAAAATCTTCTCCACTTCAAGTTTTTAGCTGAATTTTTTTTGTGCATGCCAACAAAAATACAAGGATCACCTCTACCAATTTTGGGGACAAAACTCTTTCTAAAAAAATTTTAAAAAATCTCGAACCGTAAAAAGTTTTGAAAATCGTGAAAAATAAAAAACGGGTCATCTTGCCATGAAACTTCACATGAAGGCTTAGGGGAGCATTGTATGAATTTACAAACCATAAAAATGGCATTGGCATGGCAAAAATATGAAGATGTGCTTAAACCCACCTACCACCCGTTCGATGCCTGGCTTGCACATCCTGCCTCTCTGGACGACTGAGCGCCCGTACTCTCGTTTCATGGGTTGACTTAGGCATACGGAGTTCATCCCCAGTATAAGCATACGGAGTTCATTCCCAGTCAAAGATCAGATCAGATCGAGGGTTGCGGCAGTAGGATCGGTAGCACATAGGGGGGACCGGACCGATCCCCGGCTTGCGCATTCTGCCTCTTCAGCCAGCTGAGCGCCCGCACGCCCGTTTCATGGGTTGGCTTAGGCATAGGGAGTTCATTCCATGTCTAAGCCCCAGCTGGACCGAGGGTTGTGCTAGTGGGACTGACAGCACGTAGAGGGGGACCAGGCTGATCCCTGGCTTATGCATTATGCCTCTTCGGCTGGCTCAGCGCCCGCTCGCTCGTTTCATGGGTTGACTTATGCATAAGGAGTTCATTCCCAGTCTAAGATTGGACCAGACCGATGGTTGCGGCAGTAGGATCAACAGTACATAGGGGGGGACCAGGCCAATCCCTGGCTTGTGCATTCTGCCTCTCCGGCTGGCTGAGCGCCCGCACGCTCGTTTTAATGGGTTGGCTTAGGCATACGAAGTTCATTCCATGTCTAAGCATACGGAGTTCATTACCAGTCTAAGATTTTGAGCCACGGTGCATATGCTGGGCTTGGGCATGTGCTGGTGCCGTATTTTTTTCGCCCGAGGCACCATCGCCGTAGCGTCGCCGAAGAACCTAACCGGCGGCATTGGGGGTTCCGGTGATTGGGTGGGTTGGGGGTGTGCGCACAAGATGTGCGATGGGTACTGGTACATGGCCCTTATATTGGCCCCCTATCCCTCATCAAACCTTGAGAACTCACACCCCCTTAAAGAGCATTTGAGATTTTATAGGTTTGCTGCCAGTAGCAATTAAAGTGTCTAAAATGGGGACACTTTTTTCAAACGGTCACAAAATCTTCTCCACTTCGAGTTTTTAGCTGAATGTTTTTGTGCATGCCAAAAAACGTACAAGGATCACCTCTACCAAAGTTGGGGACAAAAATCTTTCTAAAAAAATTTTAAAAAATCCCGAACCCAAAAAGTTTCAAAAATCGTGAAAAATAGAAAACGGGTCATCTTGCCAAGAAACTTCACATGAAGGCTTAGGGGACCATTGTATGAATTTACAACTCATAAAAATGGCATTGGCATGGCAGAAATATGAAGATGTGCTTGAACCCACCTACCACCCGTTCGATCCCCGGCTTGCGCATCCTGCGTCTCTCTTCAGCTGAGCGCCCGCATGCTCGTTTCACAAAGGGACTTAGGCATACGGAGTTCATCCCTAGTCTAAGCATACGGAGTTCATTCCCAGTCTAAGATCAGATCGAACCTAGGGTTGCAGCAGTAGAATCGACAGCACGCAGGGTGGACCAGGCCGATCCCTGGCTTACGCATTCTACCTCTCTGGCCGGCTGAGCGCCCGCATGCCCGTTTCATGGGTTGGCTTAGACATAGCAAGTTTATTCCATGTGTAAGCCCCAGCCAGACCGAGGGATGTGGCAGTTGGACCGGCAGCACGCAGAGGCAGATTGGGTTGATCCCTGCTTTGCACATTATGCCTCTCCGGTCGGCTCAGCACCCACACGCTCGTTTCGTGGGTTGACTTGGGCATACAGAGTTCATTCCCAGTCTAAGATTAGATCGGATCGAGGGTTGCAGCAGCAGGATCGACAGCTCGCAAGGGGGACCGGGTCGATCCCCGACTTGCGCATTTTGCCTCTCTGGCCAGTAGAGCACTCGTACACTCGTTTCATGGGTTGGCTCAGGCATATAGAATTCATTCCATGTCTAAGCATACGAAGTTCATTCCCAGTGTAAGATCGGACCGGACTAAGGGTTACAACAGCAGGACCAGCAGCAGGATCAACAGCATGTAGGGGGTGACCGGGCCGATCCCTGGCTTACGCAATCTCCCTTTCCAATTGACTGAGTGCCTGCACGCTCGTTTCATGGGTTGGCTTAGGCATATGAAGTTCATTCCATGTCTAAGCCCCAATCGGACCGAGGTTTATGGCAGTAGGACCGATAGTGGGATCGGTAGCACTTCGAGGGGGACTTAGCTGAGTGCCCACACGCTCATTTCGTGGGTTGGCTTAGGCATAGGGAATTCATTCCATGTCTAAGCCCCAGTCGGACTGATGGTTGTGGCAGCGGGACCGACAGCACATAGAGGGGGACCGGGTTGGTCCCCGGCTTGCTCATTATGCCTCTTTGGCCAGCTCAGCACCCGCACAGTCATTTCATGGGTTGACTTATACAAACAGAGTTCATTCCTAGTCTAAGATCAAACTGGATCGAGGGTTGCGGTAGAAGGATCAACAGCACAAAGGGGGGGACCGGGCTGATCCTCGGCTTGCGCATTCTGCCTCTCCGGTCGGTTGAACGCCCGCACGCTCGTTTTGTGGGTTAGCTTAGGCATACAGAGTTCAATCCCAGTCTAAGATTTTGAGCCACGCTCCAAATGCTGGGCTTGGGCATGTGCTGGTGCCGCATTTTTTTTCGCTTGGGGCACCATCATCGGAGCATCATCGGAGAGCCTAACCGACGGCATTGGGGGTTCCGGCAATTGGGGGGCCCGGAGGGGTGTGCGCACATGATGTGCAATGGGTGCTGGTACTTGGCCCTATATTGGCCTCCTATCCCTCATCAAACCGCAAGAACTCACACCCCCTTAAAGAGCATTTGAGATTTTATAGGTTTGCTGCCAGTAGCCATTAAAGTGTCTAAAAAGGGGACACTTTTTTCAAACGATCACAAAATCTTCTCCACTTCGAGTTTTTAGCTGAATTATTGTGGGCATGCCAACAAAAATACAAGGATCACTTCTACCAAATTTGGGGACAAAACTCTTTCTAAACAAATTTTAAAAAATCCCGAACCGTAAAATGTTTCAAAAATCATAAAAAATAGAAAACGGGTCGTCTTGCCATGAAACTTCACATGAAGGCTTAGGGGACCATTGTATGAATTTACAAGCTATAAAAATGGCATTGGCATGATAGAAATATGAAGATGTGCCTGAACCCACCTACCACCCGTTCGATTCCCGGCTTGTTCATCCTGCCTCTCTGGTCGGCTAAGCGCCCACACGCTCATTTCGTCAGTAGGATTAACAGCACGTAAAGGGGATCGGGCCGATCCCTGGCTTGTGAATTCTGCCTCTCCAGTCGGTTGAGTGCCCGCACGCCCAATTCATGGGTTGGCTAAGGCATAGGGAGTTCATTCCATGTCTAAGCCCCAACCGGACCGAGGGTTGTGGCAGCGAGACTAGCAACACGTAGAGGGGGACCGGGCCGATCCCTAGCTTGCGCATTATACCTCTTCAATCGGGTCAGCACCCGTACGCTCATTTCATGGGTTGACTTTTGCATAGGGAGTTCATTCCTAGTCTAATATCAGACCAGATCAAGGGTTGCGACAGCACTTAGGGGGGACCGGGCCGATCCCTGGCCTGTGCGTTCTACCTCTCTGACTGACTGAGCGCCCGCACGCTCGTTTCATGGATTGGCTTAGCCATACGAAGTTCGTTCCATGTCTAAGCCCCAGTCGGATTGAAGGTTGTGGCAGCGGGACCGACAGCATGTAGAGGTGGACTGGGCCGATCCTTGGCTTGCACATTATGCCTCTCCGACCGGCTCAATGCCCATACACTCGTTTCATGGGTTGAGTTAGGCATATGGAGTTCATTCCCAGTTTAAGATTGGACCGGACTGAGGGTTGCGACAGTAGGATCGATAGCACGCAGGAGGGGACTGGACGGGTCCTCGGCTTGCGAATTCTACCTCTCCGACTGACTGAGCTACCGCACGCCCATTTCGTGGGTTGGCTTAGGCATAGGGAGTTCATTCCATGTCTAAGCCCCAGCCGGACCGAGGGTTGTGGCAGTAGGACCGGTAGCACACAGAGGGGGATCGGGCCGATCCCCAGCTTAGGCATACGGAGTTCATTCCATGTCTAAGCATACGGACTTCATTCCCAACCTAAGATCGAACTGGACCATGGGTTGCGGTAGCAAGACCAGTAGAAGGATCGGCAGCACACAGGGGGGGATCGGGCCAATCCTTGGCTTATACATTCTACCTCTCCAGTCGGTTAAGTACCCGCACGCTCATTCCATAGGTTGGCCTAGGCATACGGAGTTCATTCCATGCCTAAGGCCCAGCCGAACTGAAGGTTGTGGCAGCAGGATCGGCTGTGGGATCAGTAGCACATAGAGGGGGATCGAGCTGATCCCCAGCTTGCGCATTATGCCTCTCCGGTCGGCCTCTCCGGCCGGCTGAGTGCTCGTACGCTCATTCCGTGGGTTGACTTAGGAATACAGAGTTCATCCCCAGTCTAAGCATACGGAGTTCATTCCCAGTCCAAGATCAGACCGGACCGAAGGTTGCGACAGCAGGATCGATAGCACGTAGGGGGATCGGGCCAATCCCTAGCTTCCGCATTCTGCCTTTCCGACCGGCTGAGCGATCGCATGCCTGTTTCGTGGGTTGGCTTAGGCATAGGGAGTTCATTCCATGTCTAAGCCCCAGTCGGACCGAGGGCTGTGGTAGCGGGACCGGCAGCATGCAGAAGGGGACCGGGTCGATCCCCAGCCTGTGCATTATGCCTCTTCGACCGGCTCAGGGCCCGTACGCTCATTTCGTGGGTTGACTTATGCATACAGAGTTCATTCCCAGTCTAAGATCAGATCAGACCGAGGGTTGCGATAGCAGGATCCACAGCACGCAGGGGGGCTGGGCTGATCCCCATCTTACGCATTATGCCTTTCCGACCGGTTGAGCGCCCGCATGCTCGTTTCATGAGTTGACTTAGGCATACGGAGTTCATCCCCAGTCTAAGCATACGGAGTTCATTTCCAATCTAATATCAGACCGGATCGAGGGTTGCAATAGCAGGATCGATAGCACGTAGGGGGGATCGGGTTGATCCCTGGCTTACGCATTCTGCCTCTTCGACCAGCTGAGCGCCAGCACACACGTTTCATGGGTTGGCTTAGGCATAAGGAGTTCATTCCATGACTTAGCCCCAGCCGGATCGAGGGTTGTGGCAGTAGGACTGGCAGCACATAGAGGGGGACCGGGTCGATCCCCGACTTATGCACTATGCCTATTCAGTCGGGTCAGTGCCTGCACGCGCGTTTCGTGGGTTGACTTATGCATATGGAGTTCATTCCCAGTCTAAGATCAGACCGGATCGAGCGTTGTGATAGCAGGATCGACAGCACACAGGGGGGGACCGGATCATCCTTGGCTTGCGCATTCTACCTCTCCGGTCGATTGAGCGCCCATACGGTCGTTTCGTCGGTTGGCTTAGGCATATGGAGTTCATTCCATGTCTAAGCATACGGAGTTCATTCCCAATCTAAGATTTTAAGCTGCGGTGCACATGCTAGGCTCGGGCTTGTGCTGGTGCTGCATTTTTTTCGCCCAGGGTACCATCGTTGGGGCACCGCCGGAGAGCCTAACCGGCGGTATTGGGGGTTCCGGCGATTGGGGAGGTCGGGGGGTGAGCGCACATGATGTGCAATGGGTGCTGGTACTTGGCCCTTATATTGGCCCCGTATCCCTCATCAAACCTCCAGAACTCACACCCCCTTAAAGAGCATTTGAGATTTTATACGTTTGCTGCCAGTAGCCATTAAAACGTCTGAAATGGGGACACTTTTTCAAACGGTCGCAAAATCTTCTCCACTTTCAGTTTTTAGCTGAATGTTTTTGTGCACACCAACAAAAATACAAGGATCACCTCTACCAAATTTGGGGACAAAACTCTTTCTAAAAAAATTTAAAAAAAACCCAAACCGTAAAAGGTTTTGAAAATAGTGAAAAATAAAAAGCGGGTCGTCTTGCCACGAAACTTCACATGAAGGCTTAGGGGACCATTGTATGAATTTACAAGCCATAAAAATGGTATTGGCATGGCAGAATTATGAAGATGTGCTTGAACCCACCTACCACCCGTTCGATCCCCGGCTTGCGCATCCTGCCTCTCTGGTCGGCTGAGCGCTCGTACTTTCATTTCGTGGGTTGACTTAGGCATACGGAGTTCATCCCTAGTCTAAGCATACGAAGTTTATTCCCAGCCTAAGATTAGATTGGACCGAGGGTTGCGGCAGCAGGACCGACAGCATGCAGGGGGGATCAGGTTGATCTCGACTTGCGTATTCTACCTTCCGGCCGGCTGAGCACCCGCACACCCGATTCATGGGTTGGCTTAGGCATATGGAGTTCATTCCATGTCTAAGCATACGGAGTTCATTCCTAGTCTAAGATTTTGAGCCACGATGCATATGCTAGGCTCAGGCATGTGCTGGTGCCGTATTTTTTTCGCCCAGGGCACCATCGTCGGAGTATCACCGGAGAGTCTAACCAGCGGCATTGGGGGTTCCAACGATAGGGGGTTGGGGGGTGTGCGCACATGATGTGCGATGGGTGCTGGTACTTGGCTCTTATATTGGCCCCCTATCCCTCATCAAACCTCCAGAACTCACACCCCTTAAAGAGCATTTGAGATTTTACAGGTTTGCTGCCAGAACATTAAAGTGTTTGAAATGGGGACACTTTTTTCAAACAGTCACAAAATCTTCTCCACTTTAAGTTTTTAGCTGATTTTCTTTTTGCATGCCAACAAAAATACAAGGATCACCTCTACCAAATTTGGGGACAAAACTCTTTTTCTAAAAAAATTTTCAAAAATAGTGAAAAATAGAAAGCGGGTCATCTTGCCACGAAAGTTCACATGAAGGCTTAGGGGACCATTGTATGAATTTACAAGCCATAAAAATGGCATTGGCATAGCAGAAATATGAAGATGTGCTTGAACCCACCTACCACCCGTTCGATCCCCAGCTTGTGCATCCTGCCTCTCTGGTCGGCTGAGCGCCCATACTTTCTTTTCATGGGTTGACTTAGACAAACGGAGTTCATCCCCAGTCTAAGCATACGGAGTTCATTCCCAGCCTAAGATCAGACCAGATCGAGGGTTGCGGCAGCAGGATCGGTAGCACGCAGGGGGGATCGGGTTGATCTCGACTTACACATTCTGCCTCTCCGGCCGGCTGAGTGCCCGCACGCCCGATTCGTGAGTTGGCTTAGGCATAGGGAGTTCATTCCTAGTGTAAGCCCCAGTCGGACTGAGGGTTGTGGCAGTGGGACCGACAGCATGCAGAGGGGGATCGACCCGATCCCCGGCTTGCACATTATGCCTCTGCGGTCAGCTCAGTGCCCGCACGCTCGTTTCATGGGTTGACTTAGGCATACGGAGTTCATTCCCAGTCTAAGATTGGATCAAACCAAGGGTTGCGACAGCAGGATCGATAGCACGCAGAGGGGATCGGGCCGGTCCTCAGCTTGTGCGTTCTGCCTCTCTGACCAGCTGAGCGCCCGCATGCTCGTTTCGTGGGTTGGCTTAGGCATACGGAGTTCATTCCCAGTCTAAGATCGAACCAGACCGGACCGAAGGCTGCGGTAGCTGGATCGACAGCACGCAGGGGGGATCAGGCTGGTCCTCGGCTTGTGCGTTCTACCTTTCCGACCGGCTGAGTGCCCGCACGCTCGTTTCATGGGTTGGCTTAGGCATACGGAGTTCATTCCATGTCTAAGCATACGGACTTCATTCCCAGTCTAAGATTGGACCGGACCGAGGGTTGTTGTAGCAGGACCAACAGCAGGATCGGCATCACGCAGGGGGGATCGGGCCGATCCCTGGCTTGCGCATTCTGCCTCTTCGGCCAGCTGAGTGCCCGCACGCTCGTTTCATGGGTTGGCTTAGGCATAAGGAGTTCATTCCATGTCTAAGCCCCAGCTGGACTGAGGGTTGTGGCAACAGGACCGACAGCAGGATCAACTGCACGTAGAAGGGGACCGAGCTGATCCCCGGCTTGTGCATTATGCCTCTCGGCTGGCAAAGTGCCCGCATGCTAATTTCATTTGTTGACTTAGGCATACGGAGTTCATCCCCAGTCTAAGCATACGAGTTCATTCCCAGTCTAAGATTAGACCAGACCAAGGGTTGCGGTAGCAGGATCGGTAGCACGCAAGAGGGACCAGGCCGATCCCCGGCTTGCGCATTCTGCCTCTCCAACCGGCTGAGCACCCGCATGCCCATTTCATGGGTTGGCTTAGGCATAGGGAGTTCATTCCATGTCTAAGCCCCAGCAGGACCGAGGGTTGTGGCAGCGGGACCGGTAGCACGTAGAGGGGGACTAGGCCGATCCCCAACCTGCGCATTATGCCTCTTTGGTCGGCTCAGTGCCCACATGCTTGTTTCGTGGGTTGACTTATGCATACGGAGTTCATTCCCAGTCTAAGATCAGACCAAACCGAGGGTTGTGGCAGCAGGATTGACAGCATGAAGGGGGGGACCGGGTCAATCCTCAGCTTGCACATTCTGCCTTTCCGGCTGGCTGAGCGCCCGTATGTTCGTTTCGTGAGTTGGCATAGGCATACGGAGTTCATTCCATGTCTAAGCATACAGAGTTCATTCCCAGTCTAAGATTTTGAGCCATGGTGCACATGCTGGGCTCGGGCATGTGCTGGTGCCACATTTTTTTCACCCGAGGCACCATCGCTGGAGCATTGCCGAAGCATCGTCAGAGAGCCTAACCAGCGGCATTAGGGGTTCCGATGATTGGGGGTCCGGGGGGGTGTGCGCACATGATGTGCGATGGTTGCTGGTACCTGGCCCTTATATTGGCCCCCTACTCATCATCAAACCTCGAGAACTCACACCCCCTTAAGGAGCATTTGAGATTTTATAGGTTTGCTGCCAGTAGCTATTAAAGTGTCTAAAATGGGGACACTTTTTTCAAACGGTGACAAAATCTTCTCCACTTTGAGTTTTTAGCTAAATTTTTTTGTGCAAGCCAACAAAAATACAAGGATCACCTCTACCAAATTTGGGGACAAAACTCTCTCTAAAAAAATTTTAAAAAATCCCAAACCGTAAAAAGTTTTGAAAATCATGAACAATAGAAAATGGGTCGTCTTGCCATGAAAATTCACATTAAGGCTTAGGGGACCATTGTATGAATTTACAAGCCATAAAAATGGCATTGGCATGGCAGAAATATGAACATGTGCTTGAACCCACCTACCACCCGTCCGATCCCCGGCTTGCGCATCCTGCCTCTCTAGTCGGCTGAGCGCCCGCACGCTCGTTTCGTGGGTTGACTTAGGCATACGGAGTTCATCCCCAGTCTAAGCATACGGAGTTCATTCCTAGTCTAAGATCAGACCGGACCGAGGGTTACGGTAGCAGGATCGACAGCACGCAAGGGGTATCGGGCCGATCCCCGGCTTGTGCATTTTGCCTCTCCGGCCGGCTGAGCGCCCGCACGCCCGTTTCATGGGTTGGCTTAGGCATAGGGAGTTCATTCCATGTCTAATCCCCAGTCGAACCGAGGGTTGTGGCAGCGGGATCGACAACAAGCAGAAGGGGACTGGGCTGATCCCCGACTTGCACATTATGCCTCTCCGATCGGCTCAGCTCCCGCACGTTCATTTCATGGGTTGACTTAGGCATACGGAGTTCATTCCTAGTCTAAGATCAGACCGGACCGAGGGTTGCAGTAGCAAGATCGACAGCACACAGAGGGGGACCACGCTGATATCTGGCTTGTGCATTCTGCCTCTCCGACCGACTGAGCGCCCGTACGCTCGTTTCGTGGGTTGGCTTAGGCATACGAAGTTCATTCCATGTCTAAGCATACAGAGTTCATTCCCAGTCGAAAATCATATCGGACCAAGGGTTGCGGTAGTAGGATCGACACCACGCAAGAAGGACCGCACCGATCTCTGACTTGTGGATTCTGCCTCTCCGGCCGGCTGAGCGGCTGCACGCTCATTTCGTGGGTTGGCTTAGGCATACTAAGTTCATTCCTTGTCTAAGCATACGAAGTTGATTCCCAGACTAAGATCAGATCGGACTGGGGGTTACGACAGCAGAACCAGCAGCAGGACCTTGTGCATTCTGCCTCTTCGGCCGACTGAGTACCCGCACGCTCATTTCGTGGGTTGACTTAGGCGTACGAAGTTCATCCCCAGTCTAAGCATACGAAGTTCACTCCCAGTCTAAGATCGGATCAGACCAAGGGTTGTGGCAGCAAGATCGACAGCACACAGGGGAACCGAACCGATCCCTGACTTGCGCATTCTGCCTCTCCGGCCGGCTGAGCACCCGCACGCCCGTTTCATGGGTTGCCTTAGGCATAGGGAGTTCATTCCATGTTTAAGCTCCAGCCGGACCGACGGTTGTGGCAGCGGGACCGGCAGCACACTGAGGGGGACCGGGTCGATCCTCAGGTTACGTATTATGCCTCTTCGATCGACTGAGCGCCCGCATGCTCATTTCGTGAGTTGACTTAGGCATACGGAGTTCATCCCTAGTCTAAGCATACGGGTTCATTTCCAGTCTAAGATTAGACCGGACCGAGGGTTGCGGCAGCAGGATCTACATCACGCAGGGGGATCGGGCCGATCCTCGGTTTGCTTATTTTGCCTTTTCGGCCGGCTGAGCGCCCGCACCCCCGTTTTGTGGATTGGCTTATGCATAGGGAGTTCATTCCTTGTCTAAGCCCCAGCCGAACCGAGGGTTGGGGCAGCAAGACCAACAGCATGCAGAGGGGGACCGGGCCGATCCCTGGCCTGTGCATTATGCCTCTTCGGTCGGCTCAGCGCCCTACGCTCATTCTGTGGGCTGATTTATGCATATGAAGTTCATTCCATGTCTAAGATCGGACCGGACCGAGGGTTACAGTAGCAGGATTGACAGCACGTTGGGGGGGATCGGGTTGATCCCCGGCTTGTGCATTCTGCCTCTTCGGTTGGCTGAGCACCCGTACGCTCGCTTCATGGGTTGGCTTAGGCATACGAAGTTCAATCCATGTCTAAGCATACGAAGTTCATTCCCAGCCTAAGATTTTGAGCCATGATGCACATGCTTGGCTCGGGCATGTGCTGGTGCCACATTTTTTTCGGCCAGGGCACCATCATCGGAGCATCGACGGAGAGCCTAACCGACGACATTGGGGGTTCCGACGATTGGGGGGGCCGGGAGGTGTGCGCACATGGTGTGCGATGGGTGCCGGTACTTGGCCCTTATATTGGCCACCTATCCCTCATCAAACCTCAAAAACTCACACCCCCTTAAAGAGCATTTGAGATTTTATAGGCTTGCTGCCAGTAGACATTAAAGTGTCTGAAATGGGGACACTTTTTTCAAATGGTCACAAAATCTTCTCCACTTTGAGTTTTTAGCTGAATTGTTTTGTGCATGCCAACAAAAATACAAGGAGCACCTCTAGCAAATTTGGGGACAAAACTCTTTCTAAAAAAATTTTTAAAAATCCCGAACCGAAAAAGGTTTCAAAAATCGTGAAAAATAGAAAATGGGTTGTCTTGGCATGAAACTTCACATGAAGGCTTAGGGGACCATTGTATGAATTTACAAGAAATAAAAATGGCATTGGCACACCCGTTTCATGGGTTGGCTTAGGCACAGGGAGTTTATTCCATGTCTAAGCCTCAGCTGGGTCGAGGGTTGTGGCAGCGGGACCGACAGCACACAGCGGGATCGGCCCGATCCTCGACTTACGCATTATGCCTCTTCGACTGGCTCAGTGCCTGTACGCTCATTTCGTGGGTTGACTTAGGTATACGGAGTTCATTCCCAGTCTAAGATCGGACCGGACCGAGGGTTGCGACAGTAGGATCGACAACACACAGGAAGGACCGGGCCGATCCCCGACTTGCGCATTCTGCCTCTCCGGCCAGTTGAGCGCCCGCACGCTCGTTTCATGGGTAGGCTTAAACATACGGAGTTCATTCCTAGTCTAAGATCGGATTGGACCGAGGGTTGCGGTAGCAGGACTAGCAGGAGGATCGACAACACGCATGGGGGGACCGGGCCGATCCCCAGCTTGCGCATTCTACCTCTCCGACCGGCTGAGCACCCGCATGCTCGTTTCATGGGTTGGCTTAGGCATATGGAGTTCATTCCATGTCTAAGCCCCAGCCGGACTGAGGGTTGTGCCAGTAGGACCGACAGCGAGATCGGCAGCACGTAAAAGGGGACCGAGCTGATCCTCGGCTTACGCATTATGCCTCTCCGATCGGCCTCTTCGGCCGGCTGAGCGCTCGCACGCTCGTTTCATGGGTTGACTTAGGCATACGGAGGTCATCCCCAGTCTAAGCATACAGAGTTCGTTCCCAGTCTAAGATCGGACTGGCCCAAGGGTTGCGGTAGCAGGATCGACAGCACGCAGGGGGGATCAGGCCGATCCCCGGCTTGCGCATTCTACCTCTTCGGCCGACTGAGCACCCGCACGCCTGTTTCGTGGGTTGGCTTAGGCATAGCGAGTTCATTCCATGTCTAAGCCCCAGCCAGATTGAGGGTTGTGGCAGCAAGACCCGCAGCACGCAGAGGGGGATCGGGCCGATCCCCAGCTTGCGCAATATGCCTTATCGGCCGACTCAATGCCTGCATGCTCGTTTCGTGGGTTGACTTATGCATACGGAGTTCATTCCTAGTCTAAGATTGGATCGGGCAGAGGGTTACGGCAGCAGGATCGACAGCACGTAGGGGGATTGGGTCGATCCCCGACTTGCACATTTTGCCTCTTCGGCCGGCTGAGCGCCCGTACACTCATTTTGTGGGTTGGCTTAGGCATACGGAGTTCATCCCATGTCTAAGCATATGGAGTTCATTCCCAGTCTAAGATTTTGAGCCATGGTGCACATGCTGGCCTCGGGCATGTGCTGGTGCCGCATTTTTTTCACCCGGGGCACCATCGTCGGAGCATCGTCAGAGAGCCTAATCGGTGGCATTAGGGGTTCTAACGATTAGGGGGCCGGGGGGTGTGCGCACATGATGTGCGATGGGTGCTGGTACTTGGCCCTTATATTGTCCCCCTATCTCTCATCAAACCTGGAGAACTCACACCCCCTTATATTGGCCCCCTATCCCTCATCAAACCTGGCCCCCTATTCCATGTGCGATGGGAGCGATGGGTGTGCGCACGCTCGTTTCGTGGGTTGACTTAGGCATACGGAGTTCATTCCCAATCTAAGCATACAGAGTTCATTCCCAGTCTAAGATCTAACTAGACCAAGGGTTACGGTAGTAGGATCGAAAGAACGTAGGGGGATCGAGCCGATCCCCGGCTTACGCATTTTGCCTCTCTGACCGATTAAGTGCCCGCACGCTCATTTCGTGGTTTGGCTTAGGCATAGGGAGTTCATGCCATGTCTAAGCCCCAGCCTGACTGAGGGTTGCGGCAGTGGGACTGGCAGCACGCAGAGAGGGACTGGGCTGATCCTCGACTTGCCCATTCTGCCTCTTCGGCCGGTTGAGCGCCCGCACGCTTGTTTCATGGGTTAGCTTAGGCATACGGAGTTCATTCCCAGTCTAAGAGTTTGAGCCACGGTGCACGTGCTGGGCTTGGGCATGTGCTGGTGCTGCATTTTTTTCACCCGAGGCACCATCACTGGAGCATCTTCGAAGAGCCTAACCGGCGGTATGGGGGTTTCGACGATTGGGGGGCCGGGGGGTGTGCGCACATGATGTGTGATGGGTGCTGGTACTTGGCCCTTATATTGGCCCCCTATCCCTCATCAAACCCGGAGAACTCACACCCCCTTAAAGAGCATTTGAGATTTTATAGGTTTGGTGCCAGTAGCCGTTAAAATGTCTGAAATGAGGACACTTTTTTCAAACAGTCACAAAATCTTCTCCACTTTGAGTTTTTAGCTGAATTTGTTTGTGCATGCCCAAAAAAGTAGAAGGATCTCCTCTACCAAATTTGGGGACAAAACTCTTTCTAAAAAAATTTTAAAAAATCCGGAACCTCAAAAAGTTTCAAAAATCATGAAAAATAGAAAACGGATCATCTTGCCACGAAACTTCACATGAAGGCATAGGGGACCATTGTATGAATTTACAAGCCATAAAAATGGCATTGGCATGGCAGAAATATGAAGATGTGCTGGAACCCACCTACCACCCGTTCGATCCCCGGCTTACACGTCCTGCCTCTCTGGTCGGTTGAGTGTCCGCACGCTGGTTTCGTGGGTTGATTAAGGCATACGAAGTTCATCCCCAATCTAAGGATACAGAGTTCATTCCCAGTCTAACATCAGATCGGATCAAAGGTTGCGGTAGTAAGATCGGTAGCATGCAGGGGGGATCGAGCTGATCCCCAGCTTGCGCATTCTGCCTCTTCGGTTGGCTGAGCGCTCACACACCCGTTTCATCGGTTGGCTGAGTGCTCGCACACCCATTTCGTCGGTTGGCTTAGGAATAGGGAGTTCATTCCATGTCAAAGCCCCAGCTGGATCGAGAGTTGTGGTAGCAGGACCGATAGCACGTAGAGGGGGATCGGGCTGATCCCCGACTTTTGCATTATGTCTCTCCGGCCTGCTCAGTACCCGAATGCTTCTTTCGTTGGCTGACTTAGGCATACAGAGTTCATTCCCCGTCTAAGATCGAACCAGATCGAGGGTTGTGGCAACAGGATCGACAACACGCAGGGGGGACCGGGCCAATCCCCGGCTTGTGCATTCTACCTCTCGATTAACTGAGTGCCCGCATGCTCGTTCGTGGGTTGGCTTAGGCATACGGAGTTCATTCCATGTCTAAGCATATGGAGTTCATTCCATGTCTAAGCATATGGAGTTCATTCCCAGTCTAAGATCGGACCAAACCGAGGGTTGCGGCAGTAGGATCGACAACATGCAGGGGGACCAGGTCGATCCCCGGCTTATGCATTCTTCCTCTCCGGTCAGCTGAGCACCCGCATGCTCATTTCCTGGGTAAGCTTAAGCATACGAAGTTCATTCCTAGTCTAAGATTGGATCAGACCGAGGGTTGCAGCATCAGGACCAGCAGGAGGATCGACAACATGCATGGGGGGACCGAACCGGTCCCCAGCTTGCGCATTCTACCTCTCCGACTGGCTAAGCACCCGCACGTTCGTTTCATGGGTTGGCTTAGGCATACGGAGTTCATTCCATGTCTAAGCCCCAGCCGGACTGAGGGCTGTGGCAGCAGGACCGACAGCGGGATCGACAGTAAGTAAAAGGGGACCGGACAGATCTTCGACTTACGTATTATGCCTCTCCGGTAGGCCTCTCCGACCAGCTGAGCGCCCGCACGCTCGTTTCATGGGTTGACTTAGGCATACGAAGTTCATCCCCAGTCTAACCATACGGAGTTCCTTCCCAGTCTAAGATCGGACTGGCCCAAGGGTTGCGGTAGCAGGATCGACAGCACACAGGGGCAATCGGGCCGATCCCCGGCTTGCGCATTCTGCCTCTTCGGCTGATTGAGCGCCCGCACGCCTGTTTCGTGGGTTGGCTTAGGCATAGCGAGTTCATTCCATGTCTAAGCCCCAGCAGAATCGAGGGTTGTGGCAGCGGGATTCGCAGCACGCAAAAGGGGACCGGGCTGAACCCCAGCTTGCGCAATATGCCTTATCGGCCGACTCAGCGCCCGTATGCTCGTTTCGTGGGTTGACTTATGCATACGGAGTTCATTCCCAATCTAAGATCAGACCAGGCCGAGGGTTGTGGCAGCAGGATCGACAGCATGCAGGGGGGGATCGGGTCGATCCCTGACTTGCACATTTTGCCTCTCCGACCGGCTGAGCGCCCGCACACTCGTTTTGTGGGTTGGCTTAGGCATACGGAGTTCATCTCATGTCTAAGCATATGGAGTTCATTCCCAGTCTAAGATTTTGAGCCATGGTGCACATGCTGGGCTCGAGCATGTGCTGGTGTCACATTTTTTTCACCCGGGGCACCATCGTCGGAGCATCGCCAGAGAGCCTAATCGACGGCATTGGGGGTTCCGATGATTAGGGGGGCCAGGGGGTGTGCGCACATGATGTGCGATGGGTGCTAGTACTTGGCCCTTATATTGGCCCCCTATCCCTCATCAAACCTCAAGAACTCGCACCCCCTTAAAGAGCATTTGAGATTTTATAGGTTTGCTGCCTGTAGACATTAAAATGTCCGAAATGAGGACACTTTTTTCAAACGGTCACAAAATCTTCTCCACTTCGAGTTTTTAGCTGAATTTTTTTGTGCATACCAAAAAAAATACAGGGATCATCTCCACCAACTTTGTGGATGAAACGCTTTCTAAAAAAATTTACAAAATCTCGAACCTCAAAAAGTTTTGAAAATTGTGAAAAATAGAAAATGGGTCGTCTTGCCACGAAACTTCACATGAAGGCTTAGGGGACCATTGTATGAATTTACAAGCCATAAGAATGGCATTGGCATGGCAGAAAAATGAAGATGTGCTTGAACCCACCTACCACCCGTTCAATCCCCGGCTTGCGCATCCTGCCTCTCTGGTCGATTGAGCGCCCGCACGCTCGTTTCGTGGGTTGACTTAGGCATACGGAGTTCATTCCATGTCTAAGCATACGGAGTTCATTCCTAGTGTAAGATCGGACCAGACCGAGGGTTGCGACAACAGGATCGATAGCACGTAGGGGGGATCGGACCGATCCTCGGCTTGCGCATTTTGCCTCTTCGACCGACTGAGCGCCCGCACGCCCGTTTCCTAGGTTGGCTTAGGCATAGGGAGTTCATTCCATGCCTAACCCTGGCCGGAGCGAGGGTTGGGGTAGTGGAACCGGTAGCACGCTGGGGGGACCGAGCCGATCTCCGGCTTGCACATTCTACCTCTCCGGTCGGCTGAGCGCCCGCACTCGTTTTGTGGGTTGGCCTAGGCATACAGAGTTCATTCCTTGTCTAAGCATATGGAGGTCATTCGCAATCTAAGATCAGATCGGACCGAGGGTTGCGGCAGTAGGACTAGCAGCAGGATCGACGGCACGCAGGGGGGATCGGGTCGATCCCCGACTTGCGTATTCTGCCTCTCCGACTAGCTGAGTGCCCGCACGCTCGTTTCATGGGTTGACTTAGGCATACGGAGTTCATTCCCAATCTAAGCATACAGAGTTCATTCCCAGTCTAAGATCTAACTAGACTGAGGGTTACGATAGTAGGATCGAAAGAACGTAGGGGGGATCGGGCTGATCCCCGGCTTACGCATTCTGCCTCTCTGACCGACTAAGCGCCCGCACGCTCATTTCGTGGTTTGGCTTAGGCATAGGGAGTTCATGCCATGTCTAAGCCCCAGCTTGACTAAGGGTTGTGGCAGCGGGACTGGCAGTACGCAGAGGGGGATCGGGTAGATCCCTGACTTGCGCATTATGCCTTTTCGGCTGGCTCAACTCCCGCACTCTCGTTTCGTGGGTTAACTTAGGCATACGGAGTTCAGTCCCAGTCTAAGATCAGATCGGACCAAGCATTGTGGCAGCTGGATTGACAGCATGTAGGGGGGGCTAGGTCGGTCCCCAACTTATACATTTTGCCTCTTCGGTCGGCTAAGTGCCCACATGCTCGTTTCATGGGTTGGCTTCGGCATACGAAGTTCATTCCACGTCTAAGCCCCAGTTGGACTGAGGGTTGTGGTAGCAGGACTGACAGCGGGATCGACAGCACGTAGAGGGGGACCGGGTTGATCCCTAGCTTACGCATTATGCCTTTCCGGCCAGCTGAGCACCCACACGCTCATTTTGTGGGTTGACTTAGGCAAATAGAGTTCATCCCCAGTCTAAGCATATGAAGTTCATTCCCAGTCTAAGATCAGATCGGATCGAAGGTTGTCGCAGCAGGATCGGTAGCATGTAGGGGGGACCGGGCCGGTCCTCGGTTTGTGCATTCTACCTCTCTGGCCGGTTGAGAGCCCGCATGCCCGTTTCATGGGTTGGCTTAGGCATAATGAGTACATTCCATGTCTAAGCCCCAGCTGAACCAAGGGTTGTGGTAACGGGATCGGTAGTACACAGAGAGGGACCAGGTCGATCCCCAGCTTACGCATTATGCCTCTCCGACTGGCTCAGCGCCCGAACGTTCATTTCGTGGGTTGAGTTAGGCATACGGAGTTCATTCCTAGTCTAAGATCGGACCAGACCGAGGGTTGTGGCAACAGGATCGACAGCACACAGGGGGGACCGAGCCAGTCCTCGACATGTGCATTCTGCCTCTACGGCCTGCTGAGCGCCCGCACGCTCATTTCATGGGTTGGCTTAGGCATATAGAGTTCATTCCCTATCTAAGCATATGGAGTTCATTCCCAGTCTAAGATCGGATCGATCAGAGGGTTGCGACAGTAGGACCAGTAGCAGGATCGACAGCACACAATGGGGGACCGGGTCGATCCCCGGCTTGCGCATTTTGCCTGTCTGGTTGGCTGAGTGCCCGAATGCTCATTTCGTGGGTTGGCTTAGGCATACGGAGTTCATTCCATGTCTAAGCCCCAGTCGGACTAAGGGTTGTGGCAGCAGGACCGGCAGCACCCAGTGGGGGACCGGGCTGATCCTCGACTTACGCATTATATCTCTCCGATCAGCCTCTCTGGCCGGGTGAGCACCCGCATGCTCGTTTCATGGGTTGACTTAGGCATACGGAGTTCATCCCCAGTCTAAGCATATGGAGTTCATTCCCAGTCTAAGATCAGACTAGATCCAGGGTTGCAGCAGTAGGATCGGTAGTACGCAGGGGGGACCGAGCTGATCCCCGGCTTGCGCATTCTGCCTCTCCGGCCGGCTGAGCGTCCGCCTGCCCGTTTCGTTGGTTGGCTTAGGCATAGGGAGTTCATTCAATGTCTAAGCCCCAACTGGACTGAGGGCTGTGGTAGTGAGACCGGCAGCATGCAGAAGGGGACCGGGTCGATCCCCGACTTGCGCATTATGCCTCTCCGACCGGCTCAGTGCCCGCACGCTTGTTTCATGGGTTGACTTAGGCATACGGAGTTCATTCCCAGTCTAAAATCAGACTGGACTGAGGGATACGACAACAGGATCGACAACACATGGGGGGATCGGGCTGTTCCCAGGTTGCGAATTCTGCCTCTTCGGTTGGCTGAGCGCCCGCACGCTTGTTTCATGGGTTGGCTTAGGCATACGGAGTTCATTCCATGTCTAAGCATACGAAATTCATTCCCAATCTAAGATTTTGAGCGACGGTGCACATGCTGGGCTTGAGCATGTGCTGGTGCCACATTTTTTTCACCCGGGGCACCACACCGGAGCATCGCTGAATAGCCTAATCGGTGGCATTGGGGGTTCCAGCGATTGGGGGGCCGGGGGTGTGCGCACATGATGTGCGATGGGTGCTGGTACTTGGCCCTTATATTGGCCCCCTATCCCTCATCAAACCTCGAGAACTCACACCCTTTAAAAAGCATTCGAGATTTTATAGGTTTACTGCCAGTAACCATTAAAGTGTCTGAAATGGGGACACTTTTTTCAAACGATCACAAAATCTTCTCCACTTCGAGTTTTAGCTGAATTGTTTTGTGCATGCCAACAAAAATACAAGGATCACCTCTACCAAATTTGCGGACAAAACTCTTTCTAAAAAAATTTTAAAAAATCTTGAACCGTAAAAAGTTTCGAAAATTGTGAAAAATAGAAAATGGGTCATCTTGCCACGAAACTTCACATGAATGCTTAGGGGACCATTGTATGAATTTCCAAGCCATAAAAATGGCATTGGCATGGCAGAAATATGAAGATGTGCTTGAACCCACCTACCACCCGTTCGATCCCCGACTTGCGCATCCTGCCTCTCTGGTCAGCTGAGCGCCCGCACGCTCATGTAGTGGGTTGACTTAGGCATATAGAGTTCATCCCCAGTCTAAGCATACGAAGTTCATTCCCAGTCTAAGATCGGACTGGATCGAGGGTTACGGAAGTAGGATCGGCAGCACGTAGGGGGGATCGAGCCAATCCTCGGCTTACGCATTCTGCCTCTCCGGTCAGCTGAGCACCCGCACACCCATTTCGTGGGTTGGTTTAGGCATAGGGAGTTCATTCAATGTCTAAGCCCCAGTCGGACCGAGGGTTGTGGCAGCGGGACCTGCAGCATGCAGAGGGGGATCGGGCCGATCTCTGGCTTGCGCATTATTCCTCTCCGTTCAGCTCAGCACCCACACGCTTGTTTCGTGGGTTGACTTAGGCACACGAAGTTCATTCCCAGTCTAAGATCGGATCAGACCGAGGGTTGCAGTAGTAGGATCAACAACACGCAGAGGGGGATCGGGTCGATCCCTGGCTTACACATTCTATCTCTCCGGTTGGCTAAGCACCCGCACGCTCGTTTCATGGGTTGGCTTAGGCATACGGAGTTCATTCCATGTCTAAGCATACGGAGTTCATTCCCAGTCTAAGATCGGACCAGACCGAGGGTTACGACAGTAGGACCAGCAGCAGGATCGACAGCACGCTTGAGGGGACCGGATCGATCCCCGGCTTACGAATTCTCCCTCTCCGGCCGACTGAGTGCTCGCACGCTCGTTTCATGGGTTGGGTTAGGCATACGGAGTTCATTCCATGTCTAAGCCCTAGCCGGACCGAGGGTTCTGGCAGCAAGACTGGCAGCAGGATCGGTAGCACGTAGAAGGGGACCGAGCTGATCCCCGGCTTGTTCATTATGCCTCTCCAACCAGCTGAGTGCCCGCACGCACATTTCATGGGTAGACTTAAGCATACAAAGGTCATCCCCAATCTAAGCATATGGAGTTCATTCCCAGTCTAAGATCAGATCGAAATGAGGGTTGTGACAGCAGGATCAACAGCATGCATGGGGGATTGGCCCGATCCCCAACTTGCACATTCTACCTCTCCGGTCGACTGAGCGCCCGCACGCCCGTTTTATGGGTTGGCTTAGGCATAGGGAGTTCATTCCATGTCTAAGCCCCAACTGGACTGAGGGTTGTGGCTGTGGGACTGACAGCACGTAGAGAGGGATCAGGCCGATCCCTGACTTACGTATTATGCCTCTTTGATCGGCTCAACGCCCGCACGCTCGTTTCGTGGGTTGACTTATGCATACGGAGTTCATTCCCAATCTAAGACCGAACCAGACTAAGGGTTGTAGTAGCAGGATCGATAGCACGTAGAGGGGGACCTGGCTGATCCCCGACTTGTGCATTCTGCCTCTCCAGGCGACTGAGCACCCGCACGCTCGTTTGGTGGGTTGGCTTAGGCATACGGAGTTCATTCCATGTCTAAGCATACGGAGTTCATTCCCAGTCTAAGATTTTGAGCCACGGTGCACATGTTGGGCTCGGGCATGTGCTGGTGCCACATTTTTTTCGCCCGAGGGCACCATCGCCGGAGCATCGCCAAGCATCGACGGAGAGCCTAACCGGTGGCATTGGGGGTTCTGGCGATTGGGGGTGCCGCGGGGTGTGCGCACATTATGTGCGATGGGTGCTGGTACTTGGCCCTTATATTGGCCCCCTATCCCTCATCAGACCTTGAGAACTCACACCCCCTTAAAGAGCATTTGAGATTTTATAGGTTTGCTACCAGTAGCCATTAAAGTGTCTGAAATGGGGACCATTGTATGAATTTACAAGCCATAAAAATGGCATTGGCGTGGCAAAAATATGAAGATGTGCTTGAACCCACCTACCACCCGTTCGATCCCCGGCTTGCGCATCCTGTCTCTCTGGTTCGCTGAGCGCCCGCACACTTGTTTCGTGGGTTGACTTAGGCATACGGAGTTTATCCCCAGTCTAAGCATACGGAGTTCATTCCCAATCTAAGATCAGATCGGACCGAGGGTTGTGGTAGCAGGATCGGTAGCACGCAGGGGGGCCCGGACCGATCCCCGGCTTGCCCATTCTGCCTCTCCGGTCTGCTGAGGGCCCGCACGCCCATTTCGTGGGTTGGCTTAGGCATAGGGAGTTCATTCCATGTCTAAGCCCCAGCCAGACCGAGGGTTGTGGCAGCGGGACCGGTAGCACACAGAAGGGGATCGAGTCAATCCCCGGCTTGCGCATTATGCCTCTCCGACCGGCTCAGCGCCCGCACACTTGTTTCGTGGGTTCACTTAGGCATATGGAGTTCATTACTAGTCTAAGATCGGATCGGACCAAGGGTTGCAGCAGCAGGATCGATAGCACGCAGGGGGGACCGGGTCGATCCCCGCTTGCACATTTCGCCTCTTCGGCCGGCTGAGCTCCCGCACGCTCGTTTCATGGGTTGGCTTAGGCATACGGAGTTCATTCCATGTCTAAGCATACGGAGTTCATTCACAGTCTAAGATCGGACCGGACCGAGGGTTGCGACAGTAGGACCAGTAGCAGGATCGACAGCACGCAGGGGGGATCGGGTCGATCCCCGGCTTGCACATTCTGCCTCTTCGGTTTGCTGAGCGCCCGCACGCCCGTTTCGTGGGTTGGCTTAGGCATAGGGAGTTCAATCCATGTCTAAGCCCTAGCCGGAATGAGGGTTGTGGCAGCGGGACTGGCAGCACGCAGAGGGGGACCAGATCGATCCCTGGCTTGCGCATTATGCCTTTCCGACGGATCAGAGCTCGTACGCTCATTTTGTGGGTTGACTTAGGCATACGGAGTTCATTCCCAGTCTAAGATCGGATCAGGTCGAGGGTTGTGACAGTAAGATCGACAGCACGCAGGGGGGATCGGGTCAATCCTCAGCTTGTGCATTCTGGCTCTCTGGCTGGCTGAGCACCCATAAGCTCGTTTCGTGGGTTGGCTTAGGCATACGGAGTTCATTCCATGTCTAAGCATACGGAGTTCATTCCCAGTCTAAGATAGGATCGGATCGATGGTTGTGGCAGTAGGACCAGCAGCAGGATCTGTAGCACGTAGGGGGGACCGAGCCGATCCCCCGCTTGCGCATTCTGCCTCTCCGATCGACTGAGCACCCGCACGCTCGTTTCGTGGGTTGGCTTAGGCATACGGAGTTCATTCCATGTCTAAGCCCCAGTCGGACCGAGGGTTGTGCCAGCAAGACTGGTAGCGGGGTTGGTAGCACGGAGAGGGGGATCGAGCTGATCCCTGGCTTGCGTATTATGCCTCTTTGGTCGGCCTCTCCGACCGACTGAACGCCCATACGCTCGTGTCGTAAGTTGACTTAGGCATACGGAGTTCATCCCCAGTCTAAGCATACAGAGTTCATTCCTAGTCTAAGATCGGACCGAACCAAGGGTTGGGACAGTAGGATCGGCAGCACGTATGGGGGACCAGGCCGATCCCCGACTTGCGCATTCTGCCACTCTGGCTGACTAAGCGCCCGTACGCCCGTTTCATGGGTTGGCTTAGGCATATGGAGTTCATTCGATGTCTAAGCACCAGCTAGACCGAGGGTTGTGGCAGTGGGACCAACAGCACACAGAGGGGGACCGGGTCGATCCCTTGCTTGTGCATTATGCCTCTTTGGTCGGCTCAGCGGCAGCACGCTTGTTTCGTGGGTTGACTTATGCATACGGAGTTCATTCCCAGTCTAAGATCGGACTGGACCAAGGGTTACGACAGTAGGATCAACAGCACGCAGGGGGGACCGGGCCAATCCCCGACTGGCACATTCTACCTCTCCGATCGACTGAGTGCCCGCACGCTCGTTTTGTGGGTTGGCTTAGGCATACGGAGTTCATTCCATGTCTAAGCATACGGAGTTCATTCCTAATCTAAGATTTTGAGCCACGGTGCACATGTTGGGCTTGGGCATGTGCTGGTGCCACATTTTTTTTGCCCGGGGCACCATCACGGGAGCATCGCCGGAGAGCCTAACCGACGGCATTGGGGTTCCGACGATTGGGGGTGCCGGGGGGGTGTGTGCACATGATGTGCGATGGGTTCTGGTACTTATGTCACGGGCTTCGACCTTAGACTCAGAAACCGTGCGGCCTTAGGCTTGGAATCTTTTCCTTTATGCCTAAGTCAACCTACAACACAAGCGTACGGGCACTAGAAGAACAGGAAGGGCTGATTACGCAAGTTAAAGAGAAATAAGACAAGAAGGCAGAATTTTGGAAGTGCTCTTGTATTCACTGAAACGGAAGTGTTTGATGGTGTACAAACGAGGAAAGAGCAGCGCTCTATTTATAGTTGAGGCTCTAGCTTACACTTAATGGCAATATCCCTAGAATAAAGGCTAAAATCATGGGATTATATAGATTACAATCAATCAGGATGCTAACTCCTGATTTTCAGGGTCAACCAAATCTACCAGGATGCTGCTGCTGATCCTACCTACTTCCAGAAGCTTCCCTTGTGTGTCCAGCACCTTGGGCCCTTCTGGATGTGGTGCGACAGCTTGTATGCTAGGCTGGCCTGTAAGTTGGGCGGGCGTTCTGAACTCGTTTGCTAGGCTTTACGTGCAGATACCTTCCAGTACACCTAGTCTGCGGGCCTCAACCTTTGGCTCACCTGCTGGTGGGCCTGATGTGCCTGGCACGCCCGCCCAGGGTGTGACATTCTCCCCCACTTGATTGCACAATGCCCTCATTGCGTCTTCTGCATGGTACTACCTATTCTGGTCTTCGAACTGCCATAAGTCATCTGCTGGTTCCTAGCTCACCTTACTGTCTGGAAGTCCCTTCCAGTGCACCAAGTACTGTTGTCTTGGTTAATAGTTCTTTCATCTCACCTCTCGATTGGCTATGATGCTGTGGACCTCCTTCTCATATGAGGCCCTTGCTCCCAATGGTGCACATTTTGACTCTGCCTATCCTGAATCTCCCTCATCCTCATGGAGCGACTTGAGCATGCTCACATGGAACACTGGCCAAGTCAGTTTGCTCCTGCCATGCCTTAGCAAACTTGTATGCTGCTGGATTTGACCCTGCATAACCTACAACAATTGAACCGGGTGTTAGTGGTTGTTACCCTGTCACAACCTTAAATGGGCTCTGGTTCGTTGCCTTGCTCCTTTGCAAGTTGTAGGAAAACTATGCAATATCTAGTAGCTTTTGCCAGTCTCTTTATGTGGCACTCACATAGTGCCTGAGGTAGACCTCCAATAGTCCATTCACTCATTCTGTCTGCCCATCGGTCTGTAGATGCATGCTGGTGGAAAAGTTCAAGTCTGACACCAACAGCTTGAACAACTCAGTCCGGAACCTACCTATGAAACGCTCATCCCGATCACTAACAATGGTCCTCGGCACTCCCCAATACTTAACCATGTTCTTCAGGAACAATCGAGCTGCCTCCTCAGCTGGGCACTCCTTGGTTGCTGGAATAAAGATTCCATACTTGGAAAACCTGTCCACCACTACCATGATGCTTCCAAACCCTTCTACTTTGGGTAGACCGACTATAAAGTCCAGAGAAACACTATCCCATGGTTATTCTGGCACTGGCAATGGCTCTAAGAGACCGCCTGGTTTTTTGAGCTCCACCTTGTCCTATTGGCACATAAGACAAGTCTTCACATAGGCCTCCACATCGTCCCTCATGTGTAGCCAGTAGTACCGGTCCTCGATCAGTGCCAAGGTACGGCTCACTCCGAGGTGTCCAGCCCGTCTTGAATCATGGCATTCTTGCAAAACTTCCTTGCGGAGCTTCCCGTGCTGTGGTACAAACAGTCTATTGCCCCTGGTGTACAGCAAGCCATCATGCAACCAAAATCACCTAGTCTTACCTTGCTGGGCATACTCCATCGAAGCCTTGGCTGTAGGATCATGCACAAGTCCCTTCTTAATGCACCACACCAGTGACCCTTCTGGTTGGTTAATGGCAGTAAGGTTAGCCTTCCTGCTCAGGGCATCTGCCACTAGGTTCACCCACCCCGGCTTGTACTCCATCTGGAAATCAAATTTCGCAAGAAAATCTTGCCATCTCGCCTGCTTGAGGGATAGCTTCTTCTGTATCTGGAAGTAGCTAGTCACCACATTGTTCGTCCTAACCATGAACCTCAACCCCAACAGGTAATGGCACCAAGTGCGCAAGCAGTGCACCACTGTAGTCATCTCCTTCTCTTGGACTATGTACTTGCGCTCAGTCTCCTCCAAGGGTGACTCGATCTCCTTCTCCCTTGGCTCATCATATTTTAATGCTGCCAAGAAGGTGTCTTCTTATCTACTTACTGCCTTGGCAAATTGAATGGCTGACACCACCTGCAACCCAACTCTAGACCCTTTCCTCAATGGCACTAGGCATTGGCACCCTGCATCCAAGATGCAAACACAATCGACAAAAGGCACAATGAGGGTGTTAATCCTAACAAGGAAATCCAACCCAATCACAAACTCATAGTCGTCAAGGGGTATTACCTCAATGGTCTCCTTGCCTTTCCAGTCTCCAAGCTGTAACTCCACTCCCCGCGCTACTCCAACGGCTGGAACTTCATTGGAGTTCACCATTTTGATGGTACCAATCCTTTTTTGCACCTTTAGTCTGAGCTTTCGAGCTCTATCACCTGAAATAAAATGATGTAAGGCATCTGTGTCCACTAGTACGCTCACCTTCTGACCCACAACCATCAGATTCGTAAACATCAAGCCCTTTGGTTTGCTGCTCCCCTTACTCTGGATAGCATTGAGCACCAACGACCTAAGCTTTGCTACCCCTGACTCTGGCTCCTTGTCAGACTCCTTGTCTACACCAGCCAACTTGCCCTTCTAGGGTAATTGCATGCTATGTGGCTCCCTCCACATAGGTAGCATGCTAGTGGCTCTCGGTCCCCCTTTGCTTTCCATTTGCTTGCTGGTGGCTTCCTCTCGCCATCCTTGATTGAACGGTCTCGATCTCTATCCTTGGACTCTCGGTCACGGTCCTTCCCCTTGGACTGCTTCTTTCAATCCCTATCGTCCCTGTGCTTACCCTTGGGTTTGGTAGACTCGAACTTGTTTAGAGGCTTGAACTCTATCAAAGCCGGCCGTAGTCATGGCTTTAGCCAAGTCATGAACTCCTTTCCTTTATAGCTCATGCTTCACCCATGGCTTCAGCCCATCCATGAAAACAAATAAGGCATCCTTCTCACCTAGATCTGAGATCTGTAGCATCAGCTCAGAGAATTTTTGGACATACTCCCTTATGTCCCCTTGCTCGCTCAGCCTGCGCAACTTTGCCAGCACCTCATCATCGGCATACTCCGGGTAAAATTGTTCTCTGAACTCCTTTTGGAACTCTGCCCAGGTTCCAATCTTGGCGCTCCCACACCTGACATCATCACACCTGCACCTCTACCATAATAAGGCTACAGCAGTGAGATACATAGCAGCGGTGCTTACCTTTATCGCCTCGTCTTGCATGCCCATGGCCTGGAAGTACTGCTCCATACCCTAAAGGTAGTTATCTACTTCCTTGGCCGCCCTAGTCCCCTTGAACTCCTTAGGCTTGGGGACATCCAATTTGAACTTGGACACTCCAGCAAACATGCCATTCCCAATGGCAGTCTCGCAAGCAACAAGCTCACTGGTAAGCTCCTCCATCCGCTGGCGCATGGCCTCCATGCCATCGTGCAAGGTCAGCACTTCAGCCTCCAAGGTCTGATTCTTTTGGTTGAACACATCCAAGCCTTTTTTGAAAGCAGCTTGCAGCTCACTTTGGATCTCCTCCCCCATGGAGTCTAGTGATGCAATGTAAGTGTCTACCCCCTCAAGCTTCTCCCCCATGTCGCCCATGGTCACCTCCACCTTGGCCGGCCTACTGTCCATGGTAGACCAGATATCTCTAGAACTGGCTTTCCTCCCTCTTCCACACCCATTCTCCTGGGCCTCTGGTTGTTGGTTAGCAGCGTCATTTTGGGATGCCATCTCCTCTAAACTGCACAACATAACACGTAGAATCGAACTTGCTCTGATACCAACTATCACAAGCTCTGACCTTAGACTCAGAAAACGTGCAGCCTTAGGCTTGGAATCTCCTCCTTTATGCCTAAGTCAGCCTAAAACACAAGCGTACAGGCACTAGAACAACAGGAAAGGCTGATTACACAAGTTAAAGAGAAACAGGATAAGAAGGCAGAATTCTAGAAATGCTATTGTATTCACTGAAACAGAAATGTTTGACAGTGTACAAATGAGGGAAGAGCAGCCCTCTATTTATCGTTGAGGCTCCAGCTTACACTTAATGGCAATATCCCTAGAATAAAGGCTAAAATCATGGGATTATATAGATTACAATCAATCAGGATGCTAACTCCTGATTTTCAGGGGCAACCAAATTTGCCAGGATGCTGCTGCTAATCCTGCCTGCTTCCAGAAGCTTCCCTTGCGTGTCCAGCACCTTTGGCCCTTCTGGATGTGGTGCGAGCAGCTTGTATGCCAGGCCTTGATCTCACGGGCTAGCCTGAAAGTTGGGCGGGCATTCTGAACTCGTTTGCTAGGCTTTGTGCACAGAAACCCACCAGCACACTTAGTCTGCAGGCCTCAACCTCTGGCTCGCCTGCTGGTGCGCCTGATGTGTCTGGTGCGCCCGTCGAAGGTGTGACACTTGGCCCTTGTATTGGCCCCCTATCCCTCATCAAACCTCAAGAACTCACACCCCCTTAAAGAGCATTTGAGATTTTATATGTTTGCTGCTAGTAGCCATTAAAATGTCTAAAATGAGGACAATTTTTTCGAACAGTCACAACATCTTCTCCACTTCGAGTTTTTAGCTTAATGTTTTTGTGCATGCCAAAAAAAACAAGGATCACCTCTACCAAATTTGGGGACAAAACTCTTTCTAAAAAAATTTTAAAAAATCCCGAACCGTAAAATGTTTCAAAAATCATGAAAAATAGAAAACGGATCGTCTTGCCACGAAACTTCACATGAAGGCTTAGGGGACCATTGTATGAATTTACAAGCCATAAAAATGGCATTGGCATGGCAGAAATACGAAGATGTGCTTGAACCAACCTACCACCTGTTCGATCCCTGGCTTGCGCATCCTGCCTCTCTGGTCGGGTGAGTGCCTGCATGCTCGTTTCGTGGGTTGACTTAGGCATACGGAGTTCATCCACAGTCTAAGCATACGGAGTTCATTCCCAATCAAAGATCAGATCAGACCGAGGGTTGCGACAGCAGGATCGACAGCACGCAGGGGGGACCGGGCCAATCCCCGGCTTGCGCATTTTGCCTCTCCGACCGGTTGAGCGCCCGCACGCCCGTTTCGTGGGTTGGCTTAGGCATAGGGAGTTCATTCCATGTCTAAGCCCTAGTCGGACCGAGGGTTGTGGCAACGGGACCGGTAGCACGCAAACGGGGATTGGGGCGATCCCCGACTTGCGCATTATGCCTCCCCGGCCGGCTCAGTGCCCGCACGCTCATTTCGTGGGTTGACTTGGGCATACAAAGTTCATTCCCAGTCTAAGATCGGACCAAACTGAGGGTTGCAGTAGCAGGATCAACAGTATGCAGGGGGGACCGGGCCGATCCTTGGCTTGCGCATTCTGCCTCTCCGGTCGACTGAGCGCCTGTGGGTTGGGTTAGGCATACGGAGTTCATTCCTAGTCTAAGATTGGACTGGATTGAGGGTTGCGGTAGTAGGACCGATAGCAGGATTGGTAGCACGATGGAGGGACTGGGCCCATCCCCAGCTTGCGCATTCTGCCTCTCCAATCGGCCAAGCGCCCACACGCTCGTTTCGTGGGTTGGTTTAGGCATACGGAGTTCATTCCATGTCTAAGCCCTAGCCGGACTGAGGGTTGTGGTAGTAGGACCGACAGTGGATCGATAGCATGCAGAGGGGGATCGGGCTGATCCCCGGCTTGCGCATTATGCCTCTCAGGCCAGCCTCCCCAGTCGGCTGAGCGCCCGCACGCTCGTTTCGTGGGTTGACTTAGGCATACGAAGTTCATCCCCAATCTAAGCATACGGAGTTCATTCCCAGTGTAAGATTGAACCGGACCGAGGGTTGCAGCAGTAGGATAGGCAGCATGCAGGGGGGATCGGGCTGATCCTCGGCTTGCACATTCTGCCTCTCCAGCCGGTTGAACGCTCACATGCCCGTTTCGTGGGTTGGCTTAGGCATAGGGAGTTCATTCCATGTCTAAGCCCCAACTGGACCGAGGGTTCTGGCAGTGGGACAAGTAGCACATAGAGGGGGATCGGGCCGATCCCCGTCTTGTGCATTATGCCTCTCCGGCCGGTTAAGCGCCCGTACACTCGTTTCGTAGGTTGGCTTAGGCATACAGAATTCATTCCATGTCTAAGCATACGGAGTTCATTCCCAGTCTAAGATTTTGAGCCATGGTGCACATGCTGGGCTCGGGCATTTACTGGTACCACATTTTTTCCCCCGGGGCACCATCGCCGAAGCATCGCCAGAGAGCCTAACCGGTGGCATTGGGGGTTCCGACGATTGGGGGGCCGGGGGGGTGTGCGCACATGATGTGCGATGGGTGCTGGTACTTCGGCCTTATATTGGCCCCCTATCCCTCATCAAACCTCGAGAATTCACACCCCCTTAAAGAGCATTTGAGATTTTATAGGTTTGCTGCCAGTAGCTATTAAAGTGTTTAAAATGAGGATACTTTTTTCAAATGGTCACAAAATCTTCTCCACTTCGAGTTTTTAGTTGAATTTTTTTGTGCATGCCAACAAAAATACAAAGATCACCTCTAACAATTTTGGGGACAAAACTCTTTCTAAAAAAATTTTAAAAAATCCCAAATCGTAAAAAGTTTTGAAAATCATGAAAATATAGAAAACGGGTCGTCTTGCCATGAAACTTCACATGAAGGCTTAGGGGACCATTGTATGAATTTACACGCCATAAAAATGGCATTGGCATGGCAGAAATATGAAGATGTGCTGGAACCCACCTACCACCCATTCGATCCTCGGCTTGAGCATCCTACCCCTCTGGTCGGCTAAGTGCCCGCACGCTCGTTTCGTGGGTTGACTTAGGCATACGGAGTTCATCCCCAATCTAAGCATACAGAGTTCATTCCCAGTCTAAGATCAGACTGGATCGAAGGTTGCGACAGTAGGATCGGCAGCACGCAGGGGGGATCGAGCCGATCCCTGGCTTGTGCATTCTGCCTCTCTGGCCGGCTGAGCGCCTGCATGCCCGTTTCGTGGGTTGTCTAAGCCCCAGCCGGATCGAGGGTTGTGGCAGCCGGACCGATAGCATGCAGAGGGGGATCGGGTGGATCCCTGACTTACGCATTATGCCTCTCCGACCGGCTCAGCGCCCGCAAGCTCATTTCGTGGGTTGACTTAGGCATACGGAGTTCATTACTAGTCTAAGATCGGACTGGACTGAGGGTTGTGGTAGCAGGATCGACAGCACGTAGGGGGGACCGGGCCGATCCCTGACTTGCGCATTCTACCTCTCCGACCGGCAGAGCGCCTGCAAGCTCGTTTCGTGGGTTGGCTTAGGCATACAGAGTTCATTCCATGCTAAGCATACGGAGTTCATTCCCAGTCTAAGATCAGACCAGACCAAGGGTTGTGGCAGCAGGACCAGTAGTAGGATCGATAGCACACAAGGGGGGATTGGGCCGAACCTCAGCTTGGGCATTCTACCTCTCCGACCAACTGAGTGCCCGCACTCTCGTTTCGTGGGTTTGCTTGGGCATACGGAGTTCATTCCATGTCTAAGCCCCAGTCGGACCGAGGGTGGCAGCAGGACCGATAGTTGGATCGACAGCATGCAGAGGGGGATCGGGCTAATCCCCGGCTTATGCATTATGCCTCTTCGGCTGACTGAGCACCCGCACGCTCGTTTCATGGGTTGACTTAGGCATACGGAGTTCATCCCCAGTATAAGCATACGGAGTTCATCCCCAGTCTAAGATCGGACCAGATCGAGCGTTGTGGTAGCAAGATCGGTAGCACGCAGGGGGGATCGGGCCAATCCCCGGCTTACGCATTCTGCCTTTTTGGTCGGCTGGGCACCCGCACACCCATTTCGTGGGTTGGCTTAGGCGTAGGGATTTCATTCCATGCCTAAGCCCCAGTCCGACCGAGGGTTGTGGCAGCGGGACCTGCAGCACGCAGAGGGGGATCGGGCCGATCCCCGACTTGAGCATTATGTCTCTTCTGCCGGCTCAGTGCCCGCACTCTCATTTCGTGGGTTGACTTATGCTACGGAGTTCATTCCCAGACTAAGATCGGATCAGACCGAGGGTTGCGGCAGCAAGATCGACAGCACGTAGGGGGGATCGGGTCGATCCCCGACTTGCGCATTCTACCTCTCCAGTCGGCTGAGCGCCCGCATGCTCGTTTTGTGGGTTGGCTTAGGCATACGGAGTTCATTCCATGTCTAAGCATACGGAGTTCACTCTCAGTCTAAGATTGAACCAGACTGAGGGTTGCAGCAGCAGGATCGATAGTAGGATCGATAGCACGCAGGAAGGGACCGGGCTGATCCCCGACTTGCGTATTCTACCTTTCCGATTGGTTGAGCGCCCACACGCTCGTTCCGGGGGTTGGCTTAGGCATACGGAGTTCATTTCATGTCTAAGCCCCAGCCGGACCGAGGGTTGTGGTAGTGCGATCAACAGCATGCAGAGAGGGACCGGGTTGATCCCCAGCTTGCGTATTATACCTCTCCGGCCGGCTGAGCACCCGTATGCTCGTTTCGTGGGTTGACTTAGGCATACGAAGTTCATCCCCAATCTAAGCATACGGAGTTCATTCTTAGTCTAAGATCGGCCAGATCGAGGGCTACGGTAGCAGGATCGATAACATGCTGGGGGGACCGGGCCGATCCCCGACTTGCGTATTCTACCTCTCCGGTCGGCTGAGCGCCCGCACGCTCGTTTCGTGGGTTGGCTTAGGCATACGGAGTTCATTCCATATCTAAGCCCTAGCCAGACTGGGGGTTGTGGCAGCAGGACCGACAGCGGGATCGACAACATGCAGAGGGGGATTGGGCTGATCCCTGGCTTGCGCACTATGCATCTTCGGTTGGCTGAGTGCCCGTACACTCGTTTCATCGGTTGACTTAGGCGTACGGAGTTCATCCCTAGTCTAAGCATATGGAGTTCATTCCCAATCTAAGATCGAACCAGATCGACGGTTGCGGTAGTAGGGTCAGTAGCATGCAGGGGGGATCGGGCCAGTCCCTGACTTATGCATTTTGCCTCTTCGGCCGGCTGAGCACCCGCATGCCCGTTTCATGGGTTGGGTTAGGCGTAGGGAGTTCATTCCATGTCTAAGCCCCAGCCGGACCGAGGGTTGTGGCAGTAGGACTTGCAGCACGCAAAGGGGGACTGGGTCGATCCTCAACTTACGCATTATGCCTCTTCGACCGACTCAGTGCCCGCACGCTCATTTCGTGGGTTGACTTATGCATACGGAGTTCATTCCCAGAGTAAGATCAGACCAGACCGAAGGTTGCGGTAGCAAGATTGACAGCACGTAGGGGGGACCGGGCCGATCCCCAGCTTGCACATTCTGCCTCTCCAGTCGGCTGAGCGCCCGCACGCTCGTTTCGTGGGTTGGCTTAGGCATACGGAGTTCATTCCATGTCTAAGCATATGGAGTTCATTCCCAGCCTAAGATCGGGTCGGACCGAGGGTTGCAGCAGTAGGACCAGCAACAGGGTAGGCAACACGCAGGAAGGATCGGGCCAGTCCCCGGCTTGTGCATTCTACCTCTTCGGCCGGCTGAGCACCCGTACGCTCATTTCGTGGGTTGGTTTAGGCATACGAATTTCATTCCATGTCTAAGCCCCAGTCGGACCGAGGGTTATGGCAGCAAGACCGACAGCAGGATCGATAGCATGCAGAGGGGGACCAGGCTGATCCCCGGCTTGTGCATTATCCTTCTTCAGTCGGCCTCTCCGACCGGCTGAGCGCCTGCACGCTCGTTTAATGGGTTGACTTAGGCATACATAGCTCATCCCAAATCTAAGCATACGGAGTTCATTCCCAGTCTAAGATCGATCCAGACCGAGGGTTGCGACATAGGATCGGTAGCACGTAGGGGGGACCGGTCCGATCCCCGACTTGCACATTCTGCCTCTCCGGCCAGCTGAGCGTTCGCACGCCCGTTTTGAGGGTTGGCTTAGGCATAGAGAGTTCATTCCATGTCTAAGTCCCAGCTGGACCGAGGGTTGTGGCAGCCAGACCGACGGCACGTAGAGGGGACCGGGCCGATCCCCGACTTGCGCATTCTACCTCTCCGATCGGCTAAGCGCCCGCACGCTCGTTTCGTGGGTTGGCTTAGGCATACGGAGTTCATTCTATGTCTAAGCCCTAGTCGGACTGAGGGTTGTGGTAGCAGGACCGGCAGAGGGATCGACAACATGCAGAGGGGGACTGGGCTGATCCCCGGCTTACGCATTATGCATCTTCGGTTGGCTGAGCACCCGCACACTCGTTTCATGGGTTGACTTAGGCGTACGGAGTTCATCCCCAGTCTAAGCATATGGAGTTCATTCCCAATCTAAGATCGGACCGAACTGAGGGTTACGGCAGTGGGGTCGACAGCATGCAGGGGGGATCGGGCCAGTCCCCGGCTTACGCATTTTGCCTCTTCGGCTGACTGAGCACCCGTACGCCCGTTTCGTGGGTTGGGTTAGGCGTAGGGAATTCATTCCATGTTTAAGCCCCAGCCGGATCAAGGGTTGTGGCAGCGGGACCTACAGCACGCAAAGAGGGATCGGGTCGATCCTCGACTTACGGATTATGCCTCTTTGACCGGCTCAGTGCCCGCACGCTCATTTCGTGGGTTGACTTATGCATACGGAGTTCATTCCCAGAGTAAGATCGGACCAGACCGAAAGTTGTGACAGCAGGATTGACAGCACGTAGGGGGGATCGGGTCGATCCCCGGCTTGCGTATTCTGCCTCTCCGATCGGCTGATCACCCGCACGCTCGTTTCGTGGATTAGCTTAGGCGTACGAAGTTCATTCCTTGTCTAAGCCCCAGCCAGACCGAGGGTTGTGGCAGCAGGACCGACAGTGGGATCGGTAGCATGTAGAGGGAGACCAGGCTGATCCCTGACTTACGCATTAGGCCTCTTCGGTCGGCCTCTCCGACTGGCTGAGCGCCTACACGCTCGTTTTATGGGTTGACTTAGGCATACAAAGCTCATCCCAAATCTAAGCATACAGAGTTCATTCCCAGTCTAAGATTCGATCGGACCGAGGGTTGTGGCAGTAGGATCGACAGCACGCAGGGGGGACCGGGCTGATACCCGACTTGCGCATTCTACCTCTCTAGTTGACTGAGCGCCCGCACGTTCGTTTCGTAGGTTGGCTTAGGCATACGGAGTTCATTCCATGTCTAAGCATACAGAGTTCATTCCCAGTCTAAGATTTTGAGCCACGGTGCACATGCTGGGCTCAGGCATTTGCTGGTGCCACATTTTTTTCACCCGGGGCACCATCGTCGAAGCATCGCCGGAGAGCCTAACCGGAGGCATTGGGGGTTTCAATGATTGGGGGGGCTGGGGGGTGTGCACACATGATGTACGATGGGTGCTGGTACTTGGCCCATATATTGGCCCCCTATCCCTCATCAAACCTTGAGAACTCACACCCCCTTAAAGAGCTTTTGAGATTTTATAGGTTTGCTGCCAGTAGCCATTAAAGTGTCTAAAATGGGGACACTTTTTTCAAACGGTCACAAAATCTTCTCCACGTCAAGTTTTTAGCTAAATTTTTTTGTGCATGCCAACAAAAATAAAGGATCACCTTTACCAAATTTGGGGACAAAACTCCTTCTAAAAAATTTTAAAAAAATCTCGAACCGCAAAAAGTTCACATGAAAAATAGAAACGGGTCGTCTTGCCACTAAACTTCACATGAAGGCTTAGGGGACTATTGTATGAATTTACAAGCCATAAAAATGGCATTGGCACAGCAAAAATATGAAGATGTGCTTGAACCCACCTACCACCCGTTCGATCCCCGGCTTACGCATCCTGCCCCTCTGGTCGGCTGAGCGCCCGCACGCTCATTTCGTGGGTTGACTTAGGCATACGGAGTTCATCCCTAGTCTAAGCATATGGAGTTCATTCCCAGTCTAAGATCGGATTGGATCGAGGGTTGCAACAGCAAGATCGAAAGCACGTAGGGGGGAACGGGCCGATCCCTGGCTTACGCTTTCTGCCTCTCCGGCTGGTTGAGCACCCGCACACCCGTTTCGTGGGTTGGCTTAGGCATAGGGAGTTCATTCCATGTCTAAGCCCCAGCCAGATCGAGGGTTGTGGCAACGGGACCAGCAGTACATAGAGAGAGATCAGGCCGATCCCCGGGTTGTGCATTATGCCTCTCCGACCGGTTCAGCACCCGTACGCTCATTTCGTGGGTTGACTTAGGCATATGGAGTTCATTCCCAGTCTAACATCAGACCGAACCGAAGGTTGCAGCAGCAGGATCTACAGCACGCAAGGGGGGACCGGGTCAAACCTCGGTTTGTGCATTCTACCTCTCTGGCCGGCTGAGCGCCCGTACGCTCGTTTTGTGGGTTGGCTTAGGCATACGGAGTTCATTCCATGTCTAAGCATGCAGAGTTCATTCCCAGTCTATGATTGGACCGAACCGAGGGTTGCAACAGTAGGACTAGCAGCAGGATCGATAGCATGTAGGGGGGATCGGGCTGATCTCCGGCTTGTGCATTCTGCCTCTCCGGTCGGTTGAGCGCCCACACGCTCGTTTCGTGGGTTGGCTTAGGCATACGGAGTTCATTCCGTGTCTAATCCCCAATCGGACCAAGGGTTGTGGCAGCAGGACCGGCAGTGGGATCGATAGCACACAGAGAGGGACCGGGTTGATCCCCGGCTTGCGTATTATGCCTCTCCTGGTTGGCTGAGCGCCCGTAGGCTCATTTCGTGGGTTGGCTTAGGCATACGGAGTTCATCCCATGTCTAAGCATACGGAGTTCATTCCCAATCCAAGATTTTGAGCCACGGTGCACATGTTGGGCTCGGGCATGTGCTAGTGCCGTATTTTTTTCACCCGGGGCACCATCGTCGGATTATCGTCGGAGAGCCTAACCGGCGGCATTGGGGATTCCGACGATTGGGGGGGCCGGGGGGTGTGCACACATGATGTGCGATGGGTGCTGGCACATGGCCCTTATATTGGCCCCCTATCCCTCTTCAAACCTCGAGAACTCACACTCCCTTAAAGAGCATTGAGATTTTATAGGTTTGCTGCCAGTAGCCATTAAAGTGTTTGAAATGGGGGTACTTTTTTCAAACGGTCACAAAATCTTCTCCACTTCGAGTTTTTAGCTAAATCTTTTTGTGCATGCCAACAAAAATAAAAAGGATCACCTCTACCAATTTTGGGGACAAAACGCTTTCTAAAAAACTTTTAAAAAATCTTGAACCGCAAAAAGTTTCAAAAATCATGAAAAATAGAAATGGGTCGTCTTGCCACTAAACTTCACATGAAGGCTTAGGGGACTATTGTATGAATTTACAAGCCATAAAAATGGCATTGGCACAGCAGAAATATGAAGATGTGCTTGACTGCACAGCAGAAATATGAAGATGTGCAGCGAGACTGACAACACGTAGAGGGGGATCGAACCGATCTCGATTTGCGCATTCTATTTCTCCGACCAGTTGAACGACCGTATGGTCATTTCGTGGGTTGACTTAGGCATACGGAGTTCATTCTCAGTCTAAGATCGGACCAGACCGAGGGTTGCGACAGCAGTATCGAAGCACACAATCTAAGATCGAACTGGATCGAAGGTTACGACAGCAGGATCGACCGTACGAAAGGGGGACCAGGTCGATCCCTGGCTTGCGTATTCTACCTCTCCGGTCGGCTGAGCACCCGCACGCCCGTTTCATGGGTTGGCTTAGGCATAGGAGTTCATTCCATGTCTAAGCCCTAGCTGGACCGAGGGTTGTGGCAGTGGTAATGATAGCACGTAGACGGGGACCGGGTCGGTCCCTGACTTGCGCATTATTACTCTCCGACCGGCTCAGTGCCCGCACACTCGTTTTATGGGTTGACTTAGGCATACGGAGTTCATTCCCAGTCTAAGATCGGACTGGACCGAGGTTGCGGCAGCAAGATTGATAGCACGCAGCGGGGACCGAGCCGATTCTCGACTTGCACATTCTGCCTCTCCGATCGGTTGAGCGCTCGTACACTCATTTCATGGGTTGGCTTAGGCATACGGAGTTCATTCCATGTCTAAGCATACGGAGTTCATTTCCAATCTAAGATCAAATCGGATCGAAGGTTGCGACTGTAGGACCAGCAGTAGGATCGGCAGCACACAGGAGGGGACCAGGCCGATCCCTGGCTTGTACATTCTACCTCTCCAATCGGCTGAGCACCCACACACTCTTTTCATGGGTTGGCTTAGGCATACGGAGTTCATTCCATCTCTAAGCCTCAGCCAGACTGAGGGCTGTGGCTGCAGCATCGACTGTGGGATCGACAGCACATAGAGGGGGATTAGGTTGATCCCCGGCTTGTGCATTATGCCTCTTCGACCGGCCTCTTCGGTCGGTTAAGCACCTACATGCTCGTTTTGTGGGTTGACTTAGGCATACGGAGTTCATTCCCAGTCTAAGATCGGATTGGACCAAAGGTTACGATAGCAGGATCGGCAGCACGTAGGGAGGATTGGGCCGATCCTCAGCTTACGCATTCTGCCACTCCGACCGGCAGAGCGCCCGCACACCCATTTCATGGGTTGGCTTAGGCATCGGGAGTTCATTCCATGTCTAAGCCCCAGCCAGACCAAGGGTTGTGGCCGTGGGATCGACAGCACACAGAGGGGGACCGAGCCGATCCTTGGCTTTCGCATTATGCCTCTCCGGTCGGCTCAGTGCCCGAATGCTCATTTCATGGGTTGACTTAGGCATACGGAGTTCATTCCCAGTCTAAGATTAGACCGGATCGAGGGTTGCGGTAGCAGGATCGATCGCACGTAGGGTGGGATCGGGCTGGTCCTCGACTTGTGCGTTCTGCCTCTTCGGTCAACTGAGCACCCGCACGCTCGTTTCATGGGTTGGCTTAGGCATACAGAGTTAATTCCATGTCTAAGCCCCAACCGGACTGAGTGTTGTGGCTACGGGATCGGTAGCTCGTAGAGGGGGACCGGACCGATCCCCGGCTTGCGCGTTATGCCACTTCGGCCGGCTCAACGCCTGCACGCTCGTTTTCATGGGTTGACTTAGGCATATGCAGTTCATTCCCAGTCTAAGATCAGACCGAATCGACGGTTGCAGCAGTAGGATCGACAACACGCAGGGGGGATCAGGCCGATCCCCAACTTACGCATTATGCCTCTCTGGCCAACTGAGCGCCTGCATGCTCGTTTCGTGGGTTGACTTAGGCATATGGAGTTCATCCCCAGTCTAAGCATACAGAGTTCATTCCCAGTCTAAGATCGGACCAGACCGAAGGTTGCGGCAGTAGGATTGGCAGCACGCAAGGGGGATCGGGCCGATCCCTGGCTTGCGCATTCTGCCTCTCCAGCCAGCTGAGCGCCCGCACGCCCGTTTCGTGGGTTGGCTTAGGCATAGGGATTTCATTCGATGTCTAAGCCCCAGTCGGACTGAGGGTTGTGGCAACGGGACCGACAGCACGCAGAGGGGGACCAGACCGATCCCTGGCTTACGCATTATGCCTCTCTGGTCGGCGCAGTGCCTAAACGCTCGTTCCGTGGGTTGACTTAGGCATAAGAAGTTCATTCCCAGTCTAAGCATACGAAGTTCAACCCTAGTCTAAGCATACAGAGTTCATTCTCAGTCTAAGATCGGACCAGATCGAGGGTTGTGATAGCAGGATCGATAGCACGCAGGAGGGACTGGGCTGACCCCCGGCTTACACATTCTGCCTCTTCGGCCGACTGAGTGCCCGTACGCTTGTTTTGTTGGTTGGCTTTGGCATAAGGAGTTCATTCCATGTCTAAGCCCCAGCCGAACCGATGGTTGTGGCAGCGGGATCGACAGTACGTAGAGGGGGTCCGGGTCGATCCCCAGCTTGCCCGTTATGCCTCTCCGACAAGCTCAACGCCCAAACGCTCATTGTGTGGGTTGACTTAGGCATACGGAGTTCATTCCCAATCTTAGATCGGAGCAGACCGAGGGTTATGACAGCAGGATCGACAACACATACGGAGGGACCAGGTCAGTCCCTGGCTTACGCATTCTGCCTCTCCAGCCGACTGGCTCGATCCCCGGCTTGCGCATTCTACCGTTCCAATCGGTTGAGGGTTGTGGCAGCGGGACCGACAGCACGCGGAGGGGGATCGGGCCGATCCTTAACTTGCGCATTATGCCTCTCCGACCGGCTCAACATCCACACACTCATTTAGTGGGTTGACTTAGGCATACGGAATTCGTTCCCAGTCTAAGATCAAACCAGACCGAGGGTTGCGGCAGCAGGATTGACAGCATGCAGGGGGATCAGGTCGGTCCCCGACTTTCGCATTTTACCTCTCCGGCCAGCTAAGCGCCCGTAGGCTCATTTCATGGGTTGGCTTGGGCATACGAAGTTAATTCCATGTCTAAGCATACGGAGTTCATCCCCAGTCTAAGATTGGATCGAACCAAGGTTTCTGATAGCATGACCAATAGCAGGATCGACAGCACGCTGGAAGAGACCGGGTCGATCCCCGACTTGCGTATTTTACCTCTTCGGCTGGCTTAGCCCCCGCACGTTTGTTTCATGGGTTGGCTTAGGCATACGGAGTTCATTCCATGTCTAAGCCCTAGCCAGACCGAGGGTTGTCATAGCAGAATCAGCAACGAGATCGACAGCGCGCAGAGGGTGACCAGGCTGATCCTTGACTTATGCATGATGCCTCTTCGATCGATCGAGCAACCGTACGCTCATTTTGTGGGTTGACTTAGGCATATGGAGTTCATTCCCATTCTAAGATCAGATCGAACTGAGGGTTGTGGCAGCAGGATCGACAGCATGCAGGGGGGACCGGGCCGATCCCCAGCTTGTGCATTCTACCTCTCCGGTCGGTTGAGCGCCCGCACGCTCGTTTTGTGGGTTGGCTTAGGCATATGGAGTTCATTCGATGTCTAAGCATACAAAGTTCATTCCCATTCAAAGATCAGATCGGACCGAGGGTTGCGACTGTAGGACCAGCAGTAAAATCGACAGCACGCAGGAGGGGACCGAGCCGATCCCTAACTTACGAATTCTGCCTTTCCTGCCGGTTGAACACTCGCACGCTCATTTCCTTGGTTGGCTTAGGCATGCGAAGTTTATTCCATGTCTAAGCCCCAGCTGGACCGAGGGTTGTGGCGCAGGACCGACAACCAGACGATACACGTAGAGTGGGACCGGGTTGATCCTCGACTTGCGCATTATGCCTCTCCGGCCGACCTTTTAGGCCGGCTGAGCGATCGCACGCTCGTTTCATGGATTGACTTAGGCATTTGGAGTTCACCCTCAGTCTAAGCATACGGAGTTCATTCCCAGTCTAAGATCAAACCGGATTGAGGGTTGCCGTAGCAGGATCGATAGCACGCAGGGGGGATCGAGCCGATCCTCGGCTTGTGCATTCTGCCTCTCCGGTGGACTGAGTGCCTGCACGCCCGTTTCATGGGTTGGCTTAGGCATAGGGAGTTCATTCCATGTCTAAGCCCTAGTTGGATCGAGGGTTGTGGCAGCGGGATCGGCAGTACGCAGAGGGGGATCGAGCCGATCCCCGGCTTGCGCATTATGCCTCTCCGGTCGGCTCAGTGCCCGTACATTTGTTTCGTGGGTTGACTTAGGCATGCGGAGTTCATTCCCAGTCTAAGATCAGACCAGACTGAGGGTTACGGCAGTAGGATCGACAGTATGCAAGGGGGGATCGGGCCGATCCTCGACTTATGCATTCTGCCTCTCTGACTGGCTGAGCGCCCGCACGCACGCTCGTTTCATGGGTTGGCTTAGGCATATGAAGTTCATTCCATGTCTAAGCATACGAAGTTCGTTCCCAGTCTAAGATCAGACCGAATCGAGGGTTGCAGTCATAGGACCAGCAGCAGGATTGGCAGCACACAGGGGGGATCGGGCCAATCTCTGGCTTGTGCATTCTGCCTCTCCGATCGGTTGAGTACCCGCACGCTCATTTCGTGGGTTGCCTTAGGCATACGGAGTTCATTCCATGTTTAAGCCCCAGCCGAACCGAGAGTTGTGGTAGTCGGATCGGCAGCACATAGAGGGGTACCGAGCTGATCCCTGGCTTGTGCATTATGCCTCTCCGGTCGGCCCTCCAGTCGGCTGAGCACCCGCATGCTTGTTTCATCCCCAGTCTAAGCATACGGAGTTCATTCCCAATCTAAGATCAGACCGGACCGAGGGTTATGGTAGCAGGATCGACAGTACCCAAGGGGGACCGGGCTGATCCCCGGCTTACGCATTTTGCCTCTCCGACCGGCTGAGTCCCCATGCGCCCGTTTTGTGGGTTGGCTTAGGCATAGGGAGTTCATTCCATGTCTAAGCCCCAGCCGAACTGAGGGTTGTGGCAGCGAGATCAGCAACACACAAAGAAGGACCGGGTTGATCCTCAGATTATGCATTATGCCTCTCCGGTCAGCTCAACGAACGCACGCTCGTTTCGTGGGTTGACTTAGGCATACAGAGTTCATTCCCAGTCTAAGATCGGATCGCACCAAGGGTTACGACAGCAAAATTGACAGTATGTAGGGGGGACCAAGTCAGTCCCCGGCTTGCGCATTCTGCCTCTCCGGTCGGCTGAACGCCTGCACGCTCGTTTCGTGGGATGGCTTAGACATACAGAATTTATTCCATGTCTAAGCATACTGAGTTCATTCCCAGTCTAAGATCGTACCGGACCGAGGGTTGCGACAGTAGGACCAGCACAGGATCAACAGCACGCAGGGGGGACTGGGTCAATCCGTGACTTACGCATTCTGCCTCTCCGGTCGGTTGAGCACCCGCACGCTCGTTTCGTGGGTTGGCTTAGGCATACAGAGTTCATTCCATGTCTAAGCCCCGGTCGGACCGAGGGTTATGGCAGCAGGATCGACAGCGGGATCGGTAACACGCAGAGAAGGACTGAACTGATCCCCAGCTTGCGCAATATGCCTCTTCGGTCGGCCTTTTCGACCGGCTGAGCACCCGCACGCTCATTTCGTGGGTTGACTTAGGCACACAGAGTTCATCCCCAGTCTAAGCATACGGAGTTCATTCCTAGTCTAAGATTGGACCGGATCGAGGGTTGTGACAGCAGGACCAATAGCAGGATCGACAGCATGCAGGGTGGACTGGGCCATTCCTCGGCTTGCACATTCTACCTCTTCAGCTGGCTGAGCACCAGCACGCTCGTTTCGTGGGTTGGCTTAGGCATACGGAGCTCATTCCATGTCTAAGCATACGGAGTTCATTCCCAGTCTAAGATGTTGAGCCACGGTGCACATGCTGGGATCAAGCATGTGCTGGTGTCACTTTTTTTTCGCCTGGGGCACCATTGCCAGAGCATCGCCAGAGAGCCTAACCGGTGGCATTGGGGGTTCTGACGATTGGGGGGGCGGGGGGGGGTGTCCGTACATGATGTATAATGGGTGCTAGTACTTGTGTCACGGGCTTCGACCTTAGACTCAAAAACCGTGCGGCCTTAGGCTTGGAATCTCTTCCTTTATGCCTAAGTCAGCCTAAAACACAAGCGTACGGGCACTAGAACAATGGGAAGGGCTGATTACACAAGTTAAAGAGAAACAGGATAAGAAGGTAGAATTCTGGAAATGCTCTTGTATTCACTGAAACGGAAGTGTTTGATGGTGAACAAATGAGGGAGGAGCAGCCCTCTATTTATAGTTGAGGCTCTAGCTTACACTTAATGGCAATATCCCTAGAATAAAGGCTAAAATCATGGGATTATACAGATTACAATCAATCAGGATGCTAACTCCTGATTTTCAGGGTCAACCAAATCTACCAAGATGTTGCTGCTGATCCTGCCGCTTCCAGAAGCTTCCCTTACGAGTCCAGCACCTTGGGCCCTTCTGGATGTGGTACGGGCAGCTTGTATGCCAGGCCTTGGTCTCACGGGCTGGCCTGCAAGTTGGTCAGGCATTCTGAACTCATTTGCTAGGCTTTGCGCGTAGATACCCGCCAGCACACCTGGTCTGCGGGCCTCAACCTCTAGCTCAACCGCCAGCATGCCCGCCCAGGGCTTGACATTCTCCCCCACCTGATTGCACAATGCCCTCATTGTGTCTTCTGCATGGTACTACCTGATTTGGTCCTCGAACTGCCATAAGTCATTTGCTGGTTCCTAGCTCACCTCACTGTCTGAAAGTCCTTTCTAGCGCACCAAGTACTCTTGTCTTGGCTGATAGTTCTTCTGTCTCACCTCCCGATCAGCTATGATGCTGTGGACCTCCTTCTCATATAAGGCCCTTGCTCTCAATGGCACACGCTTTGACTCTGCCCATCCTGGATCTCCTTCATACTCATGGAATGGCTTGAGCATGCTCACATGGAACACCGGGTGTACCCTCGGCTTGGGTGGCATATCTAGCTTGTAGGCAACCTTGCCTACCCTCTTGACTACTTAGAAAGGTCCCTCATACCTCTGGACTAGGCCTTTGTGTAGCCTCCTATGGCGCACAATGGGATGCAGCTTCACCAACACCAAGTCTCCAACCTAGAACTGCACGTCCCGCCTATTCTGGTTTGCCCACTTCTTCGACCTCTTGGCCGCCTTGTGTAGACAAACTCTGGCCAAGTCAGTTTGCTCCTGCTATGCCTTGGCAAACTTGTATGTTGCTGGATTCAACCCTGTATAACCTGCAGCAATCAAACTAGGTGTTAGTGGTTGTTGCCCTGTCACAACCTCAAATGGGCTCTGGTTCGTTCCCTCGCTCCTTTGCAAGTTGTAGGAAAACTACGCAATATCTAGCAGCTTTGGCCAGTCCCTTTGTATGGCACTCACATTGTGCCTGAGGTAGACCTCCAATAGTCCATTCACTCGTTCTATCTGCCCATCGGTCTGCGGATGCATGCTGGTGGAAAAGTTCAAGTTTGACCCCAATAGCTTGAACAACTCAGTCCAGAACCTACCCATGAAATGCCCGTCTCGATCACTAACAATGGTCCTTGACACTCCCCAGTACTTAACCATGTTCTTTAGGAATAATCAAGCTACCTCCTCGGTTGGGCACTCCTTGGTTGTTGGAATGAAGATTCCATACTTGGAAAACCTATCCACCACTACCATGATGCTTCTAAACCCTTCTGCTTTGGGTAGACCACCTATAAAGTCCAAAGAAACACTTTCCCATGGTCGCTCTGGCACTGGCAATGGCTCCAAGAGACCGCCTGGTTTCTTGAGCTCCACCTTGTCCTATTGGCACACAAGACAAGTCTTCACATAGGCCTCCACATTGTCCCTCATGTGCGGCCACTAGTATCGGTCCTCGATCAATGCCAAGGTATGGCTCACTCCGGGGTGTCCAGCCCACCTTGAATCATGGCATTCTTGCAAAACTTCCTTGCGGAGCTTCCTGTGCTATGGCACAAACAGTCTACTTCCCCTGGTGTACAGCAAGCCATCCTGCAACCAAAATCACCAAGTCTTACCTTACTGGGTGTACTCCATCAAAGCCTTGGCTGTAGGATCATGTGCAAGTCCCTCCTTGATGCACGGCACCAGTGACCCCTCTGGTTGGCTAATGGCAGCAAGGTTAGCCTTCCTGCTCAGGGCGTCTGCCACTAGGTTCTCCCGCCTCGGCTTGTACTCCATCTGGAAATCAAATTTCGCAAGAAAATCTTACCATCTTGCTTGCTTGGGGGATAGCTTCTTCTGCGTCTGGAAGTAGCTGGTCGCCACATTGTCCATCGTAACCACAAACCTTGACCCCAACAGGTAATGGTGCCATGTGCGCAAGTAGTGCACCACTGTAGTCATCTCTTTCTCTTGGACTGTGTACTTACGCTCAGTCTCGTTCAGCTTCCTGTTCTCGAACGCAACTGGACGTCCCTCCTGCATCAACACGCCCCCTATGGCAAAGTCTGATGCATCCGTATGCACCTCATACGGCTTGGCATGGTCTGGCAAGGCCAAGACTGGCTCCTCGATCACAGCCCGCTTCAACCTATCAAAGGCTTCCTGGCACCCTGTGCTCCACTCCCATGCTTTCCCTTTCTTGAGCAAGTCAGTCAATGGCGTGGCTATTGCTAAGTGACCTTTGATGAAGCACCTGTAGTAGTTAACCAACCCAAGGAACGATCTTAACTTAGTGACCTTGGTTGGCGGTTGCCACTCCAAGATGGCATGTATCTTGCCTTCATCCATGCGTATCCTGCCACCTCCCACTATGTGGCCAAGGAACGGGATCTCCTGCTGGGCGAATGAGCACTTCTCCCTCTTGACAAATAGCTTGTGCACCCGTAACACCTCGAACACCTATCTCAAGTGGTCTACATGCTCTCCCAAAGTCTGGCTGTAGATCACAATGTCATCCAAATAAACCACAACAAACCGATCAAGGAATGACTGAAGTACCTTGTTCATAGGGGTGCAGAATGTTACTGGGGCGTTCGTGAGTCCGAAAGGCATCACTAAAAACTCATACGAACCATACCGAGTGACACATGCTCTCTTTGGCTCATCTCCCTCCACGATCCTGACTTGATAGTAGCCTGACCTCAAATCCAGCTTGGTGAACCACCTTGCACTCCCAAGTTGATCGAACAAGTCCGCAATGAGAGGGATGGGGTACTTGTTCTTGATGGTCAGCTTGTTCAAAGCCCGATAGTCTATGCACAGCCGCAACGACCCATCATGCTTGTGCTGAAATAGAACCGGTGCACCATAGGGTGCCTTCAATGGCCTGATGAAGCCAGCATCAACTAACACTTTGAGCTACTTCCTCAACTCCTCCAACTTTGGTGGAGACATTTAGTAAGGGCTCTAGCTGGTGGTTTGGCCTCGGACACCAGCTCGATCTTGTGGTTCACCTCTCTCAGGTGGTAGCTTGCTAGGTAGCTTTGTGGGCATCACATCACTAAAGGTCTTCAGCACCTTTAGCACCTCCAAGGGTGACTCAATTTCCTTTTCCCTTGGCTCATCATATTTCAGGGCTGCCAAGAAGGTGTCTTCTTGTCTGTTTACCGCCTTGGCAAATTGGATGGCTGACACCACTCGCGACCCAACTCCAGACCCTCTCTTCAATGGCATTAGGCATTGGCACCGTGCATCCAAGATGCAAACACAATCGGTAAAAGGCACAAGGAGGGCATTAATCCGAACAAGGAAATCCAACCCAATCACAAACTCATAGTCATCAAGGGGTATTACCTCAATGGTCTCCTTGCCTTTCCAGTCTCCAAGCTACAACTCCACTCCCCGCGTTACTCCAATGGCTAGAACTTCCTTGGAGTTCATCATTTTGATGGTACCAGTCCCTTTCTACACCTTTAGTCTGAGCTTTCGGGCTCTATCACCTGAAATAAAAAGATGTGAGGCACCTGTATCCACCAGTGCGCTCACCTTCTGACCCGTAACCATCAGATCCGCAAACATCAAGCCCTTTGGCTTGCGACTCCCCTTACTCTGGACAGCATTGAGCACCAATGACTTAAGCTTTGCTGCCCCTGACTCTGGCTCCTCGTCAGACTCCTTGTCTACAACAGCCAGCTTGCCCTTCTACAGGTAATTGCACGCTATGTGGCTCCCTCCATATAGGTAGCAGGCTAGTGGCTCTTGATCCCCTTTTGCTTTCCACTTACCTACTAGTGGCTTCCTCTCGCCATCCTTGGTTGAACTGTCTCAGTCTCCATCCTTGGACTCCTGGTCATGGTCCTTCCCCTTGGACTGCTTCTTTCAGTCCCTATCGTTCCTGCCCTTACCTTTGGGCTTGGTAGACTCGAACTTGTTCAGAGGCTTGAACTCTATCAAGGCCTCGGCAGTAGTCATGGCGTTAGCCAAGTCATGAACTCCTCTCCTTTGTAGCTTATGCTTCACCCATGGCTTCAGCCCATCCATGAAAGCAAATAAGGCATCCTTCTTACCTAGATCTAAGATCTGTAGCATCAGTTCAGAGAATTTTTGGACATACTCCCTTATGTCCCCTTGCTAGCTCAGCCTGCATAACTTTGCCTGCGCCTCATCATCAGCATACTCCGGGTAAAATTGTTCTCTGAACTCCTTTTGGAACTCTGCCTAGGTTCCAATCTTGGAGCTCCCATGCTTGACATCATCACACCTGTGCCTCTACCACAATAAGGCTACATCAGTGAGATACATAGCAACGGTGCTTACCTTTATCGCCTCGTCTTGGATGCCCATGGCCTGGAAGTACTGCTCCATACCCCAAAGGTAGTTATCTACTGCCTTGGCCGCCCTAGTCCCCTTAAACTCCTTAGGCTTGGGGACATCCAATCTAGACTTGGACACTTCAGCAAACATGCCATTCCCAATGGCAGTCTTGCAAGCAACGAGCTCACTGGTAAGCTCCTCCATCCGCTGGCGCATGGCCTCCATGCCATCGTGCAAGGTCAGCACTTCAGCCTCCAAGGTCTGATTCTTTTGGGTGAACACATCCAAGCCTTTGTTGAGAGCAGCTTGGAGCTCACTTTTGATCTCCTCCCACATGGAGTCTAACAATGGAATGTGAGTCTCTACCCCCTCAAGCTTTTCCCCCATGTCGCCCATGGTCACCTCCACCTTGGCCAGCCTACCGTCCATGGTAGACCAGATATCTCTAGAACTAGTTTTCCTCCCTCTTCCACACCCATCCTCCTAGGCCTCTGGTTGTTGGTTAGCAGCATCACTTTGGGATGCCATCTCCTCTAACCTGCACAACATAAACACGCAGAATCGAACTTGCTCTGATACCAACTGTCACGGGCTCCAACCTTAGACTTAGAAACCGATCAGCCTTAGGCTTCGAATCTCCTTCTTATGCCTAAGTCAGCATAAAACACAAGCGTACGGGCACTAGAACAACAGGAAGGGCTGATTACACAAGTTAAAGAGAAACAAGATAAGAAGGCAGAATTCTGGAAATGCTCTTGTATTCAGTAAAATAGAAGTGTTTGATGGTGTACAAATGAGGGAGGAGAAGCCCTCTATTTATAGTTGAGGCTCCAGCTTACACTTAATGGCAATATCCCTAGAATAAAGGCTAAAATCATGGGATTATATAGATTACAATCAATCAAAATGCTAGCTCCTGATTTTCAGGGTCAACCAAATCTGCCAGGATGCTGCTGCTGATCCTGCCTACTTCCAAAAGCTTCCCTTGCGTGTCCAGGCCTTGGTCTCATGGGCTTCCAGAAGTTGGGTGGGCGTTCTGAACTCGTTTGCTAGGCTTTGCACGCAAATACCCGCCAGCACGCCTAGTCTGCGGGCCTCAACCTCTGGCTCACCTACTGGTGCACCTGATGTGCCTGGCGCACCCACCCAGGGCATGAAACTCGGCCCTTATATTGGCCCCCTATCCCTCATCAAACCTTGAGAACTCACACCCCCTTAAAGTGCATTTGAGATTTTATAGGTTTGCTGCCAGTAGCTATTAAAGTGTCTGAAATGGGGACACTTTTTTCAAACGGTCACAAAATCTTCTCCACTCCGAGTTTTTAGTTGAATTTTTTTGTACATGCCAACAAAAATACAAGGATTAATTCTACCAAATTTGGGGACAAAACACTTTCTAAAAAAATTTTAAAAAATCTTGAGCCGTAAAAAGTTTCAAAAATCATGAAAAATAGAAAACGGGTGATCTTGCCACGAAACTTCACATGAAGGCTTAGGTGACCATTGTTTGAATTTACAAGCCAAAATGGCATTAGCATGGTAGAAATATGAAGATGTGCTTGAACCCACCTACCACCCGTTCGATCCTCGGCTTGTGCATCCCGCCTCTCTGGTCGGCTGAGTGCCCGCACGCTGGTTTCGTGGGTTGACTTAGGCATACGGAGTTCATCCTTAGTCTAAGCATACAGAGTTCATTCCCAATCTAAGATCGGACTGGACCGAGGGTTGCAGCAGCAGGACCAACAACAGGACCAGCAATAAGATTGGCAGCACATAGGGGGGACCGGGCCGATCCCTGGCTTGCGCATTTTGCCTCTCCGTTCAGCTGAGCGCCTGCACGCTCGTTTCATGGGTTGGCTTAGGCATACGGAGTTCATTCCATGTCTAAGCATACAGAGTTCATTCCCAATCTAAGATCGGATCGGACCAAGGGTTGCGACAGTAGGACCAATAGCAGGATCGACAACACGCAGAGGAGGATCGGGCCGATCCCCGACTTACTCATTCTAGCTCTCTGATTGGCTGAGTGCCCGCACGCTCGTTTCGTGGGTTGGCTTAGGCATACGGAGTTCATTCCATGCGTAAGCCCCAACCGAATCGAGGGTTGTTACAGCAGGACCGGTAGCTAGATCGATAGCACATAGAGGGGGATCGGGCTGATCCTTGGCTTGCATATTATGCCTCTTCGGCCGGCCTTTTCGGTCGGTTGAGTGCCTACATGCTCGTTTCATGGGTTGACTTAGGCATACAGAGTTCATCCCCAGTCTAAGCATACAGAGTTCATTCCCAGTCTACAATCGGACCGGACTGAGGGTTACGATAGCAAGATCGATAGCACGAGAGGGATCGGGCCGATCCCTGGCTTGCGCATTCTGCCTCTCTGATTGGCTGAGCGCCCGCACGCCCATTTCGTGGGTTCGCTTAGGCATAGGGAGTTCATTCCATGTCTAAGCCCCAGCTGGACCGACAGCACACACAGGGGGATCGAGCCGATCCCTGACTTGCGCATTATGCCTCTCCGGCCGGCTCAGCACCCGCACGCTTATTTTATGGGTTGACTTAGGCATACGAAGTTCATTCCCAATCTAAGATCAGATCGAACCGAGGGTTGTGGCAGCAGGATCGACAGCACACAGGGGGGACCGGGTCGATCCCCGACTTACGCATTCTACCTCTCTGATCGGTTGAGCGCCTGCATGCTCGTTTCGTGGGTTGGCTTAGGCATACGAAGTTCATTCCATGTTTAAGCATACAGAGTTCATTCCCAATCTAAGATCGGACCCGAATGAGGGTTACGGTAGAAGGATCAGTAGCAGGATCGACAGCACGCAGGATCGACAGCACGCAGGGGGACTGGGCTGATCCCCGACTTGCGCATTCTGCCTCTCCGATCGACTGAGTGCCCGCACGCTCATTTCATGGGTTGGCTTAGGCATACGGACGGAGTTCATTCCATGTTTAAGCCCCAACCTGACCGAGGGTTGTGGCAGCAGGACCGGTAGCGGGATCGGTAGCACGCAGAGGGGGACCGGGTTGATCTTCGGCTTGCGCATTATGCCTCTTCGACCGGCCTCTTCGACTGGTTAAGCACCCGTACGCTCGTTTTGTGGGTTGACTTAGGCATACGGAGTTCATCCCTAGTCTAAGCATACAGGGTTCATTCCCAATCTAAGATCGAACCGGACCGAGGGTTGCGGTAGCAGGATCGACAGCATGAGGGGGGACCAGGCCGATCCTCGCTTACGCATTCCGCCTCTCCGATATGCTAAGCGCCCGCACGCCCGTTTCATGGGTTGGCTTAGGCATAGGGAGTTTATTCCATGTCTAAGCCCCAGTCGGACCGAGGGTTGTGGCAGCAGGACCGGTAGCACACAGAGGGGGATCGGGCCGATCCCCGGCCTGCGCATTATGCCTTTTCGACCGGCTCAACGCCCGAACGCTCGTTTCGTGGGTTGACTTATGCATATGGAGTTCATTCCCAATCTAAGATTGGACCGGACCGAGGGTTGTGGCATCAGGATCGACAGCATGCAGGGGGGTTGGCCGATCCTCGGCTTGCGCATTCTGCCTCTTCGGCCGACTGAGCGCCCGTACACTCGTTTCATCGGTTGGCTTAGGCATATGGAGTTCATTCCATGTCTAAGCATATGGAGCTCATTCCCAGTCTAAGATTTTGAGCCACGGTGCACATGCTGGGCTCTAGCATGTACTGGTGTCGCATTTTTTTCACCCGGGGCACCATCGCCAGGGCATTGCCAGAGCATCGTCGGAGAGCCTAACCGGCGGCATTGAGGGTTCCGACGATTGGGGGGGCCGGGGGGTGTGCGCACATGATGTGCGATGGGTGCTGGTAGTTGGCCATTATATTGGCCCTCTATCCCTTATCAAACCTCGAGAACTCACACCCCCTTAAAGAGCATTTGAGATTTTATAGGTTTGCTGCCAGTAGCCATTAAGGTGTCTAAAATGGGGACACTTTTTTCAAAGGGTCACAAAATCTTCTCCACTTCGATTTTTTAGCTGAATTTTTTTGTGCATGCCAACAAAAATAGGAGGATGACCTCTACCAAATTTGGGGACAAAACTCTTTCTGAAAAAATTTTAAAAAATTCCGAACCGTAAAAAGTTTCAAAAATCATGAAAAATAGAAAATGGGTCGTCTTCCCGCGAAACTTCACATGAAGGCTTAGGGGACCATTGTATGAATTTACAAGCCATAAAAATGGCATTGGCATGGTAGAAATATGAAGATGGCTACCACCCATTCGATCCCCGCCTTGCGCATCCTGCCTCTCTGGTCGGCTGAGCGCCCGCACGCTGGTTTCGTGGGTTGACTTAGGCATACGAAGTTCATCCCCAGTCTAAGCATACGGAGTTCATTCCTAGTCTAAGATCAGACCAGACCGAGGGTTACGGTAGCAGGATCGGCAACACGTAGGGGGGACCGGACCGATCCCCAACTTGCACATTCTACCTCTCCTGTCGGCTGAGCGCCCGCATGCCCGTTTCGTGGGTTGGCTTAGGCATAGGGAGTTCATTCCATGTCTAAACCGCAGCTGAATCGAGGGTTGTGGCAGTAGGACTGGCAGCGGGATCGACAGCACGTAGAGGGGGATTGGACTAATCCTCGGCTTACGCATTATGCCTCTCCAGCCGGCTGAGTGCCCGCACACTCATTTCGTCTGTTGATATACTCATACAGAGTTCATCCCCAGTCTAAGCATACAGAGTTCATTCCCAGTCTAAGATCGGATCGGACCGAGGGTTGTGATAGTCAGATCGACAGCATGCAGAGGGACCGGGCTGATCCCCAACTTGCGCATTCTGCCTCGCCGGTAGGCTGAGCGTCCGCATGCCCGTTTCGTGGGTTGGCTTAGGCATAGGGAGTTCATTCCATTTCTAAGCCCCAGCCGGACTGAGGGTTGTGGCAGCGGGACCGGCAGCACGTAGAGGGGGACCGAGCCGATCCCCAGCTTGTGCATTTCGCATCTTCGGTCGGCTCAGTGCCTGCATGCTTGTTTCGTAGGTTGACTTATGCATATGGAGTTCATTCCCAATCTAAGATCAGACCAGACTGAGGGTTGCGACAGTAGCATCGACAGCACGCAGGGGGGATCGGGCCAATCCTCGGCATGCGCATTCTGCCTCTCTGACCGGGTGAGCGCCCATACGCTTTTTCAGAGGTTGGCTTGGGCATACCGAGTTCATTCCATGTCTAAGCATACGGAGTTCATTCCCAGTCTAAGATCGAACCGGACCAAGGATTACGGTCGCAGGACCAGCACCAGGATCGGTAGAACATAGGGAGGACCGGACTGATCCCTAGCTTGCACATTCTGCCTTGCCAGTTGGCCTCTCTGACCGGCTGAGTGTTCGCGCGGTCGTTTCACGGGTTGACTTAGGCATATAGAGTTCATTCCCAGTCTAAGCATACGGAGTTTATTCTAGTCTAAGATTGGACTAGACCAAGGGTTGCGACAGCAGGATCGACAGCACGCAGGGGGGACTGGGTCGATCCCCGGCTTGCGCTTTCTGCCTCTCCAGCTGGCTGAGCGCCCGCACGCCCATTTCATGGGTTGGCTTAGGCATAGGGAGTTCATTCCATGTCTAAGCCCCAGTAGACATTTGAGATTTTATAGGTTTACTGCCAGTAGCCATTAAAGTGTCTGATATGGGGACACTTTTTTCAAACGGTCACAAAATCTTCTCCACTTTGAGTTTTTAGTTGAATGTTTTTGTGCATGCCAACAAAAATAAAAGGATCACCTCTACCAAATTTGGGGACAAAAATCTTTCTAAAAAAATATTAAAAAAGCTTGAACTGTAAAAAGTTTCAAAAATTGTGAAAAATAGAAAACGGGTCGTCTTGCCACGAAATTTCACATGAAGGCGTAGGGGACCATTGTATGAATTTACAAGCCATAAAAATGGCATTGGCATGGCAGCAATATGAAGATGTGGTTGAACCCACCTACCATCCGTTCGATCCCTAGCTTACGCATCCTGCCTCTCTAGTCGGTTGAGCGTTTGCACACTCATTTCATGGGTTGATTTTGGCATACGGAGCTCATCCCCAGTCTAAGCATATGGAGTTCATTCCCAGTCTAAGATCAGACCAGACCGAGGGTTAGGGCAGTAGGATCGACAGTACACAGGGGGACCGGGCCAATCCCCAGCTTACACATTCTACCTCTCCGGCCGGCTGAGCACCCGCACGCCCATTTCATGGGCTGGCTTAGGCATAGGGAGTTCGTTCCATGTCTAAGCCCCAGCCGGACCGAGGGTTGTGGCTGCGGGACCGATAGCACGTAGAAGGGGATCGGGCCGATCCCCAGCTTCGTATTATGCCTCTCCGGTCAGCTCAGCACCCGCACGCTCATTTCTTGGGTTTACTTAGGCATACGGAGTTCATTCTTAATCTAAGATCAGACCAAACCGAGGGTCGTGGTAGCATAATCGATAGCACGCAGGGGGGACCGGGCCGATCCCTGGCTTGCGCATTCTGCCTCTCCGACCAGCTGAGCGCCCGTACGCTCGTTTCGTGGGTTGACTTAGGCATACAAAGTTCATTCCACGTCTAAGCCCCAGTTGGATCGAGGGTTGTGGTAGCAGGACCGGCAGCGGGATCGACAGCACACAGAGAGGGATCGGGCTAATCCTCAGCTTGCACATTATGCCTCTCCGACCGGCCTCTCTGGCCAGCTGAGCGCCCGTACGCTCGTTTCGTGGGTTGACTTAGGCATACGGAGTTCATCCCCAGTCTAAGCATACGGAGTTCATTCCCAGTCTAAGACCAGACCGGACTAAGGGTTTCAACAGCAGGATCGACAGCACACAGGGGGACCGGGCCAATCCTCGACCTATGCATTCTACCTCTCCGACTGGCTGAGCGCCCGCACGCCCGTTTCGTTGGTTGCCTTAGGCATAGGGAGTTCATTCCATGTCTAAGCCCCAACCGGACCGAGGGTTGTGGCAACCGGACTGGCAGCAAGCAGAAGGGGACCGAGGGTTGCGGCATACGGAGCTCATTCCATGTCTAAGCATACGGAGTTCATTCCCAGTCTAAGATCGGATCGAATCGAGGGTTGCAGCAGCAGGATCGGCAGCATGCAGGGGCGACTAGGTCAATCCCCAGCTTGCACGTTCTGCCTCTTTGGCTGCCCTCTTCGACTGGCAGAGTGATCGCACGCTCATTTCGTGGGTTGACTTAGGCATACGGAGTTCATCCCCAGTCTAAGCATATGGAGTTCATTCCTAGTCTAAGATCGAACCAGACCGAGGGTTGCGGCAGCAAGATCGATAGCACGCAGGGGGGACCAAGTCGATCCCTGGCTTACGCATTCTGCCTCTTCGACCGGCTGAGTGCCCACACGCCCGTTTCGTGTGTTGGCTTAGGCATAGGGAGTTCATTCCATGTCTAAGCCCCAGTCGGACCGAGGGTTGTGGCAGCAGGACCGATAGCACGTAGAGGGGGACCGGGTCAATCCCCGATTTTTGCATTCTGCCTCTCTGGTTGGCTAAGCGCCCGCACGCTCGTTTCATGGGTTGGCTTAGGCATACGGAGTTCATCCCCAATCTAAGGATATGGAGTTCATTCCCAGTCTAAGATCGAACCGGATCGAGGGTTGCGACAGTAAGATCGATAGCATGCAGGGGGAACCAAGCTGATCCCCCGCTTGTGCATTCTGCCTCTCCGGCCGGCTGAGTGCCCGCACACCCGTTTTGTGTGTTGGCTTGGGCATAGGGAGTTCATTCCATGTCTAAGCCCCAGTCGGACCGAGGGTTGTGGCAACGAGACCGGCAGCATGTAGAGGGGGACCGGGTCGATCCCCGGCTTGTGCATTCTGCCTCTCCGACAGGCTAAGCGCCCGCACGCTCGTTTCATGGGTTGGCTTAGGCATATGGAGTTCATTTCTAGTCTAAGAGTTTGAGCCACGGTGTACATGCTGGGCTCAGACATGTGCTGGTGCTGCATTTTTTTCGCCCAGGGCACCATCGTCGGAGCATCACCGGAGAGCCTATCCGGCAGCATTGGGGGTTCCGACGATTGGGGGGGTCGGGGGTGTGCGCACATGATGTGCGATGGGTGCTGATACTTGGCCATTATATTCGCCCCCTATCCCTCATAAAACCTTGAGAACTCACACCCCCTTAATGAGCATTTGAGATTTTATAGGTTTGCTGCCAGTAGCCATTAAAGTGTCTAAAATGGGGACACTTTTTTCAAACGGTCACAAAATCTTCTCCACTTCAAGTTTTTGGCTGATTTTTTTTGTGCATGCCAACAAAAATACAAGCATCACCCCTACCAAATTTGGGGACAAAAATCTTTCTAAAAAAATTTTAAAAAATCTCGAACCCAAAAAGTTTCAAAAATCATGAAAAATAAAAAACGGGTCATCTTGCCACGAAACTTCTCGTGAAGGTGAACGGGACCATTGTATGACTTTAAAAGCCATAAAAATGGCATTGGCATGGCAGAAATATGAATATGTGCATGAACTCACCTACCATCCGTTCGATCCCTGGCTTATGCATCCTGCCTCTCTGGTCGGCAGAAGGTCGGCAGAGCATCCGCAAGCTCGTTTCGTGGGTTGGCTTAGGCATACGGAGTTCATTCCATGTCTAAGCATACAGAGTTCATTCCTAGTCTAAGATCAAATCGGACCGAGGCTTGCTACAGTAGGACCAGTAGTAGGATCGACAGCATGCAGGGGGACCGGGTCGATCCCCGGCTTACGCATTCTGCCTCTTTGGTCGGTTGAGCGCCCGCACGCTCGTTTCGTGGGTTGACTTAGGCATACGGAGTTCATCCCTAGTCTAAGCATACGAAGTTCATTCCCAGTCTAAGATCGAACTGGACTGAGGGTTGGGGCAGCAGGATCGACAGCACGCAGAGGGAGACCGGGCCGATCCTCGGCTTGGGCATTCTGCCTCTCCGGCCGGTTGAGCGCCTGCACGCCTGCTTCGTGGGTTGGCTTAGGCATAGGGAGTTCATTCCATGTCTAAGCCCAAGCCGAACTGAGGGATGTGGCAATGGGATCGGTAGCACGAAAAGGGGGACTGGGCCAATCCCCGGCTTGCGCATTCTACCTTTCCAGCCGGCTGAGCACCCGCACGCTCGTTTCGTGGGTTGGCTTAGCATACGAAGTTCATTCCATGTCTAAGCATACGGAGTTCATTCCCAGTCTAAGAGTTTGAGCCATGGTGCACATGCTGGGCTCGGGCATGTGCTGGTGCCGCATTTTTTTCACCTAGGGCACCATCGTTGGACTATCGTCGGAGAGCCTAACCGGCAGCATTGGGGGTTCCGACGATAGGGGGCCGAGGGGGTGTGCGTAAATGATGTGCGATGGGTGCTGGTACTTGGCCCTTATATTGGGCCCCTAACCCTCATCAAACCTCGAGAACTCACACCCCTTTAAAAAGCATTTGAGATTTTACAGGTTTGCTGCCAGTAGCCATTAAAGTATCTGAAATGGGGGCACTTTTTTCAAACGGTCACAAAATCTTCTCCACTTTGAGTTTTTAGCTGAATTTTTTGTGCATGCCAACAAAAATACAAGGATCACCTCTACCAAATTTGGGGACAAAACTCTTTCTAAAAAAATTTTAAAAAATCCCGAACCACAAAAAGTTTCAAAAATCTTGAAAAATAGAAAACGGGTCGTCTTGCCACGAAACTTCACATGAAGGTGTAGGGGACCATTGAGTGAATTTACAAGCCATAAAAATGGCATTGGCATGGCAGAAATATGAAGATGTGCTTGAACCCACCTACCACCCGTTCGATCCCTGGCTTGTGCATTCTGCCTCTCTGGCCGGCTGAGCGCCCGCATGCCCGTTTCATGGGTTGGCTTAGGCATAGCGAGTTAATTCCTTGTCTAAGCCCCAGCTGGACCGAGGGTTGTGGCAGCGAGACGGACAGCATGTTGAGGGTGATCGGGCCGATCCCCGACTTGCGCATTATGCCTCTCCGGTCGACTCAGCACCCGCACGCTCGTTTTGTGGGTTGACATAGGCCACAGAGTTCATTCCTAGTCTAAGATCAGACCAGACCAAGGGTTGCGGCAGTAAGATCGACAGCACGTAGGGGGGTCCGGCCGGTCCCTGGCTTACTCATTCTGCCTCTCCGACCGACTGAGCACCCGTATGCTCGTTTCGTGGGTTGGCCTAGGCATACGGAGTTCATTCCATGTCTAAGCATACGGAGTTCATTCCCAAGCTAAGATCGGACCGGACCGAGGGTTGCGGCAGCAGGACCAGCAGCATGATTGACAGCACGTAGGGGGGGATCGAGCCGATCCCTGGCTTGCGCATTCTACCTCTCCGGTTAGCTGAGCGCCCGCACGCTCATTTCGTGGGTTAGCTTAGGCATACGGAGTTCATTCCTTGTATAAGCTCCAGTCGAACAGAGTGTTGTGGCAACAGGACCGACAGCAGGATCGGTAGCACACAGAGGGAGACCAGACTGATCCCCGACTTGCGCATTATGCCTCTTCGACTGACCTTTCTAGCCAACTGAGCACTTGCACGCTCATTTCGTGGGTTGACTTAGGCATACGGAGTTCTTTCCCAGTCCACGATCGGACCAGACTAAGGGTTGTGATAGCAGGATCGACAGCACGTAGGGGGGACCAGGTCGATCCCCGACTTGCACATTCTACCTCTCCGATTGGCTGAGCGCCCGCACACCCGTTTCGTGGGTCGGCTTAGGCATATGGAGTTCATTCCAATGTCTAAACCCCAGTCAGACCGAGGGTTGTGGTAGTGGGATCGGCAGCATGCAGAGGGGGACCGAGCTGATCCCCGGCTTGCACATTATGCCTCTCCGACCGGCTCAGCGCCTGAACGCTCGTTTCGTGGGTTAACTTAGGCATACGAAGTTCATTCCCAGTCTAAGATCAGATCAGACCGAGGGTTGTGCCAGCAAGATCAACAGTACGCAGGGCGGATCGAGCCGGTCTTCAACTTACGCAATATTCCTCTCCGATCGGTTGAGCATCCGTACGCTCGTTTCGTGGGTTGGCTTAGGCATACAGAGTTCATTCCATGTGTAAGCATACGGAGTTCATTCCCAGTCTAAGATCGGACCGAACTGAGGGTTACGGTAGCAGGACCAGCAGCAGGATCGGTAGCAGGCAGGGGGGGACCGAGCCGATCCCTGACTTGTGCATTCTGCCTCTTCAGTCGGCCTTTCCAACCGACTGAACACCCGCACGATCGTTTCGTGGGTTGACTAAGGCATACGGAGTTCATCCCCAGTCTAAGCATATGGAGTTCATTCCTAGTCTAAGATCAAACCAGACCGAGGGTTACGACAGTAGGATCGACAGCACGCAGGGGGAACCAGGCCGATCCCTGGCTTGTGCATTCTGCCTCTCCGGTCGGTTGAGTGACCACATGCCCATTTCGTGGGTTGGCTTAGGCATAGCGAGTTCATTCCATGTCTAAGCCCCAGTCGGATCGAGGGTTGTGGCAGTGGGATCAATAGCATGCAAAGGGGGATTGGGCCGATCCCTGGCGTACGCATTATGCCTCAATGGCGGGCCCAGTGCCCGCACGTTCGTTTTGTGGGTTGACTTAGGCATACGGAGTTCATTCCCAGTCTAAGATTGGATCGGACCGAGGGTTGCGGTAGCAGGATCGACAGCACACAAGGGGGAATGGGTCGATCCCCGGCTTACGCATTCTGCCTCTCCGACCGGCTGAGCGCTCGTACGCTCGTTTCATGGGTTACCTTAGGCATACGGAGTTCATTCCATGTTTTAGCATACGGAGTTCATTCCCAGTCTAAGATTGGACCAGACCGAGGGTTACGGTAGCAGGACTAGGAGAAGGATCGACAGCACGCAGGGGGGACCAGTCTGATCCCCGGCTTGCGTATTCTGCCTCTCCGGTCGGTTGAGCGCCCGCATGTTCATTTCATGGGTTGGCTTAGGCATAGGGTGTTCATTCCATGTCTAAGCCCCGGCTGGACCGAAGGCTGTGGCAACGGGATGGGCAGCATGGAGAGGGGGACCGGGTTGATCCCTGACTTGCGCATTCTACCTCTCTGGTCGGCTGAGCGCCCATACGCTCATTCGGTGTGTTAGATTAGGCGTACGGAGTTGATTCCATGTCTAAGCATACGAAGTTCATTCCCAGTCTAAGAGTTTGAGCCACAGTGCACATGCTGGGCTTGGAGAGCCTAACCGACGGCGTTGGGGGTTCCGGCGATTGAGGGGGCCGGGGGTGTGCGCACATGATGTGCGATGGGTGCTGGTACATGGCCCTTATATTGGCCCCCTATCCCTCATCAAACCTTGAGAACTCACACCCCCTTAAAGAGCATTTGAGATTTTATAGGTTTGCTGCCAGTAGCCATTAAAGTATCTGAAATGGGGACACTTTTTTCAAACGGTCACAAAATCTTCTCCACTTCGAGTTTTTAGTTGAATTGTTTTGTGCATGCCAACAAAAATACAAGGATCACCTCTACCAAATTTAGGGATAAAACTATTTCTAAAAAAATTTTAAAAAATTCTAAACTGCAAAAAGTTTTGAAAATCGTGAAAAATAGAAAACGGGTCGTCTTGCCATGAAACTTTACATGAAGGTGTAGGGGACCATTGTATGAATTTACAAGCCATAAAAATGGCATTGGCATGGCAGAAATATGAAGATGTGCTTGAACCCACCCACCACCCGTTCGATCCCCGGCTTGCGCATCCTGCCTCTCTGGTCGGCTGAGCGTCCGCATGCTCATTTTGTGGGTTGACTTAGGCATACAGAGTTCATCCCTAGTCTAAGCATACGGAGTTCATTCCCAATCTAAGATCGGACCGGACCGAGGGTTGCGTAGTAGCATCCGTAGCACGCAGGGGGGACCGAGCCGATCCCCAGCTTGCGCATTCTGCCTCTCTAACCGGTTGAGCACCCGCACGTCCGTTTCATGGGTTGGCTTAGGCATAGGGAGTTCATTCCATGTCTAAGCCCTAGCCGGATCGAGGGTTGTGGCAGTGGGACTGATAGCATGCAGAGGGGGATCGAGCCAATCCCTGGCTTGCGCATTATGCCTCTTCGGCCGACTCAGTGCCTGCACGCTCGTTTCGTGGGTTGACCTAGGCATACGAAGTTCATTCCTAGTCTAAGATCGAATCAGACCAAGGGTTAAGGTAGCAGGATCGACAGCACGTAGGGGAGACCGAGTTGGTTCCCGGCTTACGCATTCTGCCTCATCGACCGGTTGAGCTCCCACACGCTTGTTTCGTGGGTTGGCTTAGGCATACGGAGTTCATTCCATGTCTAAGCATATGGAGTTCATTCCCAGTCTAAGATCGGACCAAATCGAGGGTTACGATAGCAGGACTAGCAGCAGGATTGACAGTACGCAAGGGGGACCGGGCCGATCCCCAACTTGTGCATTCTGCCTCTTCGATCGGTTGAGTGGTCGCACGCTCGTTTAATGGGTTGGCTCAGGCATACAGAGTTAATTCCATGTTTAAGCCCCAGTCGGACCGAAGGTTGTGGTAGCAGGACCAGCAGTGGGATCGACAGCACGCAGAGGGGGACCGGGCTGATCCCCGGCTTGGGCACTATGCCTCTCCGATCGTCTCAGCACCCGAACACTCATTTCATGGGTTGACTTAGGCATATAGAGTTCATTCCCAGTATAAGATCAGACCGGACCGAGGGTTGCGGTAGCAGGATCGACAGCATGCAGGGGGCTCGAGTCGATCCCCGGCTTACGCATTCTGCCTCTCCGGTTGGCTGAACGCCTGTATGCTCATTTCGTGGGTTGGCTTAGGCATATGGAGTTCATTCCATGTCTAAGTATACGGAGTTCATTCCCAATCAAAGATCAGACCAGATCGACGGTTGCGGTAGCAGGACCAATGACAGGATTGACAGCACGTAAGGGGGGACCAGGTCAATCCTCGACTTGCACATTCTCCTTCTCCGATCGACCTCTCAGATCGATTGAGCGCCCGCACGCTCATTTTGTGGGTTGACTTAGGCATACGGAGTTCATTCCCAGTCTAAGATCAAACCGGATCGAGGGTTGTGGCAACAGGATGGACAGCACGTAGGGGGGACCAGGCCGATCCTCAGCTTATGCATTCTGCCTCTCCGGTCGGCTGAGAGGTCGCACGCTCATTTCATGGGTTGGCTTAGGCATACTGAGTTCATTCCATGTCTAAGCCCCAGTCAGACCGAGGGTTGTGGCAGCAGGACTGGCGGCAGGATCGACAGCACGCAAAGAGGGACCGAGCTGATCCCCAGCTTGGGCATTATGTCTCTCCAGCCGGCCTCTCCAGTCGGTTGAGTGCCCGCACGCTCGTTTCGTCGGTTGACTTAGGCATACGAAGTTCATCCTTAATCTAAGCATACGAAGTTCTTTCCCAGTCTAAGATCAGATTAGATCAAAGGTTACGGCAGTAGGATCGATAGCATGTAGGGGAGATCAGACTGATCCCGGCTTGCACATTCTACCTCTCCAGCCAGCTGAATGCCCGTACGCCTGGTTCGTGGGTTGGCTTAGGCATAGGGAGTCCATTCCATGTCTAAGCCCCAGTGGAACTAATGGTTGAGGTAGCAGGACCGACAGTACGTAGAGGGGGATCGGGCTGATCCCCGACTTGCGCATTATGCCTCTCCGATCGGCTCAGCGCCCGAACGCTCGTTTCATGGGTTGACTTAGGTATACAGAGTTCATTCCAGTCTAAGATTGGATCAGACCGACAGTTGTGACAGTAGGATTGATAGCACGCAGGGGGGACCGGGCTGGTCCCCAGCTTGCGCATTCTGCCTCTTCGACCGATTGACCACCCGCACACTGGTTTCATGGGTTGGCTTAGGCATACGGAGTTCATTCCATGTCTAAGCATACAGAGTTCATTCCCAGTCTAAGATCAGATCGAACCGAGGCTTGCGACGGCAGGACCAGCAGTAGGATCGTCTGCACGTAAGGGGACCGGGCCGATCCCCGGCTTGCGCATTTTGCCTCTCCGGCCGGTTGAGCACCCGCACGCTCGTTTTGTGGGTTGACTTAGGCATACGAAGTTCATACCTAGTCTAAGCATACAGAGTTCATTCCCAGTCTAAGATCAAACTGGACCGAGGGTTGCGACAGCAGGATCAGCAGCACACAGGGGGGACCGGGCTGATCCTCGGCTTGCTCATTCTACCTCTCCGTCCGGCTGAGCGCCTGCACGCCTGTTTTGTGGGTTCGCTTATGCATAGGCAGTTCATTCCATGTCTAAGCCCCCGCCGGGCTGAGGGTTGTGGTAGCGGGACAGGCAGCACGCAGAGGGGGACCGGGCCGATCCCTGACTTGCGCATTCTGCCTCTCCGGCCGGCTGAGCGCCCGCATGCTCGTTTCATGGGTTGGCTTAGGCATACGGAGTTCATTCCATGTCTAGGCATACGAAGTTCATTCCCAGTGTTACAGTTTGAGCCACGGTGCACATGCTGGGCTCGGGAATGTGCTAGTGTCGTATTTTTTTCGCTCGAGGTGCCATCGTCGGAGCATCATCGAAGAGCCTAACCGACGGCTTTGGGGGTTTCGACGATTTGGGGGCCGGGGGGTGTGCGCACATGATGTGCGATGGGTGCTGGCACTTGGCCCTTATATTGGCCCCCTATCCTTCATCAAACCTCTAGAACTCACACCCCCTTAAAGAGCATTTGAGATTTTATAGGTTTGCTGCCAGTAGCCATTAAAGTGTTTGAAATGGGGACACTTTTTTCAAATGGTCACAAAATCTTCTCCACTTTGAGTTTTTAGCTGAATGTTTTTGTGCATGCCAAAAAAAATACAAGAATCACCTCTACCAAATTTGGGGACAAAACGCTTTCTAAAAAAATTTTAAAAAATCCGGAACCGCAAAAAGTTTTGAAAATCATGAAAAATAGAAAACGGGTCGTCTTGCCATGAAACTTCACATGAAGGTGTAGGGGACCATTGTATGAATTTACAAGCCATAAAAATGGCATTGGAATGGTAAAAATATGAAGATGTGCTTGAACCCACCTACCACCCGCTCGATCTCCGACTTCTGCATCCTGCCTCTCTGGTCGGCTGAGCGTCCGCACGCTCGTTTCATGGGTTGACTTAGGCATACGAAGTTCATCCCCAGCCTAAGCATACGGAGTTCGTTCCCAGTCTAAGATGGGACCAGACCGAGGGTTGCGACAGCGGGATCGGTAGCACGTAGGGCGGATCGGGCTGATCCCCGGCTTGCGCATTCTGCCTCTCCGGCCGGTTGAGCGTCCGCATGCTTGTTTCATGGGTTGGCTTAGGCATAGGTAGTTCATTCCATGTCTCAGCCCTAGCCGGATCGAGGGTTGTGGCAGCGGGACCGGCAGCACGCAGAGGGGGATCGGGCAGATCCTTGGCTTGCGCATTCTACCTCACAGGCCGGCTGAGCGCACACACGCTCGTTTTGTAGGTTGGTTTAGGCATACAGAGTTCATTGCATGTCTAAGCATACAGAGTTCATTCCCAGTCTAAGAGTTTGAACCACGGTGCACATGTTGAGCTCGGGCATGTGCTGGTGCCGTATTTTTTTTGCCCGGGGCACCATCACTGGAGCATCGTCGGAGCATCACCAGGGAGCCTAACCGACGACATTGAGGGGGCCGGGTGGGTGTACGCACATGATGTGCAATGGGTGCTGATACTTGGCCCTTATATTGGTCCCCTATCCCTCATCAAACCTCTAGAACTCACACCCCCTTAAAAAGCATTTGAGATTTTATAGGTTTGCTACCAGTAGCCATTAAAGTGTCTGAAATGGGGACACTTTTTTCAAACGGCCACAAAATCTTCTCCACTTCAGGTTTTTAGCTGAATTTTTTTTAGCATGCCAAAAAAAAATACAAGGATCACCTCTACTAAATTTGGGGTCAAAAACCTTTCTAAAACAATTTTAAAAAATCTCGAACCGTAAAAAGTTTTGAAAATCATGAAAAATAGAAAACGGGTCGTCTTGCCACGAAACATCACAAGAAGGCTTAGGGGACCATTGTATGAATTTACAAGCCATAAAAATGGCATTGGCATGGCAGAAATATGAAGATGTGCTTGAACCCACCTACCACCAGTTCGATCCCCGGCTTACGCATCCTGCCTCTCTTGTTGGCTGAGCGTCGCACGCACGTTTCGTGGGTTGACTTAGGCATACAGAGTCCATTCCCTATCTAAGAATACGGAGTTCATTCCTAGTCTAAGATCAAATTGGACTGAGGGTTACGGCAGTAGGATCGACAGCATGCATGGGGGACCGGGCCGATCCCCGGCTTATACATTCTGCCTCTCCGACCAGCTGAGCGCCCGCATGCCTGTTTCGTAGGTTGGCTTAGGCATAGGGAGTTCATTCCATGTCTAGGCCCCAGTCGGACCGAGGGTTGTGGTAGCGGGACCGATAGCGCACAGAGAGGGATCAGGCCGATCCTCGGCTAGCACATTATGCCTCTCTGGCCAGCTCAGCGTCCGTACACTCATTTTGTGGGTTGACTTAGTCATATGGAGTTGATTCACAGTCTAAGATCGGATAAAACTGACTGTTGTGGTAGCAAGATCAACAGCACGTAGGGGGGACCGAGCCGATCCCCGACTTATGCATTCTACCTCTCCGATCGATTGAGCGTCCGCTCGTTCGTTTCGTGGGTTGGCTTAGGCATATGGAGTTCATTCCATGTCTAAGCATATGGAGTTCATTCCTAGTCTAAGATTGGACCGGACCAAGGGTTACGGCAGCAGGACCAGCAGCAGGATCGACAGCACGTAGGGGGGACTAGGTCCCCGACTTGGTATTTTGCCTCTCCGGCAGGTTGAGTGCCCGCACGCTCGTTTCATGGGTTGGCTTAGGCATATGAAGTTCATTCCATGTCTAAGCCCCAACAGGACCGAAGGTTGTGGCAGCAAGACCGGTAACGGGATCGACAGCACGTAGAGGGGGACCCGGTTGATCCCCGGCTTGCGTATTATGCCTCTTCGACCGGCCTCTCCGGCCTACTGAGCGCCTGCACGCTCATTTTGTGGGTTGACTTAGGCATACGAAGTTCATCCCCAGTCTAAGCATATGGAGTTCATTCCCAGTCTAAGATTGGATCGAACCGAGGGTTGCGACAGCAGGATTGGCAGCACGTAGGAGGGATCGGGTCGATCCTCGGCTTGCGCGTTCTACCTCTTCGGCCGGCTGAACGCCCACACGCCCTTTTCGTGGGTTGGCTTAGGCATAGGGAGTTCATTCCATGTCTAAGCCCCAACTGAACCGAGGGTTGTTGTAGCAGGACCGGCAGCACACAGAGGGGGACCGGGCCGATCCTCGACTTGCACATTATGCCTCTCCGGTCGGCTCAGTGCCCAAACGCTCGTTTCGTGGGTTGACATAGGCATATGGAGTTCATTCCCAGTCTAAGATCAGACCGGACCAAGGGTTGCAGCGGCAGGATCAACAGCACGTAGAAGGGATCGAGCTAGTCCTCGGCTTGCGCATTCTGCCTTTCCGACCGGCTGAGCGCCCGCACGCTCATTTCGTGCGTTGGCTTAGGCATACGAAGTTCATTCCATGTCTAAGCATACGGACTTCATTCCTAGTCTAAGATCGAATGAGACCGAGGGTTTTGGTAGCAGGACTAGCAGCAGGATCGGCAGCGCGTCGGAGGGGACTGGACGGATCCCCGGTTTGTGCATTCTGCCTTTCTGATCGGTTGAGTGCCCGCACGCCCGTTTCATGGTTTCGCTTAGGCATACGGAGTTCATTCCATGTCTAAGCATACAAAGTTCATTCACAGTCTAAGATTTTGAGCCACGGTGCACATGCTGGGCTCGGGCATGTGGTGTTGCCGCATATTTTTTTCCTGGGGCACCATCACCGGAGAGCCTAACCGACGGCATTGGGGGTTCCGGTGATTGGGGGGCCCGGGGGTGTGCGCACATGATGTGCGATGGGTGCTGATACTTGGCCATTATATTCGCCCCCTATCCCTCATAAAACCTCGAGAACTCACACCCCCTTAAAGAGCATTTGAGATTTTATAGGTTTGCTGCCAGTAGCCATTAAAGTGTCTAAAATGGGGACACTTTTTTCAAACGGTCACAAAATCTTCTCTACTTCAAGTTTTTGGCTGATTTTTTTTGTGCATGCCAACAAAAATACAAGCATCACCCCTACCAAATTTGGGGACAAAAATCTTTCTAAAAAAATTTTAAAAAATCTCGAACCCAAAAAGTTTCAAAAATCATGAAAAATAAAAAACGGGTCATCTTGCCACGAAACTTCTCGTGAAGGCTTAGGGGACCATTGTATGAATTTACAAGCCATAAAAATGGCATTGGCAAGGCGGAAATATGAAGATGTGCTTGAACCCACCTACCACCCGTTTGATCCCCGGCTTACGCATGCTGCCTCTCTAGTCGATTGAGCGCCCGCACGTTCGGTTCGTGGGTTCACTTAGGCATACGGAGTTCATCCCCAATCTAAGCTTATGGAGTTCATTCCCAGTCTAAGATCAGATCTGATCAAGGGTTGCGACAGCAGGATCGGTAGCACGCAGGGGCGACCGGGCTGATCCCTGGCTTGCGCATTCTGCCTCTCCGGCTGGCTGAGCACCCGCACGCCCGTTTCATGGGTTGGCTTAGGCATAGGGAGTTCATTCCATGTCTAAGCCCCACTCGGACCGAGGGTTATGGCAGCGGGAATGGTAGGACGCAGAGGGGGACCGGACGGATCCCCGCATGCGCATTATGCCTCTCCGGTCGGCTTAGCGCCAGCACGCTCATTTTGTGGGTTGACTTATGCATACAGAGTTCATTCCCAGTCTAAGATCGGATTGGACTGAGGTTTCGACAGTAGGATCGACAACACAAAGAGGGGGACCAGGCCGATCCCCAGCTTGCGCATTCTGCATCTCTGGCCAGCTGATTGCCCGCACACTTATTTCGTGGGTTGGCTTAGGCATACAGAGTTCATTCCATGTCTAAGCCCCCAACCGGACCGAGGGTTGTGGCAGCAGGACCGATAGCGGAATCAGCTGCATGCGGAGGGGGACCGAGCTGATCCCCAGCTTGCGTATTATGCCTCTCCAGTTGGCTGAGCACCCGCAGCTCGTTCCATGGGTTGACTTACGCATACGGAGTTCATCCCCAGTCTAAGCATGCGAGTTCATTCCCAGTCTAAGATCGTACCAGACTGAGGGTTGTGGTAACGGGATCGACAGCACGCAGGGGGGACTGAGCTGATCCCCGTTTTGCGTATTCTACCTCTCCGGCTGGTTGAGGGCCTGCACGCTCGTTTCATGGGTTGGCTTAGGTATAGGGAGTTCATTCCATGTCTAAGCCCCAGTCGGACCGAGGGTTATGCCAGCGGGATCGGTAGCATGCAGAGGGGGACCGACAGCACGCAGCGGGGGACCGGGCGGATCCTCAGCTTGTGCATTATGCCTATTCAGTCGGCTCAGCGCCCGCACGCTTGTTTCATGGGTTGACTTATGCATATGGAGTTCATTCCCAGTCTAAGATCATACTGGACCAAGGGTTGCGACAGTAGGATCGACATCAAGCAGGGGGGATCGGGTTGATCCTCAGCTTGCGCATTCTACCTCTCCGGTTGGCTGAGCGCCCGCACACTCGTTTCGTGGGTTGGCCTAGGCATACGGAGTTTGTTCCATGTCTAAGCATGCGGAGTTCATTCCCAGTCTAAGATTTTGAGCCACGATGCACATGCTGGGCTCGGGCATGTGCTAGTGCCACATTTTTTTCACCCGGGGCACCATCGTTGGAGCATCGCCCGAGCATTGTCGGAGAGCCTAACCGGTGGCATTGGGGGTTTCGGCGATTGGGGGGCCGGGGGGTGTGCGCACATGATGTGCGATGGGTGCTGGTACCTGGCCCTTATATTGGCCCTCTATCCATCATCAAACCTCGAGAACTCACACCCCTATAGGTTTGCTGCCAGTAGCCATTAAAGTGTCTAAAATGGGGACACTTTTTTCAAACGATCACAAAATCTTCTCCACTTCGAGTTTTTAGCTGAATTTGGGGACAAAACTCTTTCTAAAAAAATTTTAAAAAATCTCGAACCATAAAACATTTTGGAAATTGTGAAAAATAGGAAACGGGTCGTCTTGCCACAAAACATCACATGAAGGCTTAGGAGACCATTGTATGAATTTACAAGATATAAAAATCGCATTGGCACGGCAGAAATCTGAAGATGTACTTCAACCCACCTACCACCCGTTCGATCCCCGGCTTACGCATCCTGCCACTCTGGTCGGCTGAACGCCCGCACGCTCGTTTCATGGGTTGACTTAGGCATACGGAGTTCATCCCCAGTCTAAGCATACGGAGTTCATTCCTAGTCTAAGATCAGATCGGGCTGAGGATTGCGACAGCAGGATCGACAGGACGCAGGGGGGATCGAGTCGATCCCCGACTTGCGCATTTTGCCTCTCCGAACCGGCTGAGCGCTCACACGCCTATTTCATGGATTGGCTTAGGCATAGGGAGTTCATTCGATGTCTAATCCCCAGTCGGATCGAGGGTTGTGACAGCGGGACTGGTAGCATGCAGAGGGGGATCGGGCCAATCCTCGACTTGCGCATTATGCCTCTCCGATCGACTCAACGCCCACACGCTCATTTCATGGGTTGACTTAGTCATACGGAGTTCATTCCCAGTCTAAGATCAGACTAGACCGAGGGTTACGGCAGCAGGATCGATAGCACGCAGGGGGGACTGGGTCGGTCGCTGGCTTGCATATTCTGCCTCTATAGCTGGCTGAGAGCTCGTTCGCTCGTTTCGTGGGTTGGCTTAGGCATACGGATTTCATTCCATGTCTAAGCATACGGAGTTCATTCCCAGTCTAAGATCAGATCAGACGGAGGGTTGCGACAGCAGGATCAGCAACACGCAGGAGAGGATCAGACCGATACCCGGCTTCCACATTCTGCCTCTCCAGCCTGTTGAGCGCCCGCACGCTTGTTTCGTGGGTTGGCTTAGGCATACGGAGTTCATTCCATGTCTAAGCCCCAGTCAGACCGAGGGTTGTGGCAGTAGGATCGGCAGCAAGATAGGCAACACGCAGAAAGGGATTGGGCTGATCCCCGGCTTGCGCATTACGCCTCTCCGGCCGGTTGAGTGCTCGCACACTCGTTTCGTGGGTTCACTTAGGCATACAGAGTTCATCCCCAGTCTAAGCATACGGAGTTCATTCCCAGTCTAAGATCGAACTAGACCGAGGGTTGTGGTAGCAGGATCTGCGGCATGCAAAAGGGATCGGGCTGATCCCTGGCTTGCGAATTCTACCTCTCCGATCGGTTGAGTGCCAGCACGCCCCGTTTCTTGGGTTGGCTTAGGCATAGGGAGTTCATTCCATGTCTAAGCCCCAACCAGACTAAGGGTTGTGGTAGCGGGACTGGCAGCACGCAGAGGGGGACCAGGCTGATCCCCAACTTGCGCATTATGCCTCTTCGGTCGGCTCAACGCCCGCACGCTCGTTTCGTGGGTTGACTTATGCATACGGAGTTCATTCCCAGTCGAAGATCAGACCAAACTGAGGGTTAGGACAGCAAGATCGATAGGACATAGGGGGGACCGGGCTGATCCCCGGCTTACGCATTCTGCCTCTCCGGTCGGCTGGGCGCCTGCACGCTCGTTTCATGGGTTGGCTTAGGCATACGGAGTTCATTCCATGTCTAAGCATACGGAGTTCATTCCCAGTCTAAGATTTTAAGCCATGGTTCACATGCTGGGCTCGGGCATGTGCTGGTGTCGTATTTTTTTACCTGGGACACCATCGTCGGAGCATCGCTGGAGAGCCTAACCGACGGCATTGGGGGTTCCGACGATTGGGAGGGCCGGGGGGTGTGCGCACATGATGTGCGATGGGTGCTGATACTTGGCCCTTATATTGGCCCCCTATCTCTCATCAAACCTTGGGAACTCACACCCCCTTAAAGAGCATTTGAGATTTTATAGGTTTGCTGCCAGTAGCCATTAAAGTTTCTGAAATGGGGACACTTTTTTCAAACAGGCACAAAATCTTCTCCATTTCAAGTGTTTAGCTGAATTTTTTTTGTGCATGCCAAGAAAAATACAAGGATCACCTGTAACAAATTTGGGGACAAAAATCTTTCTAAAAAAATTTTAAAAAATCCCGAACTGTAAAAAGTTTCAAAAATCCTAAAAAATAGAAAACGGGTCGTCTTGCCATGAAACTTCACATGAAGGCTTAGGGGACCATTGTATGAATTTACAAGCCATAAAAATGGCATTGGCATGGCAGAAATATGAAGATGTGCTTGAACCCACCTATCACCCGATCGATCCACGGCTTGCGCATCCTGCCTTTTCGGTCAGCTGAGTGCCCGCACGCTTATTTCGTGGGTTGACTTAGGCATACAGAGTTCATCCCCAGCCTAAGCATAGAGAGTTCAATCCCAGTCTAAGATCGGACAGGACCGAAGGTTACGACAGTAGGATTGGCAGCACGCAGGGGGACCGGACCGATCCCCAGTTTGCACATTCTGCCTCTACGACCGACTAAGCACCCGTACGCCCGTTTCGTGGGTTAGCTTAGGCATAGGGAGTTCATTCCATGTCTAAGCCCCAGTCGGACCGAGGGTTGTGGCAGCAGGACTGGCAGCACGCAGAGGGGGACCGGGCCTATCCCCAGGTTGCGCATTATGCCTCTCCGGTTGGCTCAGCGCCCGTAAGCTCGTTTTGTAGGTTGACTTAGGCAGACGGAGTTCATCCCCAATCTAAGCATACGAAGTTCATTCCCAGTCTAAGATCGGATTGGACCGAGGGTTGCAGCAACAGGACCAGCAGTAGGATCGGTAGCACGCAGGAGGGGACCGGGCCGATCCCCGACTTGCGCATTCTACCTCTCCAACCAGCTGAGCGCCCATGTCACGCCCTGGGCGGGCGCGCCAGGCACATCAGGTGCACCAGCAGGCATGCTGGCGGGTATCTGTGTGTAAAGCCTATCAAACAAGTTCAGAACGCCCGCCCAAGTTGCTGGCCAGCTCATGAGACCAAGGCCTGGCATACAAGCTACCCGCACCACATCCTGAAGGGCCCAAGGTGCAGGACACGCAAGGGAAGCTTCTGGAAGCAGGCAGGATCAGCTGGAGCATCCTGGCAGATTTGGTTGACCCTGAAAATCAGGAGTTAGCATCCTGATTGATTGTAATTTGTATAATCCCATGATTTTAGCCTTTATTCTAGGGATATGCCATTAAGTTGTAGCTGGAGCCTTAACTATAAATAGAGGGCTACTCCACCCTCATTTGTACACCATCAAACACTTCTGTTTCAATGAATACAAGAGTATTTCTAGAATTCTATCTTCTTATCCTGTTTCTCTTTAACTTGCGTAATCAGCCCTTCCCATTGTTCTAGTGCCTGCACGCTTGTGTTTTAGGCTGACTTAGGCATAAAGGAGGAGATTCCAAGCCTAAGGTTGCATGGTTTCTGAGTATAAGGTTGGAGCCCGTGATAGTTGGTATCAGAGCGGGTTTGATTCTGCGTGTTTGTGTTGTGCAGGTTAGATCGTGATTGAGGAGATGGCATCCCAAAGTGATGTTGCTAGCCAACAACCAGAGGCCCAGGAGCATGGGTGTGGAAGAGGCGAGAAAGCCAGTTCTAAAGATATCTGGTCTACCATGGACGGTAGGCTGGCCAAGGTGGAGGTGACCATAGGCAACATAGGGGAGAAGCTTGAGGAGGTAGAGAGTCACATTGCATCACTAGACTCCATGGGGGAAGAGATCCAAAGTGAGCTGGAAGCTGCTCTCAACAAAGGCATGGACGTGTTCACCTGAAAGAATTAGACCTTGGAGGTTGAAATGCTGACCTTATGCGATGGCATGGAGGCCATGCGCCAGCGGATGGAGGAGCTTGCCAATGAGCTCATTGCTTGGAAGACTGCCAGTGGGAATGGCATGTTTGCTGAAGTGTCCAAGTCCAGATTGGATGTCCCCAAGCCTAAGGAGTTCAAGGGGATTAGGGTAGCCAAGGAAGTAGACAACTACCTATGGGGTATGGAGCAGTACTTCCAGGCCATGGGCATGCAAGACGAGGTGATAAAGGTAAGCACCATTGCTATGTATCTCACTGATGTAGCCTTATTGTGGTGGAGGCACAGGTGTGATGATGTCAGGCATGGGAGTGCCAAGATTGGAACCTAGGCAGAGTTCCAAAAGGAGTTCAGAGAACAATTTTACCCGAAGTATGTCGATGATGGGGCATGGGCAAAGTTGCATAGGCTGAGCCAGCAAAGGGACATAAGGGAGTATGTCTAAAAATTCTCTAAACTGATGCTACAGATCTCAGATCTAGGTGAGAAGGATGCTTTATTTGCTTTCATGGATGGGTTGAAGCCATGGGTGAAGCATGAGCTACAAAGGAGAGGAGTTCATGACTTGGCTAAAGCCATGACTACTGCCGAGGCCTTGATAGAGTTCAAGCCTCTGAACAAGTTCGAGTCTACCAAGCCCAAGGGTAAGGGTAAGGACGATAGGGACCGAAAGAAGCAGTCCAAGAGGAAGGACCGTGATCGGGAGTCCAAGGATGGAGACCGAGACCGTTCAACCAAGGATGGCGAGAGAAAGCCACCACCAGGCAAGTGGAAAGCAAAAGGGGACCGAGAGCCACTAGCATGCTACCTATGTGGAGAGAGCCACATAGCACGCAATTACCCACAGAAAGGCAAACTGGCTACTATAGACAAGGAGTTTGATGAGGACCCAAAGTCAGCGGCAGTAAAGCTTGGGTCGTTGGTGCTTAATGCTGTCCAGAGTAAGGGGAGCCACAAGCCAAAAGGCTTGATGTTTGCGGGTCTAATGGTTGTGGGTCAGAAGGTGAGTGCACTGGTGGACACAGGTGCCTCACATCTTTTTATTTCAGGTGATGGAGCCCGAAAGCTCAGACTAAAGGTGCAGAAAGGGACTGGTACCATCAAAAAGGTGAACTCCAAGGAGGTTCCAGCCATTTGAGTAGCATTGGGAGTGGAGTTGCAGCTTGGAGACTAGAAAGGCAAGGAGACCATAGAGGTAATACCCCTTGATGACTATGAGTTTGTGATTGGGTTGGATTTTCTTGTTCGAATTAACGCCCTCCTTGTGCCTTTTGCCGATTGTGTTTGCATCTTGGATGCACGGTGCCAATGCCTAGTGCTATTGAGGAGAGGGTTCGGAGTTAGGTCACGGGTGGTGTCAGCCATCCAATTTGCCAAGGCGATAAGCTGACAAGAAGACACCTTCTTGGCAGCCCTGAATTATGACGAGCCAAGGGAGAAGGAGATTGAGTCACACTTGGAGGTGCTAAAGGTGCTAAAGACCTTTAGTGATGTGATGCTTGCAAAGCTGCCTAGCAAGCTACCACCTAAGAGGGAGGTGGACCACAAGATCAAGCTGGTGTCCGAGGCTAAGCCACCAGCTAGAGCCCCTTACCAAATGTCTCCACCAGAGTTAGAGGAGTTAAGGAAGCAGCTCAAAGAGTTAGTTGATGCTGGCTTCATCAGGCCATCGAAGGTGCCCTATGGTGCATCCGTTCTATTCCAGAATAAGCATGATGGGTCGTTGCGGCTGTGCATAGACTACCGGGCTTTGAACAAGCTAACCATCAAGAACAAGTACCCCATTCCACTCATTACAGACTTGTTCGATCAACTTGGGAGCACAAGGTGGTTCACCAAGTTGGATTTGAGGTCGGGCTACTATCAAGTCAGGATCACAGAGGGAGATGACCCAAAGATAGCATGTGTCACTCGGTATGGTTCGTATGAGTTCTTGGTGATGCCTTTCAGACTCATGAATGCTCCAGCAACATTTTGCACCCTTATGAACAAGGTACTTCAGTCGTTCCTTGATCGATTTGTTATGGTTTATTTGGATGACATTATGATCTATAGCCAGACTTTAAGAGAGCATGTAGACCACTTGAGACAGGTGTTAGAGGTGTTGCAGGCACACAAGCTATTTGTCAAGAGGGAGAAGTGCTCATTCGCCCAGCAAGAGATCTCGTTCCTAGGCCACATAGTGGGAGGTGGCAGGATACGCATGGATGAAGGCAAGATACACGCCATCCTGGAGTGGCAACTGCCAGCCAAGGTCACTGAGTTGAGATCATTCCTTGGGCTAGTTAACTACTACAGGCACTTCATCAAAGGTCACTCAGCAATAGCCACACCATTGACTGACTTGCTCTAGAAAGGGAAAGCATGGGAGTAGATCGCAGGGTGCCAGGAAGCCTTTGACCGAGGAGCCTATCTTGGCCTTGCCAGACCATGCCAAGCCGTATGAGGTACATACGGATGCATCAGACTTTGCCATAGGGGGCATGTTGATGTAAGAGGGACGTCCAATCACGTTCGAGAGCAGGAAGTTGAACGAGACTGAACGTAAGTACACGATCCAAGAGAAGGAGATGACTGCAGTGGTACACTGCTTGTGCACTTGGCACCATTACCTGTTGGAGTCGAGGTTCATGGTAAGGATAGACAATGTGGCGACCAGCTACTTTCAGATGTAGAAGAGCTGTCCCCCAAGCAGGCGAGATGGCAAGATTTTCTTGTAGAATTTGATTTTCAGATGCAGTACAAGCTAGGATAGGCGAACCTAGTGGCAGACGCCCTGAGCAGAAAGGCTAACCTTGCTACCATTAGCCAACCAAAGGGGTCACTAGTGTCGTGCATCAAGGAGGGACTTGCGCATGATCCTACAGCCAAGGCTTTGATGGAGTACGCCTAGCAAGGTAAGACTAGGTAGTTTTGGTTGCAGGATGGCTTGCTGTACACTAAGGGCAGTAGACTGTTTATGCCACAGCACATGAAGCTCCGTAAGGAAGTTTTGCAAGAATGCCATGATTCAAGGTGGGCTGGACACCTCGAAATAAGCCACACCCTGGCGCTGATCGAGGACCGATACTACTGGCCGCACATGAGGGACGATGTGAAGGCCTATGTGAAGACTTATCTTGTGTGCCAACAGGACAAGGTGGAGCTCAAGAAACCAAGGGGTCTTTTAGAGCCATTGCCAGTGCCAGAGCAACCATGGGAGAGTATTTCTCTGGACTTTATAGTCGGTCTACCCAAAGCAGAATGGTTTGGAAGCATCATGGTAGTGGTGGACAGGTTTTCCAAGTATGGAATCTTCATTCCAGCAACTAAGGAGTGCCCAGTCGAAGAGGTAGCTCGATTATTCCTGAAGAACATGGTTAAGTACTGGGGAGTGCCGAGGACCATTGTTAGTGATCAGGACGGGCATTTCACGGGTAGGTTCTGGACTGAGTTGTTCAAGCTGTTGGAGTCAGACTTGAACTTTTCCACCAGCATGCATCTGCAGACCGATGGGCAGACAAAGTGAGTAAATGGACTATTGGAGATCTACCTCAAGCACTATGTGAGTGCCACACAAAGGGACTGGCCAAAGTTGCTAGATATTGCGTAGTTTTCCTACAACTTGCAAAGGAGCGAGGCAATGAACTAGAGCCCATTTGAGGTTGTGACAGGGCAACAACCACTAACACCCGGTTTGATTGCTGCAGGTTATACAGGGCTGAATCTAGCAGCATACAAGTTTGCCAAGGCATGGCAGGAGCAAACTGACTTGGCTAGAGTTTGTCTACACAAGGCGGCCAAGAGGTCAAAGAAGTGGGCAGACCAGAATAGGCAGGACGTGCAGTTCCAAGTTAGAGACTTGGTGTTGGTGAAGCTGCATCCCATTGTGCACCATAGGGGGCTGCACAAAGGCCTAGTCCAGAGGTATGAGGGACCTTTTCGAGTAGTCAAGAGGGTAGGCAAAGTTGCCTACAAGCTGGATATGCCACCCAAGCCGAGGGTACACCCGGTGTTCCATGTGAGCATGCTTAAGCCGATGAGGGAGATCCAGGACAGGTAGAGTCAAAGCGTGCACCATTGGGAGCAAGGGCCTCATATGAGAAGGAGGTCCACAGTATCATAGTTGATCGAGAGGTGAGACGAAAGAATTATAAGCCAAGACAAGAGTACTTGGTGTGCTGGAAGGGACTTCCAGACAGTGAGGTGAGCTGGGAACTAGCAGATGACTTATGGCAGTTCGGGGATCAGATCAGGCAGTACCATGCAGAAGATGCAACGAGGGCATTGTGCAATCAGGTGGGGGAGAATGCAATGCCCTGGGAGGGCACGCCAGGCACATCAGGCACACCAACAGGTGACCCAAAGGTTAAGGCCTGCAGACCAGGCGTGCTGTACGCAAAGCCTAGCAAACGAGTTCAAAACGCCCGCCCAACTTGCAGGCCAGCCCGTGAGACCAAGGCCTGGCATAGAAGCTGCCCGCACCACATCCAAAGGGGCCCAAGGTGCTGGACACGCAAGGGAAACTTTTGGAAGCAGGCAGGATCAGCTGGAGCATCCTGGCAAATTTGGTTGACCCTGAAAATCGGGAGTTAGCATCCTGATTAATTGTAATCTGTATAATCCCATGATTTTAGCCTTTGTTCTAGAGATATGCCATTAAGTTGTAGCTGGAGCCTCAACTATAAATAGAGGGCTGCTCCACCCTCAATTGTACACCATCAAACACTTCTATTTCAGTGAATACAAGAGCATTTCCAGAATTTTGTCTTCTTATCCTGTTTCACTTTAACTTGCGTAATCAGCCCTTCCCATTGTTCTAGTGCCTGCACGCTTGTGTTTTAGGCTGACTTAAGCATAAAGGAGGAGATTCCAAGCCTAAGGCCACACGGTTTCTGAGTCTAAGGTCAGAGCCTGTGACATCTGCACGTTCGTTTCATGGGTTGGCTTAGGCATATGGAGTTCATTCCATGTCTAAGCCTCAGCCGGACCGAAGGTTGTGGTAGTAGGATCGGCAACAGGATCGGCAGCACGTAGAGGGGGATCGAGCTGATCCCTGGCTTGCATATTATGCCTCTCCGACCGGCATCTCTAGCAGACTGAGCGCCCGTACACTCATTTCATGGGTTGACTTAGGCATACGGAGTTCATCCCTAGTCTAAGCATACGGAGTCAATTCCCAGTCCAAGATCAGATTGGACCGAGGGTTATGGTAGTAGGATTAGCAGCACGTAGGGGGGACCGGGCCAATCCCCAGCTTGCACATTCTGCCTCTCTGGCTGGCTGAATGCCCGCACGCCCGTTTCGTGGGTTGGCTTAGGCATAGGGAGTTCATTCCATGTCTAAGCCCCAGTCGGATCGACGGTTGTGGCAGCTGGACCGACAGTACGTAGAGGGGGACCGGGTCGATTCCTGGCTTGCATATTATGCCTCTTCGATCGGCTTAGTACCCGTACGCTTGTTTCATGGGTTGACTTATGCATACGGAGTTCATTCCCAGTCTAAGATCAGACCAGACCGAGGGTTACGATAGTAGGATCGACAACACGTAGAGGGGGACCGGGCCGATCCTCGGCTTACGCATTCTGCCTCTCTGGTCGACTGAGCGCCCACACGCTCGTTTCATGGGTTGGCTTAGGCATACGGAGTTCATTCCATGTCTAAGCCCTGGTCAAACCAAGGGTTGTGGCAGCAAGACTGACAGTGGGATCGATAGCACACAAAGGGGGATCGGCCTGATCCCCGGCTTGCGCATTATGCCTTTTCGGCCGGTTGAGCACATGTATGCTCATTTTGTGGGTTGACATAGGCATATAGAGTTCATATCCAGTCTAAGCATACAGATTTCATTCTCAATCTAAGATCAAACTGGACTGAGCATTGCGACAGCAGGATCTACATCACGCAGGGGGGACCGGGCCAATCCCCGACTTGCGCATTTTGCCTCTCCGACCGTTGAGCGCCCGCACGCTCATTTAGTGGGTTGGCTTAGGCATACGGAGTTCATTCCATGTCTAAGATTTTGAGCCACGGTGCACATGCTGGGCTCAAGCATGTGCTGGTGCCGCATTTTTTTTGCCTGGGGCACCATCGACGGAGCATCGTCGAAGCATCGCCGGAGAGCCTAACTGGCGGCATTAGGGGTTCCGATGATTGTGGGGGCCGGGGGGTGTGCGCACATGATGTGCGATGGGTGCTGGTACTTGGCCCTTATATTGGCCCCCTATCCCTCATCAAACCTCGAGAACTCACACCCTCTTAAAGAGCATTTGAGATTTTATAGGTTTGCTGCCAATAGCCGTTAAAGTGTCTGAAATGGGGACACTTTTTTCAAATGGTCACAAAATCTTCTCCACTTTGAGTTTTTAGCTGAATTTTTTTGTGCTAGCCAACAAAAATACAAGGATCACCTCTACCAAATTTAGGGACAAAACTCTTACTAAATAAAGTTTCAAAAAATCTCAAACCGTAAAAATTTTTGAAAATCGTGAAAAAGAGAAAACGGGTCGTCTTGCCACAAAACTTCACATGAAGGCCTAGGGGACCATTGTATGAATTTACAAGCCATAAAAATGGCATTCGTATGGTAGAAATATGAAGATGTGCTTGAACCCACCTACCACCTGTTTGATCCCCGGCTTGCGCATCCTGCCTCTTTAATCGGCTGAGCGTCCGCACGCTCGTTTCATGGGTTGACTTAGGCAAACGGAGTTCATCCCCAGTCTAAGCATATGGAGTTCATTCCTAGTCTAAGATCAGACTGGATCGAGGGTTACGGCAGCAGGATCAGCAGCACGCACGGGGGACGGAATTGATCCTCGGCTTACACATTCTGCCTCTTCGACTGGCTGAACGCCCGCACACTTGTTTCGTGGGTTGGCTTAGGCATAGAGAGTTCATTCCATGTCTAAGCCCCAGCCATACCGAGGGTTGTGGTAGTAGGACTGACAGCACGTAGAGGGGGATCGGGTCGATCCCCAGCTTGTGCATTATGCCTCTCTGGCTGGCTCAATGCCCAAACGCTCGTTTTATGGGTTGACTTAGGCATACAGAGTTCATTCCCAGTCTAAGATCAGACCGAACCGAGTGTTGTGACAGCAGGATTGACAGCACGCAGGGGGGATCGGGTCGATCCCTGGCTTGCACATTTTGCCTTTTCGGCTGACTGAACGCCCGCACGCTCATTTGGTGGGTTGGCTTACGGATACAGAGATCATTCCATGTCTAAGCCCCAACCGGATCGAGGGTTATGGCAGTAGGACCGACAGCAGGATCGGCAGCACGTAGAGGGGGATCGAGCTAATCTCTGACTTACGCATTATGCCTCTTCGATCGGCTGAGTGCCCGCACACTTCTTTCATGTGTTGACTTAGGCATACGGAGTTCATCCCCAGTCTAAGCATACGGAGTTCATTCCCAGTCTATGATCGGATCGGATCGAGGGTTGCAATAGCAGGATCGGTAGCATGTAGGGGGACCGAGCCGATCCCCGGCTTGAGCATTCTACCTCTCAAACTGGCTGAGCACCCGTACGCCCGTTTCATGGGTTGGTTTAGGCATAGGGAGTTCATTCCATGTCTAAGCCCCAACCGGATCGAGGGTTGTGGCAGCGGGACCGGCAGCACGCAGAGGGGGATCGGGTCGATCCCTGCCTTATGCATTATGCCTCTCCGACCGACTCTGTGCCCGAACACTCGTTTCATGGGTTGACTTAGGCATAAGGAGTTCATTCCCAGTCTAAGATCAGACCAGACCGAGTGTTACGATAGCAGTATCGATAGCATGCAGGGGGGACCGGGCCGATCCCTGGCTTATGCATTCTGCCTCTCCGCCCAACAGAGCGCCTGCACGCTCGTTTCGTGGGTTGGCTTAGGCATATGGAGTTCATTCCATGTCTAAGCATACGGAGTTCATTCCCAGTCTAAGATCGGACCGGACTGAGGGTTGCGATAGCAGGACCAGCAGCAGGATCGACAGCACATAAGGGGGAACGGGCCAATCCCTAGCTTACTTATTCTACCTCTCTGGTCGGTTGAGTGCCCGCATGCTCATTTCATGGGTTGACTTAGGCATACGGAGTTCATCCCCAGTCTAAGCATACAGAGTTCATTCCCAGTCTAAGATCGGACCATACCAAAGGTTGCAGCAACAGGATCGATAGCACGCAGGGGGGACCGAGCTAATCCTCGGATTGCGCATTATGCCTCTCCGGCCGACTGAGCACCCGCACACCCGTTTCGTGGGTTGACTTAGGCATAGTGAGTTCATTCCATGTCTAAGCCCCAAACGGACCGAGGGTTGTGGCAGCGAGACCGGCAGCACGCAGAAGGGGATCGGGCTGATCGTCGACTTGCGCATTATGCCTCTCCGGTCGGCTCAGCGCTCGTACGCTCGTTTCGTGGGTTGACTTAGGCATACGGAGTTCATTCCCAGTCTAAGATCAGATCGGACTGAGGTTTACGATAGCAGGATCGACAGCACGCAGGGGGGATCAGACCGGTCCCTCACTTGTGCATTCTACCTCTTTGGCCGGTTCAGAGCCCGCATGCTCATTTCATGGGTTGGCTTAGGCATACAGAGTTCATTCCATGTCTAAGCATACAAAGTTGATTCCCTATCTAAGATCAGACCAGATCGAGGTTTGCGGTAGCAAGACCTACAACTGCATCGATAGCACGCAGTGGGGAATCGGGTCGATCCTCGGCTTGCGCATTCTGCCTCTCCAGCCGGCTGAGCACCTACACGCTCGTTTCGTGGGTTAACTTAGGCATACGAAGTTCATCTCCAGTCTAAGCATATGAAGTTCATTCCCAGTCTAAGATTGAACTGGATCGAGGGTTACGGAAGCAGGATCGATAGCACGTAAGGGGGACCGAGCCGATCCCTAGCTTGTGCATTCTGCCTCTCCGACCGGTTGAGCACCCGCACGCTCATTTTATGGGTTGGCTTAGGCATACGGAGTTCATTCCAAATCTAAGATCGGACCAGACCGAGGGTTACGGTAGCAGGACCAGCAGCAGGATCGACAACGCACAGAGGGGGATCGGGTCGATCCTCGGCTTGCGCATTTTGCCTCTCTGACTGACTGAGCACCCGCACGCTCATTTTGTGGGTTGGCTTAGGCATACGGAGTTCATTCCATGTCTAAGCCCCAGCCGGACCAAGGGTTGTGATAGCGGGACCAGTAGCGAGATCGACAGCACGAAGAGGGGGACCGGGCTGATCCCTGGCTTGCGCATTATGCCTCTTTGATTGGCTGAGCACCCGCACGTTCGTTTCGTGGGTTGAGTTAGGCATATGGAGTTCATCCCCAGTCTAAGCATAAGGAGTTCATTCCTAGTCTAAGATCGGACCGGACCGAGGGTTGCGGCAGTAGGATCAGCAGCATGCAGGGGGGACCAGGCCAATCCCCGGCTTGTGTATTCTGCCTCTCCGATCGGCTAAGCACTCACATGCCCGTTTCATGGGTTGGCTTAGGCATAGGTAGTTCATTCCATGTCTAAGCCCCAGCCGGACCGAGCTTTGTGGCAGCAAGACCGACAGCATGCAGAGGGGGACCGAGCTGATCCCCGGCTTGCGCATTATGCCTCTTCGGCCGGCTCAGCACCCGTACACTCGTTTCGTGGGTTGGCTTAGGCATACAGAGTTCATTCCATGTCTAAGCATATGAAGTTCATTCCCAGTCTAAGATCAGACCGAATCGAGGGTTGCGGTAGCAGGACCAGCAGCAGGATTGATAGCACGCAGGGGGGACCGGGCCGACCCTCGACTGAGCGCCCGCACGTTGGTTTCGTGGGTTGGCTTAGGCATACGGAGTTCATTCCATGTCTAAGCCCTAACCAGATCGAGGGTTGTGGCAGCGGGACCGGTAGGACGTAGAGGGGGACCAGGTCGATCCCCGACTTGCGCATTATGCCTCTCCGATCGGCTCAGCGCCTGAACGCTCATTTCATGGGTTGGCTTAGGCATACGGACTTCATTCCCAGTAAAAGATCAGATCAGGCCAGGTGTTGTGACAGCAGGATCGGCAGCATGCAGGGGGGGATCGAGCCGATCCTCAGCTTGTGCATTCTGCCTCTCGACCGACTGAAAGCCAGCACGCTCATTTCGTGGGTTGGCTTAGGCATACGGAGTTCATTCCATGTCTAAGCATACAGAGTTCATTCCCAGTCTAAGATTGGACCAGACCGAGGGTTGCGGCAGCAGGACCAACAGCAGGATCGGTAGCATGCAGGGGGGATCGGGTCGATCCCCGGCTTACGCATTCTGTCTCTTCAGCCGACCTTTCTGATTGGCTAAGCACCAGCACGCTCGTTTCATGGGTTGACTTAGGCATGCAAAGTTCATCCCCAGTCTAAGCATACGGAGTTCATTCTCAGTGTAAGATCGAACCAGACCGAGTATTGCGACAGCAGGGGGGACCAAGCCAATCCCCAGCTTGCGCATTCTGCATTTCCGGTCGGTTGAGTGCCCGCACGCTCATTTCGTGGGTTGGCTTAGGCATAGGGAGTTCATTCCATGTCTAAACCCCAGCCGGACTAAGGGTTGTGGTAGCAGGATTGACAGCACGCGGAGGGGGACCGGGTCGATCCCTGACTTGTGCATTCTGCCTCTCCAGCAGGCTGAGCACCCGCACGCTCGTTTCGTGGGTTGGCTTAGGCATACGAAGTTTATTCCATGTCTAAGCATACGGAGTTCATTCCCAGTCTAAGAGTTTGAGCCACGATGCACATGCTGAGCTCGGGCATGTGCTGGTGCCGTATTTTTTTCGCTCAGCGCACCATCGTCGGAGCATCGTCGGAGAGCCTAATCAACGGCATTGGGGGTTCCGGTGATTGGGGGTGCAGGGGGTGTGCCCACATGATGTGCGATGGGTGCTGGGACTTGGCCCTTATATTGGCCCCCTATGCCTCATCAAACCTCGAGAACTCATACCCTCTTAAAGAGCATTTGAGATTTTATAGGTTTGCTGCCAGTAGCCATTAAAGTGTCTGAAATGGGGACACTTTTTTCAAACGAACACAAAATCTTCTCCACTTCGAAGTTTTTGCTGAATATTTTTGTGCATGCCAAAAAAAATACAAGGATCACCTCTACCAAATTTGGGGACAAAACACTTTCTAAAAAAATTTAAAAAAATCCCAAACCATAAACGTTTTGAAAATCTAGAAAAATAGAAAATGGTTCGTCTTGCCATGAAACTTCACATGAAGGCGTAGGGGACCATTGTATGAACTTACAAGCCATAAAAATGGCATTGGCATGGCAGAAATATGAAGATGTGCTTGAACCCACCTACCACTCATTCGATCCCCAGCTTGCGCATCCTGCCTCTCTGGTCGGCTGAGCGTCTGCACGCTCATTTCGTGGGTTGACTTAGGCATACGGAGTTTATCCCCAGTCTAAGCATACGGAGTTCATTCCTAGTCTAAGATCAGATTGGACCGAGGGTTGCGATAGCAGGATCGACAGCATACAAGGGGGACCGGGTCGATCCCTGGCTTGCGCATTCTGCCTCTCCGACTGGCTGAGCGCCCGCACGCCTGTTTCATGGGTTGGCTTAGGTATAGGGAGTTCATTCCATGTCTAAGCCCCAGTCGAACCAAGGGTTACGGTAACGGGACCGACAGCACGTAAAGGGGGATCGGGCCGATCCTCGACTTACGCATTATGCCTCTCCGACCGGCTCAGCGCCCACACATTCATTTCGTGGGTTGACTTAGGCATACGGAGTTCATTCCCAGTCTAATATCAGACCGGACCGAGGGTTGTGGTCGCAGGACCAGCAGTAGGATCAACAGCACGCAGGGGGGACCGAGCCAATCCCCGACTTGCGCATTCTGCCTCTCCGGCCGACTAAGCACCCACACGCTCATTTTACGGGTTGACTTAGGCATACAGAGTTCATTCCATGCCTAAGCCCTAGCTGGACCGAGGGTTGTGGTAGTAGGACCGGTAGTTGGATGGGCAGTACGTAGAGGGGGATCGAGCTGATCCTCGGCTTACGTATTATGCCTCTTCGATCGACCTCTTCGATCAGCTTAGCGCCCGTACGCTCGTTTCATGGGTTGATTTAGGGATACGGAGTTCATCCCCAGTCTGAGCATAGGAGTTCATTCACAGTCTAAGATCAGACTGGATCGAGGGTTGTGACAGTAGGATCGGTATCACGCAGGGGGGACCAGGCTAATCCCCAGCTTACGCATTCTGCCTCTCCGATCAGTTGAGCACCCTCATGCCCGTTTCGTGGGTTGGCTTTAGTATAGGGAGTTCATTCCATGTCTAAGCCCCAACCGAACTGAGGATTGTGGCAGTAGGATCGACAACACGCAGAGGAGGATCAGGTCGATCCTCGGCTTACGCATTATGCCTCTCTGATCGGCTTAACGCTCAAGCACTTGTTTCGTGGGCCGGCTTAGGCATACGGAGTTCGTTCCTAATCTAAGATTGGATCGGATCGAGGGTTGCTACAGTAGGATTGACAACACGTAAGACGGGACCGGGCCTATCCCTGGCTTGCGCATTCTGCCTCTCCGATCGACTGAGTGCCCGCACACTCATTTCATGGGTTGGCTTAGGGATACGGAGTTCATTCCATGTCTAAGCATACGGAGTTCATTCCCAGTCTAAGATCGGATCGGACCGAGGGTTGCAGCAGTAGGACCAGCATCAGGATCGACAGCACATAGGGGGGATCGGGCTGATCCTCAGCTTGCGCATTCTGCCTCTCCGACCAACCCCTCCGGCCGGCTGAGCGTCCGCACGCTCGTTTTGTGGGTTGACTTAGGCATACGGAGTTCATCCCTAGTCTAAGCATATGGAGTTCATTCCCAGTCTAAGATCTAACTGGACCGAGGGTTGCGACAGCAAGACCGACAGCACGCAGGGGGGACCGAGCCGATCCCCAGCTTGCGCATTTTGCCTCTCTGGCTGGCTAAGCGCCCGCACGCCCGTTTCGTGGGTTGGCTTAGGCATGGGAGTTCATTCCATGTCTAAGCCCCAGCTGGACTGAGGGTTGTGGCAGCGGGACCGACAGCGCAAAGAGGGGGACCGAGTCGATCCCCTACTTGCGCATTCTGCCTCTCCGGTCGACTGAGTGCCCGAACGCTCGTTTCGTTGGTTGGCTTAGGCATACGGAGTTCATTCCATGTCTAAGCATACAGAGTTCATTCCCAATCTAAGAGTTTAAGCCACGATGCACTTGCTGGGCTCGGGCATGTGCTGCTGTCGTGTTTTTTTCACCCGGGGCACCATCGCCAGAGCATCGTCGGAGAGCCTAACCGGCGGCACTGGGTGTTCCAATGATTGAGGGTGTCGGGGGGTGTGCGCACATGATATGTGATGGGTGCTGGTACTTGGCCCTTATATTGGCCCCCTATCCTTCATTAAACCTCGAAAACTCACACCCCCTTAAAGATTATTTGAGATTTTATAGGTTTGCTTCCAGTAGCCACTAAAGTGTCTGAAATGGGGACACTTTTTTCAAACGGTCAGAAAATCTTCTCCACTTCGAGTTTTTAGCTGAATTTTTTTATGCATGCCAGCAAAAATAAAAGGATCACCTCTACCAAATTTAGGGACAAAACTCTTTCTAAAAAAATTTTAAAAAATCCCGAACCTTAAAAAGTTTCAAAAATCGTGAAAAATAGAAAACGGGTTGTCTTGCCATGAAACTTCACATGAAGGCATAGGGGACCATTGTATGAATATACAAGCCATAAAAATGGCATTGGCATGGCAGAAATAAGAAGATGTGCTTGAACCCACTTACCACCCATTCGATCCCCGGCTTACGCATCCTGTCTCTCTGGTCGGTTGAGCGTCCGCACGCTCGTTTCATGGGTTGACTTAGGCATACAGAGTTCATCCCCAGCCTAAGCATACGGAATTCATTCTTGGTCTAAGATCAGACCGGACCGAGGGTTGTGGCAGCAGGATCGGTAACACATAGGCTAGTCCCTGGCTTGCACATTCTGCCTCTCCAGTTGGCTGAGTGCCCGCACACCTGTTTCATGGGTTGGCTTAGGCATAGGGAGTTCATTCCATGTCTAAGCCCCAACTGGACTGAGGATTGTGGTAGCGGGACCGGTAACATGCAGAGGGGGATCGGGTCGATCCCCAGCTTGCGCATTATGCATCTCCAGCCGGCTCAGTGCTCACATGCTTGTTTTGTGGGTTGACTTAGGCATACGGAGTTTATTCCCAGTCCAAGATCAGACTAGACCAAGGGTTGTGGCAGCAGGATCGACAGCATGTAGGGGGGACCGATCGGTCCTCGGCTTGCGCATTCTGCCTCTCCGTTCGGCTGAGCGCCCGCACGCTCGTTTTGTGGGTTGGCTTAGGCATACGAAGTTCATTCTAAGTCTAAGCCCTAGCTGTACCGAGGGTTGTGGTAGCATTACCGGTAGTAGGATCGGTAGCACGCAGAGAGGGACCGGGCTGATCCCCGACTTACGCATTATGCCTCTCTGGCCGACTGAGCGTCGCACGCTCGTTTCGTGGGTTGACTTAGGCATACGGACTTCATCCCCAATCTAAGCATACGGAGTTCATTCCCAGTCTAAGATCAGATCAGACCGAGGGTTGCGGTAGCATAATCGACAGCATGCAGGGGGACAGAGCAGTTCCCCGGCTTGCGTATTCTACCTCTCCGGTCGGCTGAGCGCCCGCACACCTGTTTTGTGGGTTCGCTTAGGCATAAGGAGTTCATTCCAAGTCTAAGCCCCAGCCGAACCGATGGTTGTGGCAACAGGACCGACAGCACGTAAGGGGGACTGGGCCAATCCTCGGCTTGCACATTATGCCTCTCCGGTTGGCTCAGCGCCCGAACGCTCGTTTCATGGGTTGCCTTAGGCGTACGGAGTTCATTCCCAGTCTAAGATCGGGCCGGACTGAGGGTTGCTGTAGCAGGATCGACAGCACGCAGGGCGGATCGGGTCAATCCATGGCTTGCGTATTCTACCTCTCTGATCGGTTGAACACCCGCACGCTCGTTTCATAGGTTGGCTTAGGCATATGGAGTTCTTTCCCAGTCTAAGATCGGATCGGATCAAGGGTTACGATAGTAGGACCAGTAGTAGGATCGACAGCACGTAAGGGGGGACCGGGCCGATCCTCAGTTTGTGCATTCTGCCTCTCCGACCGGCTGTACGCCCGTACGCTCATTTCATGGGTTGACTTAGGCATACGGAATTCATCCCCAGTTTGAGCATACGGAGTTCATTCCCAGTCTAAGATCTAACTGGATCGAGGGTTGTGGTAGCAAGATCGGCAGCACGCAGGGGGGATCGAGCCGATCCTCGACTTGCGCATTCTACCTCTTCTGCTGGCTGAGTGCCCGCACGCCCATTTCATGGGTTGGCTTAGGCATAGGGAGTTTATTCCATGTCTAAGCCCCAGTTGGATCGAGGGTTGTGGCAGCAGGACCGGCAGCATGCAGAGGGGGACTGGGTCGATCCCCAGCTTGCGCATTATGACTTTCTGGCCGACTCAACACCCGTACGCTCGTTTTATGAGTTGACTTAGGCATACGGAGTTCATTCCTAGTCTAAGATCAGACTGAACCGAGGGTTGCGGCAGCAGGACCAGTAATAGGATCGGCAGCACACAGAGTGACAGTAGGACCAGCAATAGCCCGTTTCATGGGTTGGCTTAGGCATAGGGAGTTCATTCCATGTCTAAGCCCCTGCCAGATCGAAGGTTGTGGCAGCGGGATCGGTAGCATGCAGAGGGGGACCGGGCCGATCCCTGACTTACGCATTCTACCTCTTCGATCAGTTGAGCACCCACACGTTCGTTTCGTGGGTTGGCTTAGGCATACGGAGTTCATTCCTGGTCTAAGCATATGGAGTTCATTCCCAGTCTAAGAGTTTGAGCCATAGTGCACATGCTGGGCTCGGGCATGTGCTGGTGCCACATTTTTTTTGCCCGAGGCACCATCATCGGAGCATCACCGAAGAGCCTAACCGATCGCATTGAAGGTTTCGACGATTATGAGGGCTAGAGGGTGTGCGCATATGATGTGCGATGGGTGCTGGTACATGGCCCGCACACTCGTTTCATGGGTTGGCTTAGGCATACAGAGTTCATTCCATGTCTAAGCATACGGAGTTCATTCCTAGTCTAAGATTGGACCGGACCGAGGGTTACGGTAGCAAGACCAGGAGCAGGATGGACAGCATACAGGGGGGATCGAGTCAATCCCCGGCTTATGCATTCTGCCTCTTCGGTCGGCATTTTCGGCTGACTGAGTACCCGCACGCTCGTTTCATGGGTTGACTTAGGCATACGGAGTTCATCCCTAGTCTAAGCATACGGAGTTCATTCCTAGTCTAAGATCGGACTGGACCAAGGGTTGCGACAGCAAGATCGATAGCATGTAGGGGGGATCAGGCCGATCCGATTTGCATATTCTGCCTTTTCGGTCGGTTGAGCGCCTGCATGCCCATTTCCTGGGTTGGCTTAGGCATAGAGAGTTCACTCCATGTCTCAGCCCTAGCCGGACTGAGGGTTATGGTAGCGGGACCAGCAGCATGCAGAGGGGGACCGGGCTGATCCCCGACTTGCGTATTCTGCCTCTCTGGCTGGCTAAGCACCCGCACACTTGTTTCATGGGTTGGCTTAGGCATACGGAGTTCATTCCATGTCTAAGCATACGGAGTTCATTCCCAATCTAAGAGTTTGAGCCAAGGTGCACATGCTGGGCTCGGGCATGTGCTGGTGTCGCATTTTTTTCGCCTAGGGCACCATTGTCGGAGCATCGCCAGAGAGCCTAACCGATGGCATTTGGGGGTTCCGACAATTGGTACGGTCGGGGGGTGTGCGTACATGATTTGCAATGGGTGCTGGTACTTGGCCCTTATATTGGCCCCCTTTCCCTCATCAAACCTTGAGAACTCACACCTCCTTAAAGAGCATTTGAGATTTTATAGGTTTGCTGCCAGTAGCCATTAAAGTGTCTGAAATGGGGACACTTTTTTCAAACGGTGACAAAATCTTCTCCAGTTCGAGTTTTTAGCTGAATTTTTTTGTGCATGCCAACAAAAATACAAGGATCACCTCTACCAAATTTGGGGACAAAAGTCCTCTAAAAAAATTTTAAAAAATCTCGAACCGTAAAATGTTTTGAAAATCGTGAAAAATAGAAAACGGGTTGTCTTGCTATGAAACTTCACATGAAGGCTTAGGGGACCATTGTATGAATTTACAAGCCATAAAAATGGCATTGGCATGGCAGAAATATGAAGATGTGCTTGAACCCACCTACCACCCATTCGATCCCTGGCTTGCGCATCCTACCTCTCTGGTCGGCTGAGCGTCCGGATGCTCGTTTCGTGGGTTGACTTAGGCATACGGAGTTCATCCCTAGTCTAAGCGTACGGAGTTCATTCCCAGTCTAAGATCGGATCGGACCGAGGGTTGCGACAGCATGATCAACAGCACGTAGGGGGGATTGGGCCGATCCTCGGCTTGCGCATTCTGCCTCTCCGACCGGCCGAGCACCCGCACACCTGTTTCATGGGTTGGCGTAGGCATAGGGAGTTCATTCCATGTCTAAGCCCCAATTGGACCGAGGGTTGTGGCAACGGGACCAGTAGCACGTAGAGAGGGACCGGGCTGATCCTTGACTTGCGCATTATGCCTCTCTGATCTGCTCAGTGGCCGTACGCTCGTTTCATGGGTTGACTTAGGCATACGGAGTTCATTCCCAATCTAAGATCGAACCAGACCGAGGGTTGCGGCAGCAAGATCGATAGCACGCTGGGGGGCATCGGGCCGGTCCCCAGCTTACACATTCTGGCTCTACAACCGACTGAGCGCCCGTACACTCGTTTCATGGGTTGGCTTAGGCATACGGAGTCCATTCCATGTCTAAGCATACAGAGTTCATTCCTAGTCTAAGATCGGACCGGGCCAAGGTTTACGACAACAAGACCAGCAACAGGATCGGTAGCACGCAGGGGGGGATCGGGTCGATCCCTGGCTTGCGTATTCTACCTCTTCGGTCGACTGAGTGCCCGTACGCTCGTTTCGTGGGTTGGCTTAGGCATACAAAGTTTATTCCATGTCTAAGCCCCAGCCAAACCGAGGGTTGTGGTAGCAGGACTAGCAGCAGGATCGGCAACACGCAGAGGGGGATCGGGCTGATCCCTTGCTTACGTATTATGCCTCTTCGACCGACCTCTCCGGTCGGCTGAGCGCCCGCACGCTCATTTCGTGGGTTGACTTAAGCATACGAAGTTTATTCCCAGTCTAAGATCAGATCAGACTGAGGGTTGCGACAGTAAGATCGGCAGCACGCAAGGGGGACCGGGCCGATCCCCGACTTGCGCATTCTGCCACTCCAGTTGGCTGAGCGCCCATACGCCTGTTTCGTGGGTTGGCTTAGGCATAGGGAGTTCATTCCATGTCTAAGCCCCAGTCAGATCAAGGGTTGTGGTGGCGGGACCGACAGCACGTAGAGGGGGATCGAGCCGATCCCGGCTTGCGCATTATGCCTCTCCGATCGACTCAGCGCCCGTATGCTCGTTTCGTGGGTTGACTTAAGCATATGGAGTTCATTCCCAGTCTAAGATCAGACTAGACCAAGGGTTGTGGCAGCAGGATTGACAGCACGCATGAGGGACCGGGTCGATCCCCGGCTTGCGCATTCTGCCTCTTCGGCCGACTGAGTGCCCGCATGCTCGTTTCGTGGGTTGGCTTAGGCATACGGAGTTAATTCCATGTCTAAGCATCTGGAGTTCATTCCCAGCATACGGAGCCCCAGCCGAACCGAATGTTGTGGCAGCAGGACCGACAGTAGGATCGACAACACGTAGAGGGGGACTGAGCTGATCCCCGACTTATGCATTATGCCTCTCCGATCGACTGATTACCCATACGCTCATTTCATGGGTTGACTTATGCATACGGAGTTCATCCCTAGTCTAAGCATACGAAGTTCATTCCCAGTCTAAGATCAACCAGACCGAGGGTTTCGACAGTTGGATCGACAGCATGCAGGGGGACCGGGCCGATCCTCGGGTTGTGCATTTTGCCTCTCAGGCCGACTGAGCACCCGTACACCCGTTTCATGGGTTGGCTTAGGCATAGGGAGTTCATTCCATGTCTAAGCCCCAGTCGGATCGAAGATTGTGGTAGCGGGACCGACAGCATGCAAAGGGGGACCGGGTCGATCCCCGGCTTGCACATTATGCCTCTCCGGCCAACTCAGCCCCCGAATGCTCATTTCGTGGGTTGATTTAGGCATACGGAGTTCATTCCCAGTCTAAGATCAGACCGAACCGAAGATTGTGGTAGCAAGATTGATAGCATGCAGGGGGGACCGGGTCGGTCCCCGACTTGTGCATTCTACCTCTTCAACCGGCTAAGCGCCTGCACGTTCGTTTCATGGGTTGGCTTAGGCATACGGAGTTAATTCCATGTCTAAGCATATTGAGTTCATTCCCAGTCTAAGATAGGACCGGATCGAGGGTTACGGCAGTAGGACCAATAGCAGGATCGATAGCACGTAGGGGGGGATCGGGTCGATCCCCAGCTTACATATTCTGCCTCTCTGGTCGGCTGACCGCCCGCACACTCGTTTTGTGGGTTGACTTAGGCATACGAAGTTCATCCCCAGTCTAAGCATACGGAGTTCATTCCCAGTCTAAAATCTAATCGGATCAAGGGTTGTGGTAGTAAGATCTGCAGCACGCAAGGGGGACTGCACTGATCCCCGGCTTACGCATTCTACCTCTCCGACCGATTGGGCGCCTGTACGCCCGTTTCGTGGGTTGGCTTAGGCATAGGGAGTTCATTCCATGTCTAAGCCCCAGTCGGATTGAGGGTTGTGGCAGCGGGACCGACAGCACGTAGAAGTGGACCAGGCCAATCCCCGGCTTGTGCATTCTTCCTCTCCGACTGGCTGAGCGCCCGCACGCTCATTTTATGGGTTGGCTTAGCCATAAGGAGTTAATTCCATGTCTAAGCATACGGAGTTCATTCCCAATCTAAGAGTTTGAGCAACGGTGCATATGGTGGGCTCGCGCATGTGCTGGTGCTGCATTTTTTTCGCTCGGGGCACCATCACCGGAGCATCATCGAAGAGCCTAACCGGCGGCATTGGGGGTTCCGATGATTGGGGGGGCCGGGGGGTGTGCACACATGATGTACGATGGGTGTTGGTACTTGGCCCTTATATTGGCCCCCTATCCCTCATCAAACCTTGAGAACTCACACCCTCTTAAAGAGCATTTGAGATTTTATAGGTTTGCTGCCAGTAGCCATTAAAGTGTCTGAAATGAGGACACTTTTTTCAAATGGTCACAAAATCTTCTCCACTTCTAGTTTTTAGCAGAATTTTTTTGTGCATGCCAAATAAAATATAAGGATCACCACTACCAAATTTGGGGATAAAACTCTTTCTAAAAAAGTTTCAAAAATCGTGAAAAATAGAAAACGGTTCATCTTGCGATGAAACTTCACATGAAGGCGTAGGGGACCATTGTATGAATTTACAAGCCATAAAAATGGCATTTGGCACGGTAGAAATATGAAGATGTGCTTGAACCCACCTACCACCCTTTCGATCCGTGGCTTGCGCATCCTGCCTCTCTGGTCGGCTGAGCGTCTGCACGCTCACTTCGTGGGTTAACTTAGGCATACGGAGTTCATTCCCAGTGTAAGATCAAATCAGATCGAGGGTTGCGGTAGCAGGATCGACAGCATGCGAGGGGGATCGGGTCGATCCCCGGCTTATGCATTCTGCCTCTCCAGCTGGCTGAGTGCTCGCCCGCCCATTTCATGGGTTGGCTTAGGCATAGGGAGTTCATTCCGTGCCTAAGCCCCAGCTAAACTGAGGGTTGTGGTAGCGGGACCGGTAGCATGCAAAGGGGGATCGGGCTGATCCCCGGCTTGCACATTATTTCTCTCCAGCCGGCTCAGCGCCCAAACGCTCTTTTTGTGGGTTGACTTAGGCATACGGAGTTCATTCCCAGTCTAAGATAGGACCGGACCAAGAGTTGCGGCAGCAAGATCAACAGCACCAAGGGGGACCGGGCCGATCCCCGGCTTGCACATTCTGCCTCTCCGACTGGCTGAGCGCCAGCACGCTCATTTCGTGGGTTAGCTTAGGCATACGAAGTTCATTCCATGTCTAAGCATACGGAGTTCATTCCTGGTCTAAGATCGGATCATACTGAGGGTTGAGGTAGCAAGACCAGCAGCAGGATAGGCAGCACGCAGGGGGGACCGGGTCGATCCCTGACTTATGCATTCTACCTCTCCGGTCGGCCTCACCGGTCGGCTGAGTGCTCGCACGCTCGTTTCGTGGGTTGACTTAGGCATACGGAGTTCATCCCCAGTCTAAGCATACGGAGTTCATTCCCAGTGTAAGATCGAACTGGATCAAGGGTTACGACAGTAGGATCGACAGCACGTAGGGGGACCGGGCCAATCCCCGGCTTACGCATTCTGCCTTTTCGGCTGGCTGAGCGCGAGCACGCCTGTTTCATTGGTTGGCTTAGGCATAGGGAGTTCATTCCATGTCTAAGCCCCAGCCGGACTGAGGGTTGTGGTAGCGGGATCGACAACACATAAAGGGTGACCCGATCGATCCCCGGCTTGCGTATTATGCCTCTCCGACTAGCTCAGCACCCGCACGCTCATTTCATGGGTTGACTTAGGCATACAGAGTTCATTCCCAGTCAAAGATCGGACCGGACCGAGGGTTACGATAGCAAGATCGACAGCACGTAAGGGGGGATCAGGCCGATCACCGACTTGAGCATTCTGCCTCTCCGATCGGCTGAGCGCCCGCACGCTCGTTTCGTGAGTTGGCTTAGGCATACGGAGTTCATTCCTTGTTTAAGCATACGGAGTTCATTCCCAGTCTAAGATTGGACTGGACCGAGGGTTGCGGTAGCAGGAGCAACAGCAGGATCAATGGCATGTAGGGGGGACCGAGCCGATCCCTGGCTTGTGCATTTTGCCTCTCCAGTCGGTTGAGCGCCCACACGCTCGTTTCGTGGGTTGGCTTAGGCATACAGAGTTCATTCCTTGTCTAAGCCCCAGTCGGACCGATGGTTATCATAGCAAGACTGGCAGTGGGATCGACAGCACGTAGAGGAGGATCGAGTTGATCCTCGGCTTACGCATTATGCCTCTTCGGTCAGCCTCTACGGTCGGCTGAGCGTTCGCATGCTCGTTTCATGGGTTGACTTAGGCATACAAAGTTCATCCCCAGTCTAAGCATACGGAGTTCATTCCTAGTCTAAGATCGAACCAGATCGAGGGTTGCGGCAGTAGGATCGGCAGCATGCAAGGGGGACTGGGCCGATCCCCGGCTTGTGCATTTTGCTTCTCCGCCCAGCTGAGCCCCCGCATGCCCGTCCCCAGCTTACGCATGTAGAGTGGGACTGATAGCATGTAGAGTGGGACCGGCCAGTCCCCGGCTTACGCATTATGCCTCTTCGGCCGGCTCATCACCCGTACACTCGTTTCGTGGGTTGACTTATGCATACGGAGTTCATTCCCAGTCTAAGATCAGATCGGACTGAGGGTTACGACAGTAGGATCGACAACATGCAAGGGGGACCGGGCTGATCCTCGACTTGTGCATTCTACCTCTCCGGTCGATTGAGTGCCCGCACGCTCATTTCATGAGTTGGCTTAGGCATACAGAGTTCATTCCATGTCTAAGCATATAGAGTTTATTCCTAGTCTAAGATTTTGAGCCACAGTGCACATGCTGGGCTTAGGCATGTGTTGGTACTACATTTTTTTCGCCCGCTGCACCATCGTCGGAAAACCTAACCGGTGGCATTGGGGTTTCCAACAATTGGGGGGCTGGGGGGTGTGCTCACATGATGTGCGATGGGTGCTGGTACTTGGCCCTTATATTGGACCCCTATCCCTCATCAAACTTCGAGAACTCACACCCCCTTAAAGGTCCCTCATACCTCCGGACTAGGACTTTGTGCAGCCCCCTATGGCGCACAATGGGATGTAGCTTCACCAACCCCAAGTCTCCAACCTGGAACTGCACGTCCCACCTATTTTGGTCTGCCCACCTATCTTGGCCGCCTTGTGTAGACAAACTCTAGCCAAGTCAGTTTGCTCTTGCCATGCCTTGGCAAACTTGTATGCTGTTGGATTTGGCCCTGTATAACCTGCAGCAATCGAACCGGGTGTTAGTGGTTATTGCCCTGTCACAACCTTAAATGGGCTCTAGTTCATTGCCTCGCTCCTTTGCAAGTTGTAGGAAAATTACGCAATATCTAGCAGCTTTGGCCAGTCCCTTTGTGTGGCACTCACATAGTGCCTGAGGTAGACCTCCAATAGTCCATTCACTCATTATGTTTGCCCATCGGTTTGCGGATGCATGCTGGTGGAAAAGTTTAAGTTTGACCCTAACAGCTTGAACAACTCAGTGCAGAACTCGCCCGTGAAACGCCCATCTCGATCACTAACAATGGTCCTCGGCACTCCCTAATACTTAACCATGTTCTTCAGGAACAATCGAGCTGCCTTCTCGGCTGGGCACTCCTTAGTTGCTGGAATGAAGATTGCATACTTGGAAAAACTGTCCACCACTACCATGATGCTTCCAAACCCTTCTACTTTGGGTAGACCGACTATAAGGTCTAGAGAAACACTCTCCCATGGTCGCTCTGGCACTGGCAATGGCTCCAAGAGACCGCCTGGTTTCTTGAGCTCCACCTTGTCCTATTGGCACACAAGACAAGTCTTCACATAGGCCTCCACATCATCCCTCATGTGCGGCCAGTAGTATCAGTCCTCGATCAGTGCCAAGGTACGGCTCACTCCGGGGTGTCCAGCCCACCTTGAATCATGGCATTGTTGCAAAACTTCCTTGCGGAGCTTCCCGTGTTGCGATACAAATAGTCTACTGTCCTTGGTGTACAGCAAGCCATCCTGTAACCAAAACCGCCTAGTCTTACCTTACTGGGCGTACTCCATCAAAGCCTTGGTTGTAGGATCATGCGTAAGTCCCTCCTTGATGCACGGCACCAGTGGCCCCTCTGGTTGGCTAATGGCAGCAAGGTTAGTCTTCCTGCTCAGGGCGTCTGCCACTAGGTTCGCCCACCCCGGCTTGTACTCCATCTGGAAATCAAATTCTGTAAGAAAATCTTGCCATCTCGCCTACTTGAAGGATAACATCTTCTACGTCTGGAAGTACCTGGTTGCCACATTGTCCGTCCTAACCACGAACCTCAACCCCAACAGGTAATGGCGCCAAGTGCGCAAGCAGTGCACCACTACAGTCATCTCCTTCTCTTGGACCGTGTACTTGCGCTCAGTCTCGTTCAGCTTCCTGCTCTCGAATGTGACTGGACATCCCTCTTACATCAACACGCCCCCTATGGCAAAGTCTGATGCATCCGTATGCACCTCATACGGCTTGGCATGGTCTGGCAAGGCCAAGACTGGCTCTTCGGTCATAGCCCGCTTCAACCTATCAAAGGCTTCCTGGCACCTTGTGCTCCACTCCCATGCTTTCCCTTTCTTGAGCCTATTGCTGAGTGACCTTTGATGAAGTGCCTGTAGTAGTTGACCAACCCAAGGAACGATCTCAACTCAGTGACCTTGGCTGGCGGTTGCCACTCCAGGATGGCGTGTATCTTGCCTTCATCCATGTGTATCCTGCCACCTCCCACTATGTGGCTAAGGAACGGGATCTGCTACTGGGTGAATGAACGTTTCTCCCTCTTGAAAAATAGCTTGTGCGCCCGCAACACCTCGAACACCTATCTCAAGTGCTTTACATGCTCTCCCAAAGTCTGGTTGTAGATCACAATGTCATCCAAATAAACCATAACAAACTGATCAAGGAATGACTAAAGTACCTTGTTCATAAAGGTGTAAAATGTTGCTGGGGCATTCGTGAGTTTAAAAGGCATAACCAAGAACTCATACGAACCATACCGAGTGACACATGCTTTCTTTGGCTCATCTTCCTTCGCGATCCTGACTTGATAGTAGCCTGACCTCAAATCCAGCTTGGTGAACCACCTTACGCTCCCAAGTTGATTGAATAAGTCCGTAATGAGTGGGATGGGGTACTTGTTCTTGATGGTTAGCTTGTTCAAAGCCCGATAGTCTATGTACAGTTGCAACGACCCATCATGCTTGCACTGAAATAGAACCAGTGCACCATAGGGTGCCTTCGATGGCCTGATGAAGCCAACATCAACTAACTCTTTGAGCTGCTTCCTCAACTCCTCCAACTCTGGTGGAGACATTCGGTAAGGGGCTCTAACTGGTGGGTTGGCCTCAGACACCAGCTCGATCTTGTGGTCCACCTCCCTCTTAGGTGGTAGCTTGCTAGGTAGCTTTACGGGCATCACATCACTAAAGGTCTTCAGCACCTTTAGCACCTCCAAGGGTGACTCGGTCTCCTTCTCCCTTGGCTCATCATATTTCAGGGCTGCCAAGAAGGTGTCTTCTTGTCTGCTTACCGCCTTGGCAAATTGGATGGCTGACACCACCCGCGACCCAACTCCAGACCCTCTCCTCAATGGCACTAGGCATTGGCATCGTGCATCCAAGATACAAACACAATCGGCAGAAGGCACAAGGAGTGCGTTAATCTGAACAAGGAAATCCAACCCAATCACAAACTTATAGTTGTCAAGGGGTATTACCTCAATGGTCTCCTTACCTTTCCAGTCTCCAAGCTGCAACTCCACTCCCCACGCTACTCCAATGGCTGGAACTTCATTGGAGTTCACCATTTTGATGGTACCAATCCCTTTCTGCACCTTTAGTCAGAGCTTCCAGGCTCTATCACCTAAAATAAAAAGATGTGAGGCACCTGTGTCCACCAGTGCGCTCACCTTCTGACCCGCAACCATTAGATCCATAAACATCAAGCCCTTTAGCTTGCGGCTCCCCTTACTCTGGACATCATTGAGAATCAACAACCCAAGCTTTGCTGCCCCTGACTCTGGCTCCTCATCAGTCTCTTTGTCTATAGCAGCCAGCTTTCCCTTCTGCGGGTAATTACGCGCTATGTGGCTCCCTCCACATAGGTAGCATGGTAGTGGCTCTCGGTCCCCCTTTGCTTTCCACTTGCCTGCTGGTGGCTTCCTCTCACCATCCTTGGTTGAACGGTCTTGGTCTCCATCCTTGGACTCCCGGTCACGATCCTTCCCCTTGGACTGCTTCTTTCGGTCCCTATCGTCCTTGCCCTTACCCTTGGGCTTGGTAGACTCGAACTTGTTCAGAGGCTTGAACTCTATCAAGGCCTCGACAGTAGTCATGGCTTTAGCCAAGTCATGAACTCCTCTCCTTTGTAGCTCATGCTTCACCTACGGCTTCAGCCCATCCACGAAAGCAAATAAGGCATCCTTCTTGCCTAGATCCGAGATCTGTAGCATCAGTTTAGAGAATTTTTTGACATACTCCCTTATGTCCCCTTGCTGGCTCAGCTAGCACAACTTTGCCCGCACCTCATCATCGGCATACTCTGGGTAAAATTGTTCTCTGAACTCCTTTTGGAACTCTGCCCAGGTTCCAATCTTGCCGCTTCCACGCCTGACATCATCACATCTGTGCCTCTACCATAATAAGGCTACATCAGTGAGATACATAGCAGCGGTGTGACACTTGGCCCTTATATTGGCCCCCTATCCCTCATCAAACCTCAAGAACTCACACCCCCTTAAAGAGCATTTGAGATTTTATAGGTTTGCTGCCAGTAGCAATTAAAGTGTCTAAAATGGGGACACTTTTTTCAAACGATCACAAAATCTGCTCCACTTTGAGTTTTTAGTTGAATTTTTTTGAGCATGCCAAAAAAAAATACAAGGATCACCTCTGCTAAATTTGGGGTCAATACTCTTTCTAAAAAAATTTTAAAAAATCTCGAACCGTAAAATTTTTTGAAAATCGTGAAAAATAGAAAACGGGTCATCTTGCCACGAAACTTCACATGAAGGCTTAGGGGACCATTGTATGAATTTACAAGCCATCAAAATGGCATTGGCATGGCAGAAATATGAAGATGTGCTTGAACCCACCTACCACCTGTTCGATCCCCGGCTTGCGCATCCTACCTCTCTGGTCGACTGAGCGCCCGCACGCTCATTTGATGGGTTAACTTAGGCATACGGAGTTCATCCCCAGTCTAAGCATATGGAGTTCATTCCCAGTCAAAGATCAAATTGGACCGAGGGTTGTGGTAGCAGGATCGGCAGCACGCAGGAGGGACCGGGCCAATCCCCGACTTGCGCATTCTGCCTCTCTGGCCGGTTGAGCACCTGCACGCCCATTTTATGGGTTGGCTTAGGCATAGGGAGTTCATTGCACGTCTAAGCCCCAGCCAGATCGAGCGCTGTGGCAGCGGGACTGGCAGCACGTAGAGGGGGATCGAGCTAATCCCTGGCTTGCGCATTATGCCTCTCCGGCTGGCTCAGCGCCCATACGCTCGTTTCATGGGTTGACTTAGGCATACAGAATTTATTCCCAGTCTAAGATTGGACCGGTCCGAGGGTTGCAGTAGCAGGATCAGTAGTACGCAGGAGAGGACCGGGATGATCCCAGGGTACGCATTCTGCCTCTCCGGCCGGCTGAGTGCCCTTATGCTCATTTCGTGGGTTGGCTTAGGCATAGGAGTTCATTCCCAGTCTAAGATCAGTTCAGACCAAGGGTTGCGGTAGCAAGACCAACAGCAGGATTGGCAGCACATCGGGGGGGATCAGGCTAATCCTTGCCTTACGCATTTTGCCTCTTCGGCCGGCCGAGCGCTCGCACACTCGTTTTGTGGGTTGGCTTAGGCATACGGAGTTCATTCCATCTCTAAGCCCTAGCCGGACTGAGGGTTATGGTAGTAGGACAGGCAACGGGATCAACAGCACACAGAGGAGGACTGGGTTGATCCCCGACTTGCGCATTATGCCTCTCAGGCCGACCTCTCCGGCCGGCTGAGTGCACGCACGCTCGTTTCGTGGGTTGACTTAGGCATACGAAGTTCATTCCCAATCTAAGCATACGCAGTTCATTCCCAGTCTAAGATCAGATCAGACCGAGGGTTACGGCAGTAGGATCGGTAGCATGCAGGGGGGATCGGGTCAATCCTCAGCTTGCGCATTCTGCCTCTTCGACCGGCTGAGCGCCCGCACGCCCATTTCGTGGGTTGGCTTAGGCATAGGGAGTTCATTCCATGTCTAAGCCCTAGTCGGACCGAGGGTTGTGGTAGCGGGACCGGCAGCATGCAGAGGGGGACATGGCTGATCCCCGTCTTGTGCATTATGCCTCTCCGACCGGCTAAGTGCTCGCATGCTCGTTTCGTAGGTTGGCTTAGGCATACGGAGTTCATTCCATGTCTAAGCATACGGAGTTCATTCCCAGTCTAAGATTTTGAGCCACAGTGCACATGCTGGGCTCGGGCATGTGCTGGTGCTGCATTTTTTTTGCCCGGGCACCATCGCCAGAGCATCGCCGGAGAGCCTAACCACCGGTATTGGGGGTTCCAGTGATTGGGGGGGCCGGGGGGTGTGCGCACATGATGTGCGATGGGTGCTGGTACTTGGCCCTTATATTGGCCCTCTATCCCTCATCAAACCTCGAGAACTCACACCCCCTTAAAGAGCATTTGAGATTTTATAGGTTTGCTGCCAGTAGCCATTAAAGTGTCTGAAATGGGGACACTTTTTTCAAATGGTCACAAAATCTTCTCCACTTCGAGTTTTTAGCTGAATGTTTTTATGCATGCCAAAAAAAATACAAGGATCACCTCTACCAAATTTGGGGACAAAACGCTTTCTAAAAAATTTTTAAAAAATCCCAAACCGTAAAAAGTTTCAAAAATTGTGAAAAATAGAAAACGGGTCATTTTGCCACGAAACTTCACAAGAAGGCTTAGGGGACCATTGTATGAATTTACATGCCATAAAAATGGCATTGGCATGGTAGAAATATGAAGATGTGCTTGAAGCCACCTACTAACCATTCGATCTTCGGCTTGTGCATCCTGCCCCTCTGGTCGATTGAGCACCCACACGCTTGTTTCGTGGGTTGACTTAGGCATACAGAGTTCATTCCCAATCTAAGATTGAGCTGGACCGAGGGTTGTGGCAGCAGGATCGGCAGCACGCAGGGGGGACCGGGCCGATCCCCGGCTTGTGCATTCTGCCTCTCCGGCCGACTGAGCGCCCGCACGCCCGTTTTGTGGGTTGGCTTAGGCATAGGGAGTTCATTCCATGTCTAAGCCCTAGCCAAATCGAGGGTTGTGGCAGCGGGACCGACAGCACGGAGAGGGGGATCGGGCCGATCCCCGGCTTGCGCATTATGCCTCTTCGGTTGGCTCAACGTCCGCATGCTCATTTCATGGGTTGACTTAAGCATACGGAGTTCATTCCCAGTCTAATATTTTGAGCCACGGGGCACATGCTAGGCTTCGGCATGTGCTGGTGCCGTATTTTTTTCGCCCGGGGCACCATCGTCAAAGCATCACCGGAAAGCCTAACCGGTGGCATTGGGGGTTTCGGCGATTGGGGGGGCCGGGGGGGTGTGGGCACATGATGTGCGATGGGTGTTGGTACTTGGCCCTTATATTGGCCCCCTATCCCTCATCAAACTTTGAGAACTCACACCCCCTTAAAAAGCATCTGAGATTTTGTAGGTTTGCTGCCAGTAGCCATTAAAGTGTCTGAAATGGGGACACTTTTTTCAAATGGTCACAAAATCTTCTCCAGCTCGAGTTTTTAGCTGAAAGTTTTTGTGCTTGCCCACAAAAATACAAGGATCACCTCTAAAAAATTTGGGGACAAAACTCTTTCTAACAAAAGTTTCAAAAATCGTAAAAAATAGAAAACGGGTCATCTTGCCATGAAACTTCACATGAAGGCTTAGGGGACCATTGTATCAATTTACAAACCATAAAAATGGCATTGGCATGGCAGAAATATGAAGATGTGCTTGAACCCACCTACCACCCGTTCGATCACCGGCTTGCGCATCCTGCCTCTCTGGTCGGCTGAGCGTCTACACACTTGTTTTGTGGGTTGACTTAGGCATACGAAGTTCATCCCCAGTCTAAGCATACGAAGTTCATTCCCAGTCTAAGATCAGATTGGACCTAGGGCCACGGTAGCAGGATTGGCAGAACGCAGGGGGGATCGGACCGATACCCGGCTTGCGTATTTTGCCTCTCCGGCCGGTTGAGCGCCCGTATGCCTGTTTCGTGGGTTGGCTTAGGCATAAGGAGTTCATTCCATGTCTAAGCCCCAGCCGGACTGAGGGTTGTGGCAGCGGGATCGACAGCCTGTAGAGGGGGATCGGGTCGATCCTCGGCTTGCGCATTATACCTCTCCGGTCAGCTCAGCACCCACACGCTTGTTTCATGGGTTGACTTGGGCATACGAAGTTCATTCCCAGTCTGAGATCAGATGGGACCGTGGGTTGCAGCAGCAAGATCGACAGCACGTAGGGGTGACTAGGTCGATCCCCGACTTGCGCATTCTGCCTCTCCGACCGGCTGAGCACCCGCACGCTCATTTCATGGGTTGGCTTAGGCATACGGAGTTCATTCCTAGTCTAAGATCGGACCGGACCGAGGGTTGTGGCAGCAGGACCAGCAGCCGGATCGATAGCTTGCAGAGGAGGACCGGGCCGATCCCTGGCTTGCGCATTCTGCCTCTTCAACCAGCTGAGCGTCCGTACGCTCGTTTTATGGGTTGACTTAGGCATACATAGTTCATCCCTAGTCTAAGCATGTGGAGTTCATTCCCAGTCAAAGATCAAACTGAAACGAGGGTTGCGGTAGTAGGATCGATAGCATGCAAAGGGGACTGGGCTGATCCCCGGCTTGCGCATTCTACCTTTCCAGCTGGCTAAGCGCCTACACGCCCGTTTTGTGGGTTGGCTTAGGCATAGTGAGTTCATTCAATGTCTAAGCCCCAACCGGACCGGGGGTTGTGGTAGTAGGACTGACAGCACGCAGAGGGGGACTGTGTCGATCCCTGGCTTGCGCATTCTGCCTCTCTGACCGACTGAGCGCCCGCACACGTGTTTCATGGGTTGGCTTAGGCATACGGAGTTTATTCCATGTCTAAGCGTACGGAGTTCATTCCCAGTCTAAGAGTTTGAGCCACGGTGCACATGTTGGGCTCAGGCATGTGCTGGTGCTGTATTTTTTTTCGCCCAGGTCACCATCACCGGAGCATCGCTGGAGAGCCTAACCGACGGCATTGGGGGTTCTGACGATTGGGGGGGCCAGGGGGTGTGCGCACATGATGTGCGAAGGGTGCTGGTACTTAGCCCTTATATTGGTCCCCTATCCCTCATCAAAGCTCGAGAACTGACACCCCCTTAAAGAGCATTTGAGATTTTATAAATTTGCTGCTAGTAGCCATTAAAGTGTCTGAAAATGGGGACACTTTTTTCAAATATTCACAAAATCTTCTCCACTTCGAGTTTTTAGCTGAATTTTTTTACGCATGCCAACAAAAATACAAGGATCATCTCTACCAAATTTAGGGAGAAAACTCTTTCTAAAAAATTTTAAAAAAATCCCGAACCACAAAAAGTTTTGAAAATCGTGAAAAATAGAAAATGGGTCATCTTGCCAAGAAACTTCACATGAAGGCGTAGGGGACCATTGTATGAAAAATAAAAATGGCATTGGCATGACAGAAATATGAAGATGTGCTTGAACCCAACTACCACCCGTTTGATCCTCGGCTTGTACATCCTACCTCTCTGGCCGGCTGAGCGTCCGTACGTTCGTATCGTGGGTTAACTTAGGCATACAGAGTTCATCCCCAGTCTAAGCATACGAACTTCATTCTGAATCTAAGATCAAACCGGACCGAGGGTTGCGGTAGCAGGATCGAAAGCACGCAAGGAGGATTGGGCCGATCCCCAGCTTGCGCATTCTGCCTCTCCGGCCGGATGAGCACCCGTACGCTTGTTTCATGGGTTGGCTTAGGCATAGGGAGTTCATTCCATGTCTAAGCCCCAGCCAGACTGCGGGTTGTGGCAGTGGGACCGGCAGCACGTAGACGAGGATTGGGCTAATCCCCGGCTTGTGCCTTATGCCTCTCCGGCCGGCTCAGTGCCTGCACGCTCGTTCCATGGGTTGACTTAGGCATACGAAGTTTATTCCCAGTCTAAGATTGGACTGGACAGAGGGTTGTGGTAGCAGGACTAGCAGCAGGATCGACAGTATATTTTTTGCATTTTGCCTTTTCGATTGGCCTCTCTGGCTGACTAAGCACCCGCACGCTCGTTTCATGGTTTGACATAGGCATACGGAGTTTATGCCCAGTCTAAGCATATGGAGTTCATTCCCAGTCTAAGATAGAATCGGACCGAGGGTTGTAGTAGTAGGATCGGCAGCACGCAGGGGGGATCGTGCCGATCCCTAGCTTGCGCATTCTGCCTCTCCGGCTGGCTGAGTGCCCGCATGCCCATTTTGTCGGTTGGCTTAGGCATAGCGAGTTCATTCCACGTCTAAGCCCCAACCGAATCGAGGGCTGTGGCAGCGGGACCGGTAGCATGTTGAAGGGGATCGGGCCGATCCCCGACTTGCGCATTATGCCTCTCCGGTCGGCTCAGCATCTGCACGCTCATTTCGTGGGTTGACTTAGGCATACGGAGTTCATTCCTAGTCTAAGATCAGACTGGATCGAGGGTTGTGGCAGCAGGATCAATAGTACGCAAGCTGGGACCGGGTCGATCCCCGACTTACGTATTCTACCTCTCCGATCGGCTGAGCGCCCGCACGCCCATTTTGTGAGTTGGCTTAGGCATAGGGAGTTCATTCCATGTCTAAGCGCCAGCAGGATCGACGATTGTGGCAGCGGGACCTGTAGCAGCCAGAGGGGGGCTAAGGTAATCCCTGGCTTGCGCATTCTGCCTCTCCGACGGGTTGAGCGCCCACACGCTCGTTTCATGGGTTGGCTTAGGCATATGGAGTTCATTCCATGTCTAAGCCCCAGTCGGACCGAGGGTTGCGGCAGCAGGACCAGCAGCATGAATGGTAGCACACAGGGGGGGACCAGGTCGATCCCTGGCTTGCATATTCTGCCTCTCTAGCTGGCTGAGCACCCGTACACTCGTTTCATGGGTTGGCTTAGCCATACAGAGTTCATTCCATGTCTAAGCCCCAGCCAGACCGAGGGTTGTGGCAGCGGCACCGATAGCACGTAGAGGGGGATCAGGTTGATCCTCGGCTTGTGCATTATGCCTCTTCGGCCGACTCAGTGCCCAAACGCTCATTTCATGGGTTGACTTAGGCATACAAAGTTCATTCCCAGTCTAAGATCGGATCGGACTGAGGGTTGCGGCAGCAAGATTAACAGTGCCTAAGGGGGGACCAGGCCGATCCCCGGCTTGCGTATTCTGCCTCTCCAGTCGGCTGAGTGCCCGCACGCTCATTTCATGGGTTGACTTAGGCATACAAAGTTCATTCCCAGTCTAAGATCGGACCGGACCGAGGGTTGCGGTAGCAGGATCGATAGCACGTAAGGGGGACTGGGTCGGTCCCCAGCTTACGCATTCTGCCTCTCTGGCCAGCTGAGCGCCCGCATGTCCGTTTCATGGGTTGGCTTAGGAATAGGGAGTTCATTCCATGTCTAAGCCCCAGTCAAACCGAGGGTTGTGGCAGTGGGACCGATAGCACGCAGAGGGGGACCGGGTCGATCCCCAGCTTGCACATTATGCCTCTCCGACCGGCTTAGCGCCCGAACGCTCGTTTCATGGGTTGATTTAGGCATATGAAGTTCATTCCCAATCTAAGATCAGATCGGACTAAGGGTAGCGATAGCAGGATCGATAGCACATAGGGGGGACCAGACCGATCCCTGTCTAGCGCATTCTGCCTCTCCGATCGGCCTCTCCGACCAGCTGAGCGCCCGCACGCTCGTTTCATGGGTTGACTTAGGCATAGGAAGTTCATCCCCAGTCTAAGCATATGGAGTTCATTCCCAGTCTAAGATCGGACTGGATCGAGGCTTGCGGTAGCAAGATCGGTAGCACGGAAGAGGGACCAGGCCGATCCTTGGCTTGCGCATTCTGCCTCTCCGACCGACTGAATGCCCGCACACCCGTTTCGTGGGTTGGCTTAGGCATAGGGAGTTCATTCCATGTCTAAGCCCCAGCTGGACTGAGGGTTGTGGCAGTAGGATTGGTAGCACACAGAGGGGGATCGGGCCGATCCCTGGCTTGCGCATTCTACCTCTTTGGCCGGTTGAGCGCCCGCACGCTCGTTTCATGGGTTGGCTTAGGCATTCAAAGTTCATTCCATGTCTAAGCATACGGAGTTCATTCCCAGTCTAAGAGTTTGAGCCACGGAGCAAATGCTGGGCGCGGGCATGTGCTGGTGTGGCATTTTTTTCGCCTGGGGTACCATCACCGGAGCATCGTCGGAGCATCACTGGAGAGTTTAACCGGCGGCATTAGGGGTTCCGACAATTGGGGGGGTAGGGGGTGTGCGCACATGATGTGCGATGGGTAATGGTACTTGGCCCTTATATTGGCCCCCTCTTCCTCATCAAACCTCAAGAACTCACACCCCCTTAAAGAGCATTTGAGATTTTATAGGTTTGCTGCGAGTAGCCATTAAAGTGTCTGAAATGGGGACATTTTTTTCAAACGGTCACAAAATCTTCTCCACTTTGAGTTTTTTGCTGAATTTTTTTTGCATGCCAACAAAAATGCAAGGATCACCTCTACCAAATTTGGGGACAAAACTTTTTCTAAAAAAATTTTAAAAAATCCCAAGCCGCAAAAAGTTTCAAAAATCGTGAAAAATAGAAAACGGGTCGTCTTGCCATGAAACTTCACATGAAGGCTTAGGGGACCATTGTATGAATTTACAAGCCATAAAAATGGCATTGGCAAGGCAGAAATATGAAGATGTGCTTGAACCCACCTACCACCCGTTCGATCCTCGGCTTGCGCATCCTGCCTCTCTGGTCGGCTGAGTGTTCGCACGCTCATTTCGTGGGTTGACTTAGGCATATGGAGTTCATCCCCAGTCTAAGCATACAGAGTTCATTCCCAGTCTAAGATCAGATCAGATCGAGGGTTACGGCAGCAAGATCTACAGCACGTAGGGGGGACCAGGCCGATCCCCGGCTTACGCATTCTACCTCTCTGGCTGGTTGAGCGCCCGCATGCCCGTTTCGTGAGTTGGCTTAGGCATAGGGAGTTCATTCTGTGTCTAAGCCCTAGTCGGATCGAGGGTTGTGGCAACGGGACCGACAACATGCAGAGGGGGATCGGGCCGATCTCCAGCTTGCGTATTATGCCTCTACGGTCGGCACAGCACCCGAATGCTCGTTTCGTGGGTTGACTTAAGCATACGGAGTGCATTCCCAGTCTATGATCAAACCGGATCGAGGGTTACGATAGCAGGATCGATAGCACACAGGAGGGACCGGGCCAGTCCCTGGCTTGCGCATTCTACCTCTCTAACCGGCTGAGCGCTCGCACGCTCGTTTCGTGGGTTGGCTTAGGCATACGGAGTTCATTCCTTATCTAAGCATATGGAGTTCATTCCTAGTCTAAGATCGGATTGGGCTGAAGGTTGTGGCAGTAGGACCAGCAGTAGGATCGACAGCACGGAGGGGGGATCGGGCCGATCCCTGGCTTACGAATTCTACCTCCCGACCGGCCTCTCCGATCGACTGAGCGCCCGTACGCTCATTTCATGCGTTGACATAGGCATACGGAGTTCATCCCCAGTCTAAGTATACGGAGTTCATTCCAGTCTCAGATCAGATTGAGCAGAGGGTTGCGGCAGTAGGTTCGGTAGCACGCAGGGGGATCGGGCTGATCACTGACTTGCGCATTCTACGTTTCCAGTCGACTGAGCACCCGTACGCCCGTTTCATGGGTTGGCTTAGGCATAGGGAGTTCATTCCATGTCTAAGCCCCAGTCGAACCAAGGGTTGTGGCAGCAGGACCAGCAGTATGTAGGGGCAATCGGCCTGACCCCTGGCTTATGCATTCTACCTCCATGATCGGCCTCTCCAGTCGGCTGAGCACCCACACGCTCATTTCGTGGGTGGACTTAGGCGTACGGAGTTCATCCCCAGTCTAAGCATACGGATTTCATTCCAAGTCTAAGATAGGATCAGACCGAAGGTTGCGGCAGTAGGATCGATAGCACGCAAGGGGGACTGGGCCGATCCCCAGCTTGCACATTCTGCCTCTCCGGTCGGTTGAGACCCCACACGCCCGTTTCGTGGGTTGGCTTAGGTATAGGGAGTTTATTCCATGTCTAAGCCCCAAATAGAACGAGGGTTGTGGCAGCGAGAGCGACAACACGTAGAGGGGGGCCAGGTCAATTCGCGGCTTGCACATTCTGCCTCTCGTGCCGGCTGAATGCCTGTACGCTCGTTTCATGGGTTGGCTTAGGCATACGGAATTCATTCCATGTCTAAGCATACGGAGTTCATTCCAAGTCTAAGAGTTTGAGCAACGGTGCACATGCTGGGCTCAGGCATGTGCTGGTGCCATATTTTTTTTGCCTGGGGCACCATTGCCGGAGCATCGTCGGAGAGCCTAACAGGAGGCATTGGGGGTTCCAGTGATTGGGGGGTCGGGGGGGTGCGCGCACATGATGTGCGATGGGTGCTGGTACCTGGCCCTTATATTGGCCCCCTATCCCTCATCAAACCTCGAGAACTCACACTACCTTAAAGAGCATTTGGGATTTTATAGGTTTGCTGCCAGTAGCCATTAAAGTGTCTGAAATGGGGACACTTTTTTCAAATGGTCACAAAATCTTCTCCACTTCAAGTTTTTAGCTGAATTTTTTTGGGCATGCCAACAAAAATACAAGGATCACCTCTACCAAATTTGAAAATAAAACTCTTTCTAAAAAAATTTTAAAAAATCTCTAACTGTAAAAAGTTTCAAAAATAAAAAAATTTAGGGACTGGGCAGAGGGTTGCGACAGTAGGTTCGGCAGCACGCAGAGGGATCGGGCCGATCCCCGACATGTGCATTCTACCTCTCTAGCTGATTGAGTGCCTGCATGCCCATTTCATGGGTTGGCTTAGGCATAGGGAGTTCATTCCATGTCTATGCCCCAGTCGGACCAAGGGTTGTGGCAACAGAACCAGCAGTACGTAGGGGGGACCGACCCGACCCCCGGTTTATGCATTCTGCCTCCTCCACTGGCCTCTCCAACCGGTTGAGTGTCTGCACGCTCGTTTCATGGGTTGACTTAGGCATACGAAGTTTATTCCCGGTCTAAGCATACGGAGTTCATGCCCAGTCTAAGATCGGACCGGACAGAGGGTTGCGGCAACAAGATCGGCAGCACGCATGGGGGACCGGACCGATCTCTGGCTTGCGCATTTTATCTCTCTGGCCGACTGAGTGCCCTCACACCCATTTTATGGGTTGGCTTAGGCATAGGGAGTTCATTCCATGTCTAAGCCCCAGTCAGACCGAGGGTTGTGGCAGCAGGATCGGTAGCATGCAGAGGGGGACCGGGTCGATCCCTGGCTTGCGCATTATGCCTCTCCGGTCGGCTCAGCGCCCGAACACTCATTTTGTGGGTTGACTTAGGCATACGAAATTCATTCCCAGTCTAAGATCGAACCAAACTAAGGGTTTCGATAGCAGGATCGACAGCACGCAGGGGGGACTGGGTTGGTCTCTAGCTTGTGCATTCTGCCTCTCCGGTCGGCTGAGTGCCCGCACGTTCATTTCGTGGGTTGGCTTAGGCATACGGAGTTCATTCCATGTCTAAGCGTATAGAGTTCATTACCAATCTAAGATCAGACCAGACCGAGGGTTGCGGCAGTAGGACCAGTAGCAAGATCGGTAGTACATAGAGGGGGATCAGCTCGATCCCTGGCTTGTGCATTCTACCTCCCCTATCGGCCTCTCCGGCCAGCTGAGCACCCACACGCTCGTTTCATGGGTTGACTTAGGCATACAGAGTTCATCCCCGATCGAAGCATACGGAGTTCATTCCTAGTCTAAGATCAGAACGAAATGAGGGTTGCGACAGCAGGATCGACAGCACGCAGGGGGGATCGGGCCGATCCCTGCCTTACGCATTCTGCCTCTCCGGCTGACTGAGCACCCGTACGCCCATTTTGTGGGTTGGCTTACGCATAGGGAGTTCATTTCATGTCTAAGCCTCAGTCGGACCGAGGGTTGTGGCAGTGGGACCGGCAGCACGCAGAGGGGGACCGAGCCGATCCCCGACTTAATCATTATGCCTCTCCGGCTGGCTTAGCGCCCGCACGCTCATTTCGTGGGTTGACTTACGGAGTTCATTCCTAGTCTAAGATTGGATCAGACTGAGGGTTTCAGCAGTAGGATCGATAACATGTAGGAGGGATTGGGTCGATCCTCGACTTGCGCATTCTACCTCTCCGATCGACTGGGTGCCCGTACACTCGTTTCGTGGGTTGGCTTAGGCATACAGAGTTCATTCCATGTCTAAGCATATGTAGTTCATTCCCAATCTAAGATCGGATCAGACCGAGGGTTGTAGCAGTAAGACTAGCAGCAGGATTGACAGCACGTAGGAGGATCGAGCCGATCCCCGACTTGTACATTCTACCTTTCCGGTTGGTTGAGTGCCCACACGCTTGTTTCATGGCTTGGTTTAGGCATACGGAGTTCATTCCTTGTCTAAGCCCCTGTTGGATCGAGGGTCATGGCAGCAGGATTGGCAGCGAGATCGACAGCATGCAGAGAGGGATCGGGCTAATCCCCGACTTACACATTATGCGTCTCTGACCGACTGAGCGCTCGTACGCTCGTTTCATGGGTTGACTTAGGCATACGGAGTTCATCCCCAGTCTAAGCATACGAAGTTCATTCCCTGTCAAAGATTGGACTGCACCGAGGGTTGCGGTAGCAGGATCGACAGCACGCAGGGGGGATCGGGCCGATCCCCGACTTGCGCATTCTACCTCTCCGGTTGGTTGAGCGCCCGCACGCCCATTTTGTGGGTTGGCTTAGGCATAGGGAGTTCATTCCATGTCTAAGACCCAGTCGGACCGAGGGTTGTGGCAGCGAGACTGGCAGCATGCAGAATGGGATCAGACCAATCCCCGGCTTGCGCATTATGCCTCTCCGACTGGCTCAATGTCTGAAAGTTCGTTTCGTGGGTTAACTTAGGCATACGGAGTTCATTCCCAGTCTAAGATCAGACCGGACTGAGGGTTGTGGCAGCAAGATCGATAGCACACAGGGGGGACCGGGTTGGTCCCAGGCTTACGCGTTCTGCCTCTTCGGTCGACTGAGCGTACGCACGCTCATTTCGTGGGTTGGCTTAGGCATAAGGAGTTCATTCCATGTCTAAGCATAAGGAGTTCATTCCTAGTCTAAGATCGGATCGGACCGAGGGTTACGACAGTAGGACCAGCAACAGGATCGGTAGCACGCAGGGGGGATTGGGCTGATCCCCAGCTTGCACATTCTGCCTCTCTGACTGGCCTCTCCGGTCGGCTGAGCGCCCGCAAGCTCATTTCGTGGGTTGACTTAGGCATACGAAGTTCATCCCCAGTCTAAGCATACGGAGTTCATTCCCAGTCTAGGATGTGACTAGACTGAGGGTTGCGGGAGCAGGATCGGTAGCTACAGAGGGGACCGGGTCGATCCTCGGCTTGCACATTCTACCTCTCCGGTCGGTTGAGTGCCCGCACGCCTGTTTCATGGGTTGGTTTAGGCATAGGGAGTTCATTCCATGTCTAAGCCCCAGTCGGACCGAGGGTTGTGGCAGCGGGACCGATAGCACGCAGAGGGGGACTGAGCTGATCCCCGGCTTACGTATTCTGCCTCTCCGGTTGGCTGAGCACCCGCACGCTCGTTTTGTGGGTTTGCTTAGGCATACGAAGTTCATTCCATGTCTAAGCTTACGGAGTTCATTCCCATTCTAAGAGTTTGAGCCACGGTGCACATGCTGGGCTCGGGTAGGTGCTGGTGTCACATTTTTTTCGCCTGAGGTACTATCGTCGAAGCATCATCGGAGCATCACCAGAGAGCCTAACCGGTAGGATTGGGGGTTCCGACGATTGGGGGGGCCGAGGGGTGTGCCACATGATGTGCAATGGGTTGGCATAGGCATACGGAGTTCATTCCATGTCTAAGCCCCAGCAGAACCGAGGGTTGTGGTATTTGGACTAGTAACGGGATCAACAGCACGCATAGGGGGTTGACTTAGGCATACGGAGTTCATTCCTAATCTAAAATCGGACCAGACTAAGAGTTGTGGTAGCAGGATCGACAGCACGCAAGGGGGATCAGGCCGGTCCCCGGCTTGCGCATTTTGCCTCTTCGATCGGTTGAGCACCCGTATGCTCGTTTTGTGGGTTGGCTTAGGCATACAGAGTTCATTCCCAGTCTAAGATCGGATCGGACCAAAGGTTGCGATAGTAGGACTAGCAGCAGGATCAATAGCATGTAGGGGGGACCGGGCCGGTCCCCAGCTTGCGTATTCTGCCTCTCCTGTCGACTGCAGGATCAACAGCATGTAGGGGGGACCGGGCCGGTCCCCAGCTTGCGCATTCTGCCTCTCCTGTCGACTGAGCACCCGCACGCTCATTTCTTGGGTTGGCTTAGGCATACGAAGTTCATTCCATGTCAAAGCCCCAGTCGGACCAAGGGTTGTGGCAGTAGGACTGGCAACGAGATCGACAGCACGCAGAAGGGGATCGGGCTGATCCCCAGCTTGCAAATTATGCCTCTTTGGTCGACCTCTCCGGTAGGCTGAGCGTCCGCACACTCGTTTCGTGGGTTGACTTAGGCATACGGAGTTCATCCCTAGTCTAAGCATATGGAGTTCATTCCCAGTCTAAGATCGGACAAAACCAAGGGTTGTGGCAACAGAATCGACAGCACGCAGGGGGGATCGGGTTGATTCCCAGCTTGCGCACTCTGCCTCTCCGACCGACTAAGTGCCCGCATGCCCGTTTCATGGGTTGGCTTAGGCATAGGGAGTTCATTCCATGTCTAAGCCCTAGCCGGACCAAGGGTTGGGGCAGCGAGACCGACAGCACGTAGAGGGGGATCGGGTCGATCCCCGACTTGCACATTATACCTCTCCGACCAGCTCAGTGCCCGAACGCTCGTTTCATGGGTTGACTTAGGCATACTGAGCTCATTCCCAATCTAAGATCAAACCAGACCAAGGGTTGTGGCAGCAAGATTGACAGCACGCAGGGGGGACCAGGTTAATCCCTGGCTTACGCATTCTGCCTCTCTAGTAGGCTGAGGGCCTGTACGCTCGTTTCATGGGTTGGCTTAGGCATATGGAGTTCATTCCATGTCTAAGCATACAGAGTTCATTCCCAGTCTAAGATCGGACCAGACCGAGGGTTACGGCAGTAGGACCAATAGCTGGATTGGCAGCACGTAGGAGGGACCGGGTCGATCCTCGGCATGCGCATTCTACCTCTCCGGTCAACCTCTGCGGCCAGTTGAGCACCCACACGCTTGTTTCATGCGTTGATTTAGGGATACAGAGTTCATCCCCAGTCTAAGCATACGGAGTTCATTCCCAGTCTAAGATTAGATCGGATCGAGGGTTACGGCAGCAGGATCGGCAGCACACAGGGAGGATCGAGCCAATCCCTGGCTTGTGCATTCTGCCTCTCCGGTCGGCTGAGTGCCCGCGTGTTCATTTTATGGGTTGGCTTAGGCATACAGAGTTCATTCCTAGTCTAAGAGTTTGAGCCACGGTGCACATGCTGGGCTCGGGCATCATCGGAGAGCCTAACCGACGGCATTGGGGGTTCCGACAATTGAGGGGGCCGGGGGGTATGCGCACATGATGTGCGATGGGTGCTGGTACTTGGCCCTTATATTGGCCCCCTATCCCTCATCAAACCTCGAGAACTCACACCCCCTTAAAGAGTATTTGAGATTTTATAGGTTTGCTGCCAGTAGCCATTAAAGTGTCTGAAATGGGGACACTCTTTTCAAACGGTCACAAAATCTCCTCCACTTCAAGTTTTTTACTAAATTGTTTTGTGCATGCCAACAAAAATACAAGGATCACCTCTACCAAATTTGGGGACAAAACTCTTTCTAAAAAAATTTTAAAAATCCTGAACCATAAAAAGTTTCAAAAATCGTGCAAAATAGAAAACAGGTCGTCTTGCCACGAAACTTCACATGAAGGCTTAGGGGACCATTGTATGAATTTACAAGCCATAAAAATGGCATTGGCATGGTAGAAATATGAAGATGTGCTTGAACCCACCTACCACCAGTTCGATCCCCGACTTGCGCATCCTGCCTCTCTGGTCGGCTGAGCATTCGCACGCTCGTTTCGTGGGTTGACTTAGGCATACGAAGTTCATCCCCAGCCGAAGCAAGCGAAGTTCATTCCCAGTCTAAGATCAGATCGGACTGAGGGTTACGATAGCAGGATCGATAGCACGCAGGGGGGATCGGGCCGATCCCCGGCTTGCGCATTTTGCCTCTCCGATCGGCTAAACACCCGCACGCTCGTGTCATGGGTTAGCTTAGGCATAGGGAGTTCATTCCATGTCTAAGCCCCAGCCGGATCGAGGGCTGTGGCAGTGAGACCGGCATCATGCAGAGGGGGACCGGGCCGATCCTCAGCTTGCGCATTATGCCTCCCCGGTCGGCTCAGCGCCCGCACGCCTGTTTTGTGGGTTGACTTAGGCATACGGAGTTCATTCCCAGTCTAAGATCGGATCGAACCGAGGGCTGCAGTAGCAATATCAACAGCACGTAGGTGGGGACCGGGCCAATCCCTGGCTTGCTCATTTTGCCTCTCCGACCGGCTGAGCGCTCGCGCGCTCATTTCGTGGGCTGGATTAGGCATATGGAGTTAATTTCATGTCTAAGCATCGGAGTTCATTCCCAGTCTAAGATCGGATCAGACCGAGGGTTGTGGTAGCTAGACCAGCCGCAGGATAGGCAGCACGCAGGGGGACCGAGTCGATACCCGGCTTGCTCATCTGCCTCTCCGGCCGGCTGAGCGCTCGCAAGCTTGTTACGGGGGTTGACTTAGGCATACGAAGTTCATCCCCAGTCTAAGCATACAGAGTTCATTCCAAGTCTTAGATCAAACTGGATTGAGGGTTACGGCAGTAGGATCGACAGCACGCAGGGGGGACCGGGCTGATCCCTGGCTTGTGCATTCTGCCTCTCCGACCGGCAGAGCGCCCGTATGCTCGTTTCGTGGGTTGGCTTAGGCATAGGGAGTTCATTACATGTCTAAGCCCCAGCCGGATCGAGGGTTGTGGTAGTGGGATCGACAGCACGCAGAGGGAGACCGGGTCGATCCCTGGCTTGTGCATTCTGCCTCTCCGATCGGTTGAGTGCCCGTACGCTCGTTTCGTGGGCTGGATTAGGCATACGGAGTTCATTTCATGTCTAAGCATATGGAGTTCATTCCCAGTTTAAGATCGGATCAGATCGAGGGTTGTGGTAGCAAGACCAGCCGCAGGATAGGCAGCACGCAGGGGGACCGAGTCGATACCCGGCTTGCTCATTTGCCTCTCCGGCCGATTGAGCGCTCGCAAGCTTGTTACGGGGGTTGACTTAGACATACGGAGTTCATCCCCAATCTAAGCATACAGAGTTCATTCCAAGTCTTAGATCAAACTGGATTGAGGGTTGCGGCAGTAGGATCGACAGCACGCAGGGGGGACCGGGCTGATCCCTGGCTTGTGCATTCTGCCTCTCCGACCGGCAGAGCGCCCGCACGCTCGTTTCGTGGGTTGGCTTAGGCATAGGGAGTTCATTACATGTCTAAGCCCCAGCCGGACCGAGGGTTGTGGTAGTGGGATTGGTAGCACGCAGAGGGAGACCGGGTCGATCCCTGGCTTGTGCATTCTGCCTCTCTGATCGGCTGAGTGCCCGTACGCTCGTTTCGTGGGTTGGCTTAGGCATACGGAGTTCATTCCATGTCTAAGCATACGGAGTTCATTCCAGTCTAAGAGTTTGAGCCACGGTGCACATGTTGGTTTCGGGCCTGAGCTGGTGCCGCATTTTTTTCGCACGGGGCACCATCGTCGGAGCATCGTCGGAAAGCCTAACCGACGACATTGGGGGTTCCAGCAATTGGGGGGGCCGAGGGGGTGTGCGCACATGATGTGCGATGGGTGCTAGTACTTGGCCCTTATATTGGCCCCCTATCCCTCATGGGGACACTTTTTTCAAACGGCCACAAAATCTTCTCCACTTCGAGGTTTTTAGCTTAATTTTTTTATGCATGCCAAAAAAATACAAGGATCACCTCTACCAAATTTGGGGACAAAAATCTTCCTAAAAAATTTTTAAAAAATCCTGAACCGCAAAAAGTTTTGAAAATCGTGAAAAATAGAAAACGGGTCATCTTGCCACGAAACTTCACATGAAGGCTTGGGGGACCATTGTATGAATTTACAAGCCATAAAAATGGCAGAAATATGAAGATGTGCTTGAAACCACCTACATCCCATTCGATGCCCGGCTTGTGCATCCTGCCTCTTTGGTCGGCTGAGCGCCCGCACGGTCGTTTAGCGGGTTAACTTAGGCATACGGAGTTCATCCCCAGTCTAAGCATATAGAGTTCATTCCCAGTCTAAGATCGAACTGGACCAAGGGTTGTAGCAGCAGGATCGACAGCACCCAGGGGGGACCGGGCCGATCCCCGGCTTGTGCATTTTGCCTCTCCGGTTGACTGACCGCCCGCACGCCCGTTTCATGGGTTGGCTTAGGCATAGGGAGTTAATTCCATGTCTAAGCCCCAGTCGAATCGAGGGTTGCGGCAACGGGACCAGCAGCACGCAAAGGAGGACCGGGCTGATCCTCGGCTTGCGCATTATGCCTCTTCGACTGGCTCAATGCCCACACACTCATTTTGTGGGTTGACTTTGGCATACGGAGTTCATTCTCAGTCTAAGATCGGACTGGATCGAGGGTTGCGACAGTAGGATCGACAGCACACAGGGGGGATCGGGCCAGTCCTCGACTTGCTCATTCTGCCTCTCCGTCCGACTGAGCACCTGCACGCTCGTTTCATGGCTTGGCTTAGGCATACGGAGTTCATTCCATGTCTAAGCATACAGAGTTCATTCCCAGTCTAGGATCAGACTGGACCGAGGGTTGCAGTAGCCGAATCAGACTGAAGGTTGTGGCAGCAGGACCGGCATAAGATTGACAGCACATAGAGGGGACCGGGCCAATCCGCGGCTTGCGCATTCTACCTCTCCGGCCGGTTGAGTGCCCGCACGCTCGTTTCGTGGGTTGGCTTAGGCATATGGAGTTCATTTTATGTCTAAGCCCCAGCCGGATCGAGGGTTGTGGCAGCAGGATCGGTAGTGGGATCGACAGCACGTAGAGGGGTACCGAGCTGATCCCTAGCTTGCACATTATGCCTCTTCGGACCTATGCAGGTGCCACATTTTTTTCACCCGGGGCACCATCACCGGAGCATCATCGGAGAGCCTAACCGATGACATTAGGGGTTCCGGTGATTGGGGGGTTGGGGGGTTGGGGGGTGTGCACACATGATGTTCGATGGGTGCTGGTACTTGGCCCTTGTATTGGCCCCCTATCCCTCATCAAACCTCGAGAACTCAGACCGCCTTAAAGAGCATTTGAGATTTTATAGGTTTGCTCCTAGTAGCCATTAAAGTGTCTGAAATGGGGACACTTTTTTCAAAGGCTCACAAAATCTTCTCCACTTAGAATTTTTAGCTGAATTGTTTTTTGCATGCCAATAAAAATAAAGGGATAACCTATACCAAATTTGGGAATAAAACTCTTTCTAAAAAAATTTTAAAAAATCCCAAACCGCAAAAAGTTTCAAAAATCGTGAAAAATAGAAAACAGGTCATCTTGCCGCGAAACTTCACATGAAGGCTTAGGGGACCATTGTATGAATTTACAAGCCATAAAAATGGTATTGGCATGGCAGAAATATGAAGATGTGCTTGAACCCACCTACCACCCGTTCGATCCTCGACTTGCACATCCTGTATCTCTAGTCGATTGAACGTCTGCACGCTCGTTTCGTGGGTTGACTTAGGCATATGGAGTTCATCCCCAGTCTAAGCATATGGAGTTCATTCACAGTCTAAGATCAGATAGGATCGAGGGTTGCGATAGCAGGATCGACAGCTCGCAGGGGGGACCAGGCCGATCCTCGGCTTGCGCATTCTGCCTCTCCGGTCGGTTGAGCACCCGCACACTTGTTTCATGGGTTGGCTTAGGCATAGGGAGTTCATTCCATGTCTATGCCCCAGTTGGACCGAGGGTTGTGGTAGCGAGACCGACAGCACGTAGAGGGGGACCGGACGAATCCTCGACTTACGCATTATGCCTCTCTAGCTGGATCAGCACACGCACTCTCATTTCATGGGTTGAGTTAGGCATACGGAGTTCATTCCCAGTCTAAGATCGACCCAAATCGAGGGTTACGGTAGCAGGATCGACAGCACGCAGGGGGGACTGCGTCAGTCCTCGACTTCCGCATTTTACCTCTCTAGCCGGTTGAGCACCCGCACGCACGTTTTATGGGCTGGCTTGGGCATGCGGAGTTCATTCCATGTCTAAACATACGGAGTTCATTCCCAGTCTAAGATCAGATCAGACCGAGGGTTGCGGTAGCAGGACCAATAACAGGATTGGTAGCACGCAGGGGGGATTGAGCCGATCCTCAGCTTGTGCATTCTACCTCTCTAACCGATTGAGTGCCCGCACGCTCATTTCATGGGTTGGGTTAGGCATACGAAGTTCATTCCATGTCTAAGGCCCAGCCAGACCGAGGGTTGTGGCAGCAGGACTAGTAGCGGGATCAGCAGCACGTAGAAGGGATCAAGCTGATCCTCAGCTTGCGCATTATGCCTCTTTGACCGGCCTCTCCGACCGGCTGAACACCCGCATGCTCGTTTCATGGGTTGACTTAGGCATATGGAGTTCATTCCCAGTCTAAGCATATAGAGTTCATTCCTAGTCTAAGATCGGATCGGATCGAGGGTTGCAGCAGCAGGACCAGCAGAACGTGGGGGGGACCGAGTCGATCCTCGGCTTGTGCATTCTGCCTCTCCAGTCGACCTCTCCAGCAGGCTGAGCGCCCACACGCTCATTTCATGGGTTGACTTAGGCATACGAAGTTCATCCCTAGTCTAAGCATATAGAGTTCATTCTCAGTCTAATATCAGACCAGACTGAGGGTTGCGATAGCAAGATCAGTAGCACGTAGGGGGACTGGGTCAATCTTTGGCTTGTGCATTCTGCCTCTCTGATCGGCTGAGTGCCCGCATGTCCGTTTCGTGGGTTGGCTTAGGCATAGGGAGTTCATTCCATGTCTAAGCCCCAGCCGGACATAGGGTTATGGCAGTGACATCGACAGCATGCAGAGAGGGACCGGGCCGATCCTTGGCTTGCGCATTATGCCTTTTCGATCGATTCAGCGCCCGCACGCTCGTTTCGTGGGTTGACTTAGGCATACAGAGTTAATTCCTAGTGTAAGATCAAACCAGTCCGAGGGTTGTGGCAGCAGGATCGACAGCACGTAGGGAGGGATCGGGCCGATCACCGGCTTACGCATTCTACCTCTCCGATTGGCTGAGCACCCGCACGCTCGTTTCGTGGGTTGGCTTAAGCATACGGAGTTTATTCCATGTCTAAGCATACAGAGTTCATTCCTAGTTTAAGACCAGACCAGATCGAGGGTTACGGCTGTAAGACCAGTAGTAGGATCGACAGCACACAGGGGGGGACCGAGCCGATCCCCGACTTTCACATTCTGCCTCTCCGATCGGTTAAGCGCCCGCACGCTCATTTCGTGGGTTGGCTTAGGCATACAGAGTTCATTCCATGTCTAAGCCCCAGTTGGACTGAAGGTTGTGGTAGCAGGACTGGTAGCGGGATCGGTAGCACGCAGAGGAGGATCGAGCTGATCCCCAGCTTGCACATTATACCTCTCCGGTTGGCCTCTTCGGTCGGCTGAACGCCCAAACGCTCGTTTCATGGGTTGACTTAGGCATATGGAGTTCATCCCCAGTCTAAGCATACGAAGTTCATTCCCAGTTTAAGATCAGACTGGACCGAGGGTTGTAGTAGTATGATCGACAGCACACAAGGGGTACCGGGTCGATCCCCGGCTTGCGCATTCTGCCTCTCCGGCAAGTTGAGTGCCCGCACGCTCGTTCCGTGGGTTGGCTTAGGCATATGGAGTTCATTCCATGTCTAAGCATATAAAGTTCATTCCCAGTCTAAGATTTTGAGCCACAGTGCACATGCTGGGCTCGAGCATGTGCTCGTGCCGCATTTTGTTCACCCGAGGCACCATCGTCGGAGCATCGCCAGAGAGCCTAACCGGCGACATTGGGGGTTCCGGCGATTGGGGGGCTGGGGGGTGTGCGCACATGATTTGTGATGGATGCTGGTACTTGGCCTTTATATTGGCCCCCTATCCCTCATCAAACCTCAAGAACTCACACCCAACTTAAGAGCATTTGAGATTTTATAGGTTTGCTGCCAGTAGCCATTAAAGTGTCTGAAATGGGGACACTTTTTTCAAACGGTCACAAAATCTTCTCCACTTTGAGTTTTTAGCTGAATGTTTTTATGGATGCCAAAAAAAATACAAGGATCACCTCTACTAAATTTGGGGACAAAACTCTATCTAAAAAAATTTTAAAAAATCCAGAACCGTAAAAAGTTTCAAAAATCGTGAAAAATAAAAAATGGGTCATCTTGCCACGAAACTTCACATGAAGGCTTAGGGGACCATTGTATGAATTTACAAGCCATAAAAATGGCATTGGCATGGCAGAAATATGAAGATGTACTTGAACTCACCTGCCACCCGTTCAATCCCCGGCTTGCGCATCCTGCCTCTCTGGTCAGCTGAGAGTCCGCACGCTCGTTTCATGGGTTGACTTAGGCATACGAAGTTCATCCCCAATCTAAGCATACGGAGTTCATTCCCAGTCTGAGATTGGACCGGATCGAGGGTTGCGACAGCAGGATCGATAGCACGCAGGGGGGACTGAACTGATCCTTGGCTTGTGCATTCTGCCTCTCTGGCCGGCTGAGTGCCCGCACGCCCGTTTCATGGATTGGCTTAGGCATAGCGAGTTCATTCCATGTCTAAGCCCCAGCCGGACTGAGGGTTGTGGCAGCAAGACCGACAGCATGCAGAGGGTGACCGGGTCGATCCTCGACTTGCGCATTATGCCTCTTCGGTCGGCTCAACACCCGCACGCTCGTTTCATGGGTTCACTTAGGCATACAGACTTTATTCCCAATCTAAGATCAGACCAGACCGAGGATTGTGACAGCAGGATTGACAGCACGCAGTGGGGACCGGATCGATCCCCGACTTACGCATTCTACCTCTTTGGCAAGCTGAGTGCCCGTACGCTCGTTTCATGGGTTGGCTTAGGCATACGGAGTTCATTCCATGCCTAAGCATACGGAGTTCATTCCCAGTCTAAGATTGGACTAGACTGAGGGTTGCAGCAGCAGGACCAGTAGCAGGATCGGTAGCACATAAGGGGGATCGGGTCGATCCCTGACTTGCGCATTCTCCCTCTTCGACCGGCTGAGTGTCCGCACGCTCGTTTCATGGGTTGGTTTGGGCATAGGGAGTTCATTCCATGTCTAAGCCCCAGTCTGACGAAAGGTTGTGGCAGCGGGACCAGCAGCACGAAGAGAAGGACCGGGCCGATCCTTGGCTTGCGCATTATGCCTCTCCGGCTGGCTCTGCGCCCGCACGCTCATTTTGTGGGTTGACTTAGGCATACGAAGTTCATTCCCAATCTAAGATCGGACCAGACTAAGGGTTGCGACAGCAGGATTGACAACACGTAGGGGTGGACTAGGCCAATCTTCGACTTGCGCATTCTACCTCTCCGGCCGACTGAGCGCCCGGATGCCTATTTCGTGGGTTGGCTTAGGCATAGGGAGTTCATTCCATGTCTAAGCCCCAGCTGGACCGAGTATTGTGGCAGCGAGACTGGTAGCACGTAGAGGGGGACCGGGTCGATCCCAGGCTTGCGCATTATGCCTCTCCGGTCGGCCTAGCGCCCTCACGCTCGTTTCGTGGGTTGACTTAGGCATACGGAGTTCATTCCCAGTCTAAGATCAGATCAGACCGACGGTTGTGATAGCAGGATCGATAGCACACAGGGGGGATCGGGCTGGACCCCAGCTTGCACATTCTGCCTCTCCGGTTGGCTAAGCGCCCACACGTTTCTTTCGTGGGTTGGCTTAAGCATACGGAGTTCATTCCCAGTCTAAGATCAGATCGGACCGAGGGTTGTGGCAGCAAGACTAGCAGCAGGATCGGCAGCACGTAGGAGGGGACGGGGCTGATCCCCGACTTGCACATTCTACCTTTCCGACCAGCTGAGCGCCCGCACGCTCATTTCATGGGTTGGCTTAGGCATACGAAGTTCATTCCATTTCTAAGCCCCAGTCGAATCGAGGGTTGTGGCTACAGGACCGACAGCGGGATCAGCAGCATGCAGAAGGGGATTGGGCTACTCCTCGACTCATGCATTATACCTCTTGAACCGACCTTTCTTGTCGGCTGAGCGCCCGTCTGCTCGTTTCTTGGGTTGGCTTAGGCATACGGGGTTCATTCCATGCCTAAGCATACGGAGTTCATTCCCAGTCTAAGATTGGACTAGACTTAGGGCTGTAACAGTAGGACCAGCAGCTGGATCGGCAGCACGTAGGGGGGATCGAGCTGATCCCTGACTTACGCATTCTGCCTCTCTGGTCGACTGAGCGCCCGCACGCTCGTTTCCTGGGTTGGCTTAGGCATACGGTGTTCATTTCATGTCTAAGCATACGGAGTTCATTCCCAGCCTAAAATTGGACCAGATCGAGGGTTACGACAGCAGGACCAGCACAGGATCGACAGTACGCAGGGGGATCGGGCCAATCTGTGGCTTGCGCATTTTGCCTCTCCGATCGGTTGAGCGCCCGCACGCTCGTTTCGTGGGTTGGCTTAGGTATACGGAGTTCATTACATGTCTAAACCCCAGCCGGACCGAGGGTTGTGGCAATAGGACTGGCAACAGGATCGGTAGCATGCAGAGGGGGACCGAGCCAATCCCCGACTTGCACATTATGCCTCTCTGGCCAACTCAGCACCTGTACGCTCGTTTTGTGGGTTGACTTATGCATACGGAGTTCATTCCCAGTCTAAGATCAGACCAGACCGAGGGTTGCGGTAGCAAGATCGACAGCATGCAGAAGGGACCGGGTCGAGCCCCGGCTTGCGCATTCTGCCTCTCCGATCGACTGAGCCCCGCACGCTCGTTTCGTCGGTTGGCTTAGGCATATGGAGTTCATTCCATGTCTATGCCCCAGTCGAACTGACGGTTGTGGTAGAAGGACCGGCAGCGAGATCAGCAGCACATAGAGAGGGACTGGGCTGATCCCTGGCTTGCGCATTATGCCTCTCCGATTGGCCTTTACGGTCGACTGAGCGCCCGCACGCTCATTTCGTGGGTTGACTTAGGCATACGGAGTTCATCCCCAGTCTAGGCATACGAAGTTCATTCCCAGTCTAAAATCGGATGGGACTGAGGGTTACGGTAGCAGGATCTGTAGCACGCAGGGGGGAATGGGCCGATCCCCGGCTTGTGCATTCTGCCTCTCTGGCCCGCTGAGCGCCTGCACGCCCGTTTCGTGGGTTGGCTTAGGCATACGGAGTTCATTCCATGTGTAAGCCCCAGTCAAATCGAAGGTTGTGGCAGCGGGATGGGCAGCACGCAAAAGGGGATCGAGCCGATCTCTGGCTTGCGCATTATGCCTTTTCGGTCGGCTCAGCGCTCGCACTCTCGTTTCGTGGGTTAACTTATGCATACGGAGTTCATTCCCAGTCTAAGATCGAACCGGACTGAGGGTTGCAGTAGTAGGTTCGACAGCACGCAGGGGGAAATCAGGTCGATCCCTAACTTGCACATTCTACCCGTTCGGCCGACTGAGCGCCCGCACGCTCGTTTCGTGGGTTGGCTTAGGCATACGGAGTTCATTCCATGTCTAAGCATACGGAGTTCATTCGTAGCCTAAGATTTTGAGCCACGGTGCACATGCTGGGCTTGGGCATGTTCTGGTGCTGCATTTTTTTTACTTGGGGCACCATCGTCGGAGCATCGTCGGAGAGCCTAACCAACGGCATTAGGGGTTCCGATGATTGGGGGGTCGGGGGGTTTGCGCACATGATGTGCGATGGGTGCTGGTACGTGTGTCACGGGCTCCGACCTTAGACTTAGAAACCATGTGGCCTTAGGCTTGGAATCTCCTCCTTTATGCCTAAGTCAGCCTAAAACACAAGTGTATGGGCACTAGAACAATGGGAAGGGCTGATTAAGCAAGTTAAAGAGAAACAGGATAAGAAGGCAAAATTTTGGAAATGCTCTTGTATTCACTGAAACGGAAGTGTTTGATGGTGTACAAATGAGGAACGAGCAGCTCTCTATTTATAGTTGAGGCTCCAACTTACACTTAATGGCAATATCTTTAGAATAAAGGCTAAAATCATAGGATTATATAGATTACAATCAATCAGGATGCTAACTCCTGATTTTCAGGGTCAACCAAATCTGCCAGGATGCTACTGCTGATCTTGCCTGCTTCCAGAAGCTTCCCTTGTGTGTCCAGCACCTTGGGCCCTTCTGGATGTGGTGCGACCAGCTTGTATGCCAGGCCTTGGTCTCACGGGCTGGCCTGCAAGTTGGGCCGGCGTTTTGAACTCATTTGCTAGGCTTTGCACGTAGATACTCGCCAGTACGCCTGGTCTGTGGGCCTGAACCTCTAGCTCACCTGCTGGTGTGCCTGGTGTGCCTGATGTGCCTGGCGCGCCCGCCCAGGGTGTGACATTCTCCCCCACCTAATTGCGCAACACCCTATTGCATCTTCTGTATGGTACTACTTGATCTGGTCCCTGAACTGCCATAAGTCATCTGCTGGTTCCCAACTTGCCTCACTATCTGAAAGTCCCTTCCAACGCACCAAGTACTCTTGTTTTGGATGATAGTTCTTCCGTCTCACCTCTCGGTCAGCTATGATGCTGTGGACCTCCTTCTCATATGAGGCCCTTGCTCCCAATGGCACACGCTTTGACTCTGCCCATCCTGGATCTCCCTCATCCTTATAGAACGGCTTGAGCATGCTCACATGGAACACCGGGTGTACCCTCAGCTTGGGTGGCATATCCAGCTTGTAGGCAACCTTGCCTACCCTCTTGACTACTTGAAAAGGTCCCTCATACCTCTGGACTAGGCCTTTGTGCAGCCCCCTATGGCGCACAATGGGATGCAGCTTCACCAATACCAAGTCTCCAACCTGGAACTGAACGTCCCGCCTATTCTGGTCTACCCACTTCTTCGACCTCTTGGCCACCTTGTGTAGACAAACTATGGCCAAGTCAATTTGCTCCTGCCATGCCTTGGCAAATTTGTATGCTGCTGGATTCGACCCTGTATAACCTGCAGCAATCTAACCGGGTGTTAGTGGTTGTTGCCCTGTCACAACCTCAAATGGGCTCTAGTTCATTACCTCGTTCCTTTGCAAGTTTTAGGAAAATTGCGCAATATCTAGTAGCTTTGGCCAGTCCCTTTGTGTGGCACTCACATAGTGCCTAAGGTAGACCTTCAATAGTCCATTCACTCGTTCTGTCTGCCCATCGGTCTATAAATGCATGCTGGTGAAAAAGTTCAAGTCTGACCCTAACAGCTTGAACAACTCAGTCCAAAACCTACCCGTGAAATGCCTATCCCGATCATTAACAATGGTCCTCGGCACTTAACCATGTTCTTCAAGAACATTCAAGCTACCTCCTCGACTGGGCACTCCTTGGTTGCTAGAATGAAGATTCCATACTTGGAAAACCTGTCCACCACTACCATGATGCTTCCAAACCCTTCTGCTTTGGGTAGACCGACTATAAAGTCCAGAGAAACACTCTCCCATGGTCGCTTTGGCACTGGCAATGGCTCCAAGAGACCGCCTGGTTTCTTGAGCTCCATCTTGTCCTATTGGCACACAAGACATGTCTTCACATAGGCCTCCACATCGTCCTTCATGTGCGGCCAGTAGTATCGATCCTCGATCAACGCCAAGGTACAACTCACTTCGGGGTGTCCAGCCCACCTTGAATCATGGCATTCTTGTAAAACTTCCTTGCAGAGCTTCCCGTGCTGCGGCACAAACAGTCTACTTCCCTTGGTGTACAGCAAGCCATCCTGCAACCAAAACTGCCCAGTCTTACCTTGCTGGGCGTACTCCATCAAAGCCTTGGCTGTAGGATCATGCACAAGTCCCTCCTTGATGAGCGGCACCAGTGACCCCTCTGGTTGGCTAATGGCAGCAAGGTTAGCCTTCCTGTTCAGGGCATCTGCCACTAGGTTCACCTGCCCCGACTTCTACTCCATCTGGAAATCAAATTCTGTAAGAAAATCTTGCCATCTCACCTGCTTGGGGGACAGCTTCTTCTACGTCTGGAAGTAGTTGGTCGCCACATTGTCCATCCTAACCACAAACCTCGACCCTAACTGGTAATGGCGCCAAATCCATAAGCAGTGCACCACTACAATCATCTCTTTCTCTTGGATCGTGTACTTGCGCTCAGTCTCATTTAGCTTTCTACTCTCGAATGTGACTGGACGTCCCTCCTGCATCAACATGCCCCCTATGGCAAAGTTTGATGCATCCGTATGCACCTCATACGGCTTGGCATGGTCTGGCAAGGCTAAGACTGTCTCTTTGGTCATAGCCTGCTTCAACCTATCAAAGGCTTCCTGGCACCCTACGCTCCACCCCATGCTTTCCCTCTCTTGAGTAAGTCAGTCAATGGCGTGGCCATTGCTGAGTGACCTTTGTGAAGTGCCTGTAGTAGTTGACCAGCCTAAGAAACGATCTCAACTCAGTGACCTTGGCTGGTGGTTGCCACTCCAGGATGGTGTGTATCTTGCCTTCATCCATGCGTATCTTGCCAGCTCCCACTATGTGGCCAAGGAACGGGATCTCCTGCTGGGTGAATTAACACTTCTCCCTCTTGACAAATAGCTTGTGCGCCCGTAACACCTCGAACACCTGTCTCAAGTGGTCTACATGCTCTCCCAAAGTCTGGCTATAGATCACAATGTCATCCAAATAAACCACAACAAACTGATCAAGGAATGACTAAAGTACCTTGTTCATAAAGGTGCAGAATGTTGCTGGGGTGTTCGTGAGTCTGAAAGGCATCACCAATAACTCATACGAACCATACCAAGTGACACATGCTATCTTTGGCTCATCTCCCTCTGCGATCCTGACTTGATAGCAGCCTGACCTCAAATCCAGCTTGGTGAACCACCTTGCGCCCCCAAGTTGATCGAACAAGTCTGCAATAAGTGGGATGGGGTACTTGTTCTTGATGGTCAGCTTGTTCAAAGCCCGGTAGTCTATTCACAGCTGCAACAACCCATCATGCTTATGCTGAAATAAAACCGGTGCACCATAGGGTGCCTTCGATGGCCTGATGAAGCCAGCATCAACTAACTCTTTGAGCTACTTCCTCAACTCCTCCAACTCTGGTGGAGACATTTGGTAAGGGGATCTAGCGGGTGGCTTGGCCTCGGACACCAGCTCGATCTTGTGGTCCACCTCCCTCTTAGGTGGTAGCTTGCTAGGTAGCTTTGCGGGCATCACATCACTAAAGGTCTTCAGCACGTTTAGCACCTCTAAGGGTGACTTGATCTCCTTCTCCCTTGGCTCATCATATTTCAGGGCTGCCAAGAAGGTGTCTTCTTGTCTGCTTACCGCCTTGGCAAATTGAATGGCTAACACGACGCAACTCCAGACCTTCTCCTTAATGGCACTAGGCATTGGCACCGTGCATCCAAGATGCAAACACAATCGGTTAAAGGCACAAGGAGGGTGGTAATCCGAACAAGGAAATCCAACCCAATCACAAACTCATAGTCATCAAGGGGTATTACCTCAATGGTCTCCTTGCCTTTCTAGTCTTCAAGCTACAACTCCACTCCCAACGCTACTCCAATGGCTGGAACTTCCTTGGAGTTCACCATTTTGATGGTACCAATCCCTTTCTACACCTTTAGTCTGAGCTTCTGGGCTCTATCACCTGAAATAAAAAGATGTGAGGCATCTGTGTCCTCTAGTGCACTCACCTTCTGACCCGCAACCATCAAATTCACAAACATCAAGCCCTTTGGCTTGCGGTTCCCCTTACTCTGGACAGCATTGAGCACCAACGACCCAAGCTTTGCTGCCCCTGACTCTGGCTCCTTGTCAGACTCCTTGTCTACAGTAGCCAGCTTGCCTTTCTGTGGGTAATTGCGCGCTATGTGGCTCCCTCCATATAGGTAGCATGCTAGTGGCTCTCGGTCCCCTTTTGCTTTCCACTTGCCTGCTGGTGGCTTCTTTTCGCCATCCTTGGTTGAATGGTCTCGGTCTCCATCCTTGGACTCTCGATCACGGTCCTTCCCCTTGGACTGCTTTTTTCGGTCTCTATCATCCTTGCCCTTACCCTTGGGCTTGGTAGACTCGAACTTGTTCAGAGACTTGAACTCTATCAAGGCCTCGACAGTAGTCATGGCTTTAGCCAAGTCATGAACTCCTCTCCTTTGTAGCTTATTCTTCACCCATGGCTTCAGCCCATCCATGAAAGCAAATAAGGTGTCCTTCTCACCTAGATCCAAGATTTGTAGCATCAGTTCAGAGAATTTTTGGACATATTCCCTTATGTCCCCTTGCTGGCTCAACCTGTGCAACTTTGCCCACGCCTCATCATCGGCATACTCCGGGTAAAATTGTTCTCTGAACTCTTTTTGGAACTCTGCCCAGGTTCCAATATTGGCGCTCCCATACCTGACATCATCACACCTACGCCTCTACCATAATAAGGCTACATCAGTGAGATACATAGCAGCGGTGCTTACCTTTATCGCCTCATCTTGCATGCCCATGGCCTAGAAGTACTGCTCCATACCCTAAAGGCAGTTATCTACTTCCTTGGCCGCCCTAGTCCCCTTGAACTCCTTAGGCTTGGGGACATCCAATCTTGACTTGGACACTCCAGCAAACATGCCATTCCCAATGGTAGTCTTGCAAGCAACGAGCTCACTGGTAAGCTCCTCCATCCGCTGGTGCATGGCCTCCATGCCATCGCGCAAGGTCAGCACTTCAGCCTCCAAGGTCTGATTCTTTTGGGTGAACACATCCAAGCCTTTGTTGAGAGCAGCTTGCAGCTCACTTTGGATCTCCTCCCCCATGGAGTCTAGCGATGCAATGTGAGTCTCTACCCCCTCAAGCTTCTCCCCCAAGTCGCCCACGGTCACCTCCACCTTGGCCAGCCTACCGTCCATGGTAGACCAGATATCTTTAGAACTGGCTTTCCTCCCTCTTCCATGCCCATGCTTCTAGGCCTCTGGTTGTTGGTTAGCAGTGTCACTTTGGGATGCCATCTCCTCTAACTTGCACAACACAAACACGCAGAATCGAACTCGCTCTGATACCAACTGTCATGGGCTCCGACCTTAGACTCAGAAACCGTGTGGCCTTAGGCTTAGAATCTCCTCCTTTATGCCTAAGTCAGCCTAAAACACAAGCGTACAGGCACTAGAACAACAAGAAGGGCTGATTACGCAAGTTAAAGAGAAACAGGATAAGAAGGCAGAATTCTGGAAATGCTCTTCTATTCACTAAAACAGAAGTGTTTGATGGTGTAGAAATGAGGGAGGAGCAGCCCTCTATTTATAGTTGAGGCTCCAGCTTACACTTAATGGCAATATCCCTAGAATAAAGGGTAAAATCATGGGATTATATAGATTACAATGAATTAGGATGCTAACTCCTGATTTTTAGGGTCAACCAAATCTACCAGGATGCTGCTGCCGATCCTGCCTACTTCTAGAAGCTTCCCTTGCGTGTCCAGCACCTTAGGCCCTTCTGGATGTGGTGCAGGCAGCTTGTATGCCAGGCCTTGGTCTCATGGGCTGCCTGCAAGTTGGGCGGGCATTCTGAACTCGTTTGCTAGGCTTTGCGCACAGATACCCGCCAGCACACCTGGTCTACGGGCATCAACCTCTGGCTCACCTGCTGGTGCACTTGATGTGCCTGGCGTGCCCGCCCAAGGTGTGACACTTGGCCCTTATATTGGCCCCCTATCCCTCATCAAACCTTGAGAACTCACACCCCCTTAAAGAGCATTTGAGATTTTATAAGTTTGCTGCCAGTAGCCATTAAAGTGTCTCAAATGGGGACACTTTTTTCAAACGGTCACAAAATCTTCTCCACTTCGAGTTTTTAGCTGAATTTTTTTGTGCATGCGAACAAAAATACAAGGATCACCTCTACCAAATTTGGGGACAAAACTCTTTCTAAAAAATTTTTAAAAAATCCCGAACCATAAAAGGTTTTGAAAATCGTGAAAAATAGAAAATGGATCGTCTTGCCACAAAACTTCACATGAAGGCTTAGGGGAAAATTGTATGAATTTATAAGACATAAAAATGGCATTGGTATGGCAGAAATATGAAGATGTGCTTGAACCCACCTACCACCCATTCGATCCTTGGTTGCGCATCTTGCCTTTCTGGTCGGCTTAGCGCCCGCACACTTGTTTCGTGGGTTGACTTAGGCATATGGAGTTCATCCCCAGTCTAAGCATACGGAGTTCATTCCCAGTCTAAGATTGGATCGAACCGAGGATTGCGATAGTAGGATCGGCAGCACGCAGGAGGGATCGGGCCAATCCCCGACTTGCGCATTCCGCCTCTTCGATCGGCCAAGTGCCCGCACGCCTATGTCGTGGGTTGGCTTAGGCATAGGGAGTTCATTCCATGTCTAGGCCCCAGCCAGACCTAGGGTTGTGGCAGCATGACCGACAGCACACAGAGGGGGACTAGGCTGATCCTCGGCTTGCGCATTATGCCTCTCCGGTTGGCTCAGTGCCCGCATGCTCGTTTCGTGGGTTGACTTAGGCATACGGAGTTCATTCCCAGTCTAAGATCAGACCGGACCGAGGGTTACGGTAGCAGGATCGACAGCACGTAGGGGGATCGGGCCGATCCCTGGCTTGCGCATTATACCTCTTCGACCAGTTGAGCACCCGCACGCTCATTTCGTGGGTTGGCGTACGCATATGGAGTTCATTCCATGTCTAAGCATACAGAGTTCATTCTTAGTCTAAGATCAGACCGGACCAAGGGTTGCGGTAGCAGGACCAGCAGCAGGATCGGCAGCACGTAGGGGGGACCAGGCCGATCCCTGGCTTGCGCATTCTGCCTCTCCAATCGGTTGAGCGCCCGCACGCTCGTTTCATGGGTTGGCTTAGGCATACAGAGTTCATTCCATGTCTAAGCATACAGAGTTCATTCCCAGTCTAAGATCGGACCAGACCGAGGGTTGTGGCAGCAGGACCAGCAGCAGGATCGACAGCATGCAAGGGGGACCGGGTTGATCCCCGACTTACGCATTCTACCTCTCCGGCTGACTGAGCGCCCGCACGATCATTTCATCGGTTGGCTTAGGCATACGGAGTTCATTCCATGTCTAAGCCCCAGTTGGATCGAGGGTTGTGGCAGCAAGACTGACAGCAAGACCGACAGTGGGATCGACAGCACGTAGAGGGGTACCGGGCTGATCCTCGATTTGTGCATTATGCCTCTACGACCGACCTCTCTGACCGACTGAGCGCCCACATGCTCATTTCATGGGTTGACTTAGGCATACGAAGTTCATCCCCAACCGAAGCATACAGAGTTCATTCCCAGTCTAAGATCGGACTCGACCGAGGGTTACGACAATAGGATCGGCAGCACGCAGGGGGGACCGAGTCAATCCCCAGCTTGCGTATTCTACCTCTCTGACCGACTGAGCGCCCTGCATGCCCGTTTCATGGGTTGGCTTAGTCATAGGGAGTTCATTCCACGTCTAAGCGACAGCTGGACTGAGGGTTGTGGCAGTGGGATCGGCAGCACGTTGGGGGGACCGGGCTGATGCCCGGCTTGCGCATTCTGCCTCTCCGACCGGCTGAGTGCCCGTATGCCCGTTTCATGGGTTGGCTTAGGCATAGGGAGTTCATTCCATGCCTAAGCCCCAGCTAGACCGAGGGTTGTGGTAACGGGACCGACAACACGTAGAGGGGGACTAGGCCGATCCCCGACTTATGCATTATGCCTCTTCGGTCAGCTCAGCGCCCGCACACTCATTTCGTGGGTTGATTTATGCATACAGAGTTCATTCCCAGTCTAAGATTGGATCGGACCGAGGGTTGCGGTAGCAAGATCAACAGCACGCAGGAGGGACCGTGCTGATCCCCGGCTTGTGCATTCTGCCTCTCTAGCCAGCTGAGCACCCGCATGCTCGTTTCATAGTTTAGCTTAGGCATACGATGTTCATTCCACATCTAAGCATATGGAGTTCATTCCCAATCTAAGATTTTGAGCTTCGAATCACATGCTAGGCTCAGGCATGTGCTGGTACCGTATTTTTTTCTCCTGTGGCACCATCATTGGAGCATCATCGGAGAGCCTAACTGGCGACATTGGGGGTTTCGATGATTTGAGATTTTATAGGTTTGCTGCCAGTAGCCATTAAAGTGTCTGAAATGGGGACACTTTTTTCAAACGGTCACAAAATCTTCTCCACTTCGAGTTTTTAGCTGAATTTTTTTTGTGCATGCCAACAAAAATACAAGGATCACCTCTACCAAATTTGGGGGCAAAACTCTTTCGAAAAAAATTTTAAAAAATCTGAAATCGTTAAAAGTTTCAAAAATCATGAAAAATAGAAAATGGGTCTTCTTGCCACGAAACTTCACATGAAGGCTTAGGGGACAATTGTATGAATTTACAAGCCATAAAAATGGCATTGGCACGGCAAAAATATGAAGATGTGCTTGAACCCACCTACCACCCGTTCGATCCCCAGCTTGCGCATCCTGCCTCTCTGGTCGGCTGAGCGCCCGTACACTCGTTTCATGGGTTGACTTAGGCATACGGAGTTCATCACCAGTCTAAGCATACGAAGTTCATTCCCAGTCTAAGATCGGACTGGACCGAGGGTTGCGGTTGTAGGATCGACAGCACGCAGAGAGGATCGGGTCGATCCCCAACTTGCGCATTCTGCCTCTCCGACCTGCTGAGCGCCCGCACGCCCGTTTCATGGGTTGGCTTAGGCATAGGGAGTTCATTTCATGTATAAGCCCCAGTCGGACCGAGGGTTGTGGTAGCGGGGCTGGCAGCATGCAGAGGGGGACCGGGCTAGTCCCCGACTTGCACATTATGCCTCTTCGGTCGGCTCAGCACCCGTATGCTAGTTTCGTGGGTTGACTTATGCATACAGAGTTCATTCCCAGTCTAACATCGGACCGGACCGAGGGTTGCGACAGCAGGATCGGCAGCACGCAGGGGGGACCGGGTCAATCCTCGGCTCGCACATTCTGCTTCTCCAGTCGACTGAGTGCCCGCATGCTTGTTTCGTGGGTTGGCTAGGCATACGGAGTTCATTCCATGGCTAAGCATACAAAGTTGCTTCCCAGTCTAGGCATACGGAGTTCATCCCCAGTGTAAGCATACGGAGTTCATTCCCAGTCTAAGATCGGATCGGACCGAGGGTTGCGATAGTAAGATCGATAGCACGCAGGGGGGACGGGGCTGATCCTCGACTTGCGCATTCTGCCTCTCCGACCGACTGAGCGGCCGCACGCCCATTTCGTGGGTTGGCTTAGGCATAGGGAGTTCATTCCATGTGTAAGCCCCAGCCAGACCGAGGGTTGTGGTAGCGGGACCGGCAGCACGCAGAGGGGGACCCGGCTGGTCCCCGACTTACGCATTATGCCTCTTCGATCGGCTCAGCACCCGCACGCTCGTTTCGCGGTTGATCCCTGGCTTGCGCATTCTACCTCTCCGGCCAGCTGAGCACCCGCACGTCCATTTCATGGGTTGGCTTAGGCATAGGGAGTTCATTCCATGTCTAAGCCCCAGCCAGACCGAGGGTTGTGGCAGCGGGACCGATAGCACATAGAGGGGGATTGGGCCGATCCCCGGCTTGCTCATTATGCCTCTTCGGTCGGCTCAACGCCTGCACGCTCGTTTCATGGGTTGACTTATGCATAAGGAGTTCATTCCTAGTCTAAGATCAGATCGGACTGAGGGTTGCGGTAGCAGGATCGACAGCACACAGGGGGGACCGGGCTGATCCCCGGCTTGCGCATTCTGCCTCTTCGACTGGCTGAGCGCCCGCACGCTCGTTTCGTGGGTTGGATTAGGCATACGGAGTTCATTCCATGTCTAAGCATGCGGAGTTCATTCCCAGTCTAAGATTTTGAGCCACGGTGCACATGCTGGGCTTGGGCATGTGCTGGTGCCGCATTTTTTTCGCCCGATGCACCATCATCGGAGCATCGTCGGAGATCCTAATCGGCGGCATTGGGGGTTTCGATGATTGGGGGGCCGGGGGGTGTGCGCACATGATGTATGATGGGTGCTGGTCCTTGGCCCTTTTATTGGCCCCCTATCCCTGATCAAACCTCGAGAACTCACACCCCCTTAAAGAGCATTTGAGATTTTAAAGGTTTGCTGCCAGAAGCCATTAAAGTGTCTGAAATGGGGACACTTTTTTCAAACGGTCACAAAATCTTCTCCACTTTGAGTTTTTAGCTGAATTTTTTTGTGCAAGCCAACAAAAATACAAGGATCACCTCTACCAAATTTGGGGACAAAACTCTTTCTAAAAAAAATTTAAAAAAAATCCCGAACCGCAAAATGTTTCAAAAATTGTGAAAAATAGAAAACGGGTTGTGCTTGAACCCACATACCACCCGTTCGATCCCAGGCTTGTGCATCCTACCTCTCTGGTCAGCTGAGCGCCAGCACTTTCATTTCATGGGAGGCATACGGAGTTCATCCCCGATCTAAGCATACGGAGTTCATTCCCAACCTAAGATCGGATCGGACCGAGGGTTGCGACAACAAGACCGACAGCACGCAAGGGGGATCGGGTCCATCCTGGCTTGCGCATTCTGCCTCTCCAACCGGCTGAGCACCTGTATGCCCATTTCATGGGTTGCCTTAGGCATAAGGAGTTCATTCCATGTCTCAGCCCCAGTCGGACCGAGGGTTATCACAGTGGGACCGGCAGCACAAAGAGGGGGACCGGGTCGATCCCCGACTTGCGTATTTTACCTCTCCGGTTGGCTCGGCACCCGCACTCTCATTTCATGGGTTGGCTTAGTCATAGGGAGTTCATTCCATGTCTAAGCCACAGCCGGATCGAGGGTTGTGGCAGTGGGATTGACAGCATGTCGAGGGGACCGGGCTGATCCCCAACTTGCGCATTCTGCCTCTCCGACCGGCTGAGTGCCCGCATGTCCGTTTCGTGGGTTGGCTTAGGCATAGGGAGTTCATTCCATGCCTAAGCCCCAGCCAGACCGAGGGTTGTGGTAGCGGGACCAGGTCGATCCTCGGGTCGCGCATTATGCCTTTTTGGCCGGCTCAGCGCTCGCACGCTCGTTTCATGGGTTGACTTATGCATACGGAGTTCATTCCCAGTCTAAGATTGGATCAGACCAAGGGTTGCGGCAGCAGGATCGATAGCATGTAAGGGGGACCGGGCCGATCCCCGACTTGCACATTTTGCCTCTCTGGCCGGCTGAGCACCCGGACGCTCGTTTCATAGGTTAGCTTAGGCATACAGAGTTCATTCCACGTCTAAGCATACGGAGTTCATTCCCAGTCTAAGATTTTGGGCCACGATGCACATGCTAGGCTCGGGCATGTGCTGGTGCCGCATTTCTTTTGCCCGGGGCACCATTGCCGGAGAGCCTAACCGATGGCATTGGGGGTTTCGATGATTTGGGGGGCCGGGGGGTGTGCGCACATGATGTGTGATGGGTGCTGGTACTTGGCCATTATTGGCCCCCTATCCCTCTTGAAACCTCGAGAACTCACACCCCCTTAAAGAGCATTTGAGATTTTATAGGTTTGCTGCCAGTAGCCATTAAACTGTCTGAAATGGGGACACTTTTTTCAAACGGTCACAAAATCTTCTCCACTTCGAGTTTTTAGCTAAATGTTTTTGTGCATGCCAACAAAAATACAAGGATCATCTCTACCAAATTTGGGGACAAAACTCTTTCTAAAAAAATTTTAAAAAATCTCAAACCGCTAAAAGTTTCAAAAATCATGAAAAATAGAAGACGGGTCTTCTTGCCACGAAACTTGACATGAAGGCTTAGGGGACCATTGTATGAATTTACAAGCCATAAAAATGGCATTGGCACAGAAAAAATATGAAGATGTGCTTGTACCCACCTACCACCCGTTCGATCCCTGGCTTACGCATCCTGCCTCTCTGGTCAGCTAAGCGCCCGCACGCTCGTTTCGTGGGTTGACTTAGGCATACGGAGTTCATACCCAGTCTAAGCATACGAAGTTCATTCCCAGTCTAAGATTGGACTGGATCGAGGGTTGCGGCTGCAGGATCGGCAGCACGCAGGGGGGACCGGGTCGATCCCCGGCTTACGCATTCTGCCTCTCCGATCGGCTAAGCACCTGCACGCCCATTTCGTGGGTTGGCTTAGGCATAGGGAGTTCATTCCATGTGTAAGCTCCAGTCGAACCGAGGGTTGTGGCAGCGGGACCGGCAGCATGTAGAGGGGGACCCGGCTGGTCCCCGACTTGCGCATTATGCCTCTTCGGCCTGCTCAGCACCCGCACGCTCATTTCACGGGTTCACTTATGCATACAGAGTTCATTCCTAGTCTAACATCGGACCAGACCGAGGCTTACGGCAGCAGGATCGACAGCACGTAGGGGGACCGGGCCAATCCCTGGCTCGCGCATTCTGTTTCTCCGACCGACTGAGTGCCCGCATGCTCGTTTTGTGGGTTAGCTTAGGCATACAGAGTTCATTCCATGGCTAAGCATACAGAGTTCCTTCCCAGTCTAGGCATACGGAGTTCATCCCCAGTCTAAGCATACGGAGTTCATTCGAAGTCTTAGATTGGATCGGACCGAGGGTTGTGGTAGCAAGATCGACAGCATGTAGGGGGGACCGGGCCGATTCCTGGCTTGCGCATTCGGCCTCTCCGGCCGGCTGAGCACCCGTACGCCCGTTTCATGGGTTGGCTTAGGCATAGGGAGTTCATTCCATGTGTAAGCCCCAGTCGGACCGAGGGTTGTGGCAGCGGGGCCAGCAACATGCAGAGGGGGACCGGGCTGGTCCTCGACTTGCGCATTATGCCTCTTTGGCCGGCTCAGCACCCGCACGCTAGTTTCATGGGTTGACTTATGCATATAGAGTTCATTTCTGTCTAACATCGGACCAGACCGAGGGTTGCGACAGAGAGATCGATAGCACGCAGAGGGGACCGGGCCATTCCCCGGCTCATGCATTCTGCTTCTCTGACTCGCATGCTCATTTCGTGGGTTGGCTTAGGCATACAGAGTTCATTCCACGGCTAAGCATACAGAGTTCCTTCCCAGTCTAGGCATACGGAGTTCATCCCCAGTCTAAGCATACGGAGTTCATCCCCAGTGTAAGCATACAGAGTTCATTCCCAGTCTAAGATCGGATCGAACCGAGGGTTACGACAGCAAGATCGACAGCACGCAGGGGGACCGGGCCGATCCCTGGCTTACGCATTCTGCCTCTCCGACTGGCTAAGCACCCGCACAGCCGTTTCGTGGGTTGGCTTAGGCACAGGGAGTTCATTCCATGTCTAAGCCCCAGCCAGACAGAGGGTTGTGGCAGCGGGACTGACAGCACACAGAGGGGGACTATGCCGATCCTCGGCTTGCGCATTATGCCTCTTCGACCGACTCAGCGCCCGCACGCTCGTTTTGTGGGTTGACTTATGCATATGGAGTTTATTCCAAGTCTAAGATCAGACCAGACTGAGGGTTGCGATAGCAGGATCGACAGCACGCAGGGGGGACCGGGCCTCTTCAACCGGCTCAGCGCCCGTACGCTCGTTTCGTGGGTTGGATTAGGCATACGGAGTTCATTCCATGTCTAAGCTTACGGAGTTCATTCCCAGTCTAAGATTTTGAGCCACGGTGCACATGCTGGGCTCGGGCATGTGCTGCTGCCGCATTTTTTTTGCCCGGTGCACCATCGTCGGAGCATCACCGGAGAGCCTAATCGGCGGCATTGGGGGTTTCGGCGATTGGGGGGTCGGGGGGTGTGCGCACATGATGTGCAGTGGGTGCTCATCCTTGGCCCTTTTATTGGCCCCCTATCCCGCATCAAACCTTGAGAACTCACACCCCCTTAAAGAGCATTTGAGATTTTAAAGGTTTGCTGCCAGAAGCCATTAAAGTGTCTGAAATGGGGACACTTTTTTCAAACGGTCACAAAATCTTCTCCACTTCGAGTTTTTGGCTGAATTTTTTTTTGCAAGCCAAAAAAAATACAAGGATCACCTCTACCAAATTTGGGGACAAAACTCTTTCTAAAAAATTTTTTAAAAAATCTCGAACCGTAAAAAGTTTTAAAAATTATGAAAAATAGAAAACGGGTTGTCTTCCCAAGAAACTTCTCATGAAGGCTTAGGAGACCATTCTATGAATTTACAAGCCATAAAAATGGCATTGGCACGACAGAAATATGAAAATGTGCTTGAACCCACCTACCACATGTTCGATCCCCGGCTTGTGCATCCTGCCTCTCTGGTCGGCTGAGCGCCAGCACTTTTGTTTCGTGGGAGGCATACGGAGTTCATCCCCAGTCTAAGCATACGGAGTTCATTCCCAGCCTAAGATCGGATCGGATCGAGGGTTGCGACAGTAGGACCGACAGCACACAAGGGGGATCGGGTCCATCTCGGCTTGCGCATTCTGCCTCTCCAGCCGGCTGAGTGCCCGCATGCCCGTTTCATGGGTTGCCTTAGGCATAGGGAGTTCATTCCATGTCTCAGCCTCAGTCGGACCGAGGGTTATGGCAGCGGGAACGGCATCACACAGAGAGGGATCGGGCCGATCCCTGACTTGCGCATTATGCCTCTCCGACTGGCTCAACGCCCGCACTTTCGTTTCATGGGTTGGCTTGGTCATAGGGAGTTCATTCCATGTCTAAGCCACAACCGGACCGAGGGTTGTGGCAGTGGGATCGGTAGCACACCGAGGGGATCGAGCTGATCCCCAGCTTGCGCATTCTGCCTCTCCGGTCGGTTGATTGCCCGCACGCCCGTTTCGTGGGTTGGCTTAGGCATAGGGAGTTTATTCCATGCCTAAGCCCCAGCCAGACCGAGGGTTGTGGTAGTGGGACCGACAGCATGCGCAGGGGGACCAAGCCGATCCCCGATTCACCCATTATGCCTCTTCGGTCGGCTCAGCGCTCGCACGCTCATTTCGTGGGTTGACTTATGTATACGGAGTTCATTCCCAATCTAAGATCGAACCAGACTGAGGGTTGCGGCAGCAGGATCGACAGCATGCAGGGGGTCCGGGCCGATCCCCGACTTGCGCATTTTGCCTCTCTGGCCGGCTGAGCACTCGGACGCTCGTTTCATAGGTTAGCTTAGGCATACGAAGTTCATTCCACGTCTAAGCATACGGAGTTCATTCCTGGTCTAAGATTTTGGGCCATGATGCACATGCTAGGCTCGGGCATGTGCTGGTGCCGCATTTTTTTGCCCGAGGCACCATCGCCGGAGAGCCTAACCGACGGCATTGGGGGTTTCGATGATTTGGGGGGCCGGGGGGTGTGCGCACATGACGTGCGATGGGTGCTGGTACTTAGCCATTATTGGCCCCCTATCCCTCTTGAAACCTCGAGAACTCACACCCCCTTAAAGAGCATTTGAGATTTTATAGGTTTGCTGCCAGTAGCCATTAAAGTGTCTGAAATGGGGACACTTTTTTCAAACGGTCACAAAATCTTCTCCACTTTGAGTTTTTAGCTGAATTTTTTTGTGCATGCCAACAAAAATACAAGGATCATCTCTACCAAATTTGGGGACAAAACACTTTCTAAAAAAATTTTAAAAAATCTCGAACCGCTAAAAGTTTTAAAAATCGTGAAAAATAGAAAACGGGTCTTCTTGCCACGAAACTTGACATGAAGGCTTAGGGGACCATTGTATGAATTTACAAGCCATAAAAATGGCATTGGCATGGCAGAAATATGAAGATGTGCTTGTACCCACCTACCACCCGTTCGATCCCCGACTTACGCATCCTACCTCTCTGGTCGGCTGAGCGCCCGCACACTCGTTTCGTGGGTTGACTTAGGCATACGGAGTTCATACCCAGTCTAAGCATACGAAGTTCATTCCCAGTCTAAGATTGGAGTGGATCAAGGGTTGCGGCTGCAGGATCGATAGTACGCAGGGGGGATCGGGCTGATCCCTAGCTTGCGCATTCTGCCTCTCCGACCGGCTGAGCGCTCGTACGCCCATTTCATGGGTTGGCTTTGGCATAGGGAGTTCATTCCATGTGTAAGCCCCAGCCAGATCGAGGGTTGTGGTAGCGGGACTGACAGCACGTAGAGGGGGACCCGGCTTGTCCCCGACTTGCGCATTATGCCTCTTCGGCTGACTCAGCACCCGCACGCTTGTTTCGTGGGTTGACTTATGCATACAGAGTTCATTCCCAATCTAACATCGAACCGAACTGAGGGTTACAGCAGCAGGATTGACAGCACACAAGGGGCCTCGGGCTGATCCCCGACTTGCGCATTGTGCCTCTCCGACCGATTGAGCGCCCGCATGCTTGTTTCATGGGTTGGCTTAGGCATACGGAGTTCACTCCATGGCTAAGCATACAGAGTTCATTCTCAGTGTAGGAATACGAAGTTCATCCGCAGTCTAAGCATACGGAGTTCATTCGAAGTCTTAGATCGGATCGGACCGAGGGTTGTGGTAGCAAGATTGACAGCACGTAAGGGGGACCAGGTCGATCCCTGGCTTGTGCATTCTGCCTCTCCGGCTGGCTGAGTGCCCGCACGCCCATTTGTGGGTTGGCTTAGGCATAGGGAGTTCATTCCATGTCTATGCCCCAGTCGGACTGAGGGTTGTGGTAGCGGCACCGGCAGCAAGCAGAGGGGGACTGGGCCGATCCCCGGCTTACGCATTACGCCTTTTCGGCCGGTTTAGCGCCCGCACGCTCGTTTTGTGGGTTGACTTATGCATACGAAGTTCACTCCCAGTCTAAGATCAAACTGGACTGAGGGTTGCGGTAGCAGGATCGATAGTACACAGGGGGGACCGGGCCTCTTCGACCAGCTGAGCGCCTGCACGCTCGTTTCGTGGGTTGGATTAGGCATACGGAGTTCATTCCATGTCTAAGCATATGGAGTTCATTCCCAGTATAAGATTTTGAACCACGGTGCACATGCTGGGCTCGGACATGTGCTGGTGCTGCATTTTTTTCGCTTGGGGCACCATCGTCGGAGCATCGTCGGAGAACTTAATCGACGGGCATTAGGGGTTTCGGCGATTGGGGGTCCGGGGGGTGTGCGCACATGATGTGCGATGGGTGCTGGTACGTGGCCCTTTTATTGCCTCCCTATCCCTCATCAAACCTTGAGAACTCACACCCCCTTAAACAACATTTGAGATTTTAAAGGTTTGCTGCCAGAAGCCATTAAAGTGTCTAAAATGGGGATACTTTTTTCAAACGGTCACAAAATCTTCTCTACTTGGAGTTTTTTGCTGAATTTTTTTGTGCAAGCCAACAAAAATACAAGGATCAACTCTACCAAAATTGGGGACAAAACTCCTTCTAAAAAAATTTTAAAAAATCCCGAACCATAAAAAGTTTCAAAAAACGTGAAAAATAGAAAACGGGTTGTCTTCCCAAGAAACTTCTCATGAAGGCTTAGGGGACCATTGTATGAATTTACAAGCCATAAAAATGGCATTGGCATGGCAAAAATATGAAGATGTGCTTGAACCCACCTACTACCCGTTCGATCCCCGGCTTGTGCATCCTGCCTCTTTGGTAAGTTGAGCGCCAGCACTTTCGTTTTGTGGGTTAACTTAGGCATACGGAGTTCATCCCCAGTCTAGGCATACAGAGTTCATTCCTAGCCTAAGGTCAGATCAGACCGAGGGTTACGGCAACAGGATCGACAGCATGCAGGGGGGATCGGGTTGATCCCGGTTTACGCATTCTGCCTCTCCAGCCGGTTGAGCACCCACACGCCCGTTTCGTGGGTTGGCTTAGGCATAGGGAGTTCATTCCATGTCTAAGCCATAGTCGGACCGACGGTTGTGGCAGCGAAACCGGCAACACATAGAGGGGGACCAGGCCGATCCCCGACTTGCGCATTATGTCTCTCCGACCGGCTCAGTGCCCGTACGCTCATTTCGTGGGTTGACTTAGGCATACTGAGTTCATTCCCAGTCTAAGATTAGATCGGATCGAGGGTTACGACAGCAGGATCGATAGCACGCAGGGGGGACCGGACCGGTCCCAGGCGTACGCATTATGCCTCTCCGACTGGCTGAGCACCTGCACGCTCGTTTCATGGGTTGGCTTAGGCATAGGGAGTTCATTCCATGTCTAAGCATACAGAGTTCATTCCTAGTCTAAGATCAGACCGAATCGAGGGTTGCTACAGCATGACCAGCAGCAGGATCGACAGCACGCAGGAAGGGTCGGGCTGATCCCCAGCTTCTGCATTCTGCCTCTCCGATCGGCTGAGCATCCGCACGCTCGTTTCGTGGGTTGGCTTAGGCATACGGAGTTCATTCCATGTCTAAGCCCCAGCCGGACAGAGGGTTGTGGCAGCAGGACCGGCAGCAAGATCAACTACACGCAGAAAGGGACTGGGCTGATCCTCGACTTACGCATTATGCCTCTCCAGCTGGCAGAGTGCCCGCACCCTCGTTTCGTGGGTTGACTTAGGCATACGGAGTTCATCCCCAGTCTAAGCATATGAGTTCATTCCTAGTCTAAGATCGGACCAGACCGAGGGTTACGGTAGTAGGATCGACAGCACGCAAGGGGGACCGGGTCGATCCTCGACTTGCGCATTCTGCCTCTCCGATCGGTTGAGCGCCCGCACGCCCGTTTCGTAGGTTGGATTAGGCATAGGGAGTTCATTCCATGTCTAAGCCCTAGCCAGATCGAGGGTTGTGGCAGCGGGACCGATAACACGCAGAGGGGCATCGGGCCGATCCCCGGCTTGTGCATTATGCCTTTTCGATCGGCTCAACGCCCGCACACTCGTTTCATGGGTTGACTTATGCATATGGAGTTCATTCCCAGTCTAAGATTAGACCGGACCGAGGGTTGTGGCAGCAGGATTGACAGCATATAGGAGGGGACCGGGTCGATCCCCGGCTTGTGCATTCTGCCTCTCCAGCTGACTGAGCGCCCGTACGTTCGTTTCATGGGTTGGCCTAGGCATACGGAGTTCATTCTAGTCTAAGCATGCGGAGTTCATTCCCAGTCTAAGATTTTGAGCCATGATGCACATGCTGGGCTCGGGCATGTGCTGGTGCCGCATTTTTTTCACCTAGGGCACCATCGTTGGAGCATCGCCAAAGCATCATCGGAGAGCCTAACCGGTGGCATTGGGGGTTTCGACGATTGGGGGTCTGGGCGGGTGTGCGCACACGATGTGCGATGGGTGCTGGTACCTGGCCCTTATATTGGCCCCCTATCCATCATCAAACCTCGAGAAGTCACACCCCCTTAAAGAGCATTTGAGATTTTATAGGTTTGCTGCCAGTAGCCATTAAAGTGTCTAAAATGGGGACACTTTTTTCAAACGGTCACAAAATCTTCTCCACTTCGAGTTTTTAGCTGAATTTTTTTGTGCAAGCCAAAAAAAATAAAAGGATCACCTCTACCAAATTTGGGGACAAAAATCTTTCTAAAAAAGGTTTAAAAAATCCTGAACCGCAAAAAGTTTTGAAAATCGTGAAAAATAGAGAACGGGTCGTCTTGCCACGAAACTTGACATGAAGGCTTAGGGGACCATTGTATGAATTTACAAGCCATAAAAATGGTATTGGCATGGCAAAAATATGAAGATGTGCTTGAACCCACCTACCACCCGTTCGATCCTCAGCTTGCACATCCTGCCTCTTTGGTCGGTTGAGCGCCCGCACGCTCGTTTGGTGGGTTGACTTAGGCATACGGAGTTCATTCGTAGTCTAAGCATACGGAGTTCATTCCTAGTCTAAGATCAGACCGGACCGAGGGTTGCGGCAGTAGGATCGATAGCATGCAGGGGGGACCGGGCCGATCCCCGGCTTGCGCATTCTGCCTCTCTACCCGGCTGGGCGCCCGCATGCCCGTTTCATGGGTTGGCTTAGGCATAGGGAGTTCATTCCATGTCTAATCCCCAGTCGAATCGAGGGTTGTGATAGCGGGACCGACAGCATGCAAAGAGGGATCGGGTCGATCCCCGGCTTCTGCATTATGTGTCTCCGGTCGGCTCAGCACCTGCACGCTCATTTCATTGGTTGACTTAGGCATACAGAGTTCATTCCCAGTCTAAGATTGGACCGGACCGAGGGTTGCGACAGCAGGATCGACAGCACGCAGGGGGGATCGTGTCGGTCCCTGGCTTGCGATTCTGCCTCTCTGACTGATTGAGCGCCCGTTCACTCGTTTCGTGGGTTGGCTTAGGCATACAGAGTTCAATCCATGTCTAAGCATACAGAGTTCATTCCCAGTCTAAGATCGGACTGGCCCGAGGGTTGTGACAGCAGGACCAGCAGCAGGATCGACAGCACGCAGGCGGGACCAGACCGATGCTCGACTTGCACATTCTGCCTCTCCAGCCGGCTGAGTGCCCACACGCTCGTTTCGTGGGTTGGCTTAGGCATACAGAGTTCATTCCATGTCTAAGCCCCAACCAGACCGAGGGTTGTGGTAGCAGGATCGGCTACGGGATTGGCAGCACGCAGAGGGGGATCGGGCTGATCGTCGGCTTACGCATTATGCCTCTCCAACCGATTGAGCGCCCGTACGCTTGTTTCGTGGGTTGACTTAGGCATGCGGAGTTCATCCTCATTCTAAGCATACGGAGTTCATTCCCAGTCTAAGATCGAATCGGATCGAGGGTTGCGACAGCAGGATCGACAGCACGCAAGGGGGATCGGGCCGATCCCTGGCTTACGAATTTTGCCTCTCTTGTCGGCTGAGCGCCCGCATGCCCGTTTCGTGGGTTGGCTTAGGCATAGGGAGTTCATTCCATGTCTAAGCCCCAGTTGGACCGAGGGTTGTGGCAGCGGGACCGACAGCATGCAGAAGGGGACCGAGCTGATCCCCAGCTTGCACATTATTCCTCTTCGATCTATTCAGTGCCCGCACGCTCATTTTGTGGGTTGACTTATGCATAGCAGTTCATTCCCAGTCTAAGATCGGACCGGACCGATGGCTGTGGCAGTAGGATCGATAGCACGTAGGGGGGGATCGAGCTGATCCCCAGCTTGCGCATTCTGCCTCTCTGACTAGCAGAGCGCCCGCACGCTTGCTTCGTGGGTTGGCTTAGGCATACGGAGTTCATTCCATGTCTAAGCATACGGAGTTCATTCCCAGTCTAAGATTTTGAGCCATGGTGCACATGTTGGGCTCGGGCATGTGCTGGTGCCGCATTTTTTTCGCCCGGGGCACCATCACCGGAGCATCACCGGAGAGCCTAACCGGCAGCATTGGGGGTTCTGGCGATTTGGGGGGCGGAGGATGTGCGCACATAATGTGCGATGGGTGCTGGTACTTGGCCCTTTCATTGGCCCCCTATCCCCCATCAAACCACGAGAACTCACACCCCCCTTAAAGAGCATTTGAGATTTTATAGGTTTGCTGCCAGTAGCCATTAAAGTGTCTGAAATGGGGACACTTTTTTCAAACGGGCACAAAATCTTCTCCACTTCGAGTTCTTAGCTGAATTTTTTTGTGCATGCCAAGAAAAATACAAGGATCACCTCTAACAATTTTGGGGGCAAAACTCTTTCTAAAAAAATTTAAAAAAATCCCGAATCGTAAAAAGTTTCAAAAATCGTGAAAAATAGAAAACGCGTCGTCTTGCCATGAAACTTCACATAAAGGCTTAGGGGACCATTGTATGAATTTAAAAGCCATAAAAATGGCATTAGCATGGAAGAAATATGAAGATGTGCTTGAACCACCTACCACCCATTCGATCCCCGGCTTCCATATCCTGCCTCTCTGGTCGGCTAAGCGCCCGTACTGGGTTGACTTAGGCATATGAAATTTATTCCCAGTCTAAGATTAGACCGGACTGAGGGTTGCAGCAATAGGATTGGCAGCATGCAGGGGGACTGGGCCTATCCCCAGCTTGTGCATTCTGCCTCTTCGGCCGGCTGAGCGCCCGCACGCCCGTTTCGTGGGTTGGCTTAGGCATAGGGAGTTCATGCCATGTCTAAGCCCCAGCCGGACCGAGGGTTGTGGCAGCTGGACCGACAGCACGCAGAGGGGGATCGGGCTGATACTCGGCTTGTGCATTATGCCTCTCCGACCGGTTCAACGTCTGCACGCTTGTTTCGTGGGTTGACTTCGGCATACGAAGTTCATCCCCAGTCTACGATCGGGCTGGACCGAAGGTTACGGTAATAGGGCCAGTAGCAAGATCGACATCACACAGGGGGGATCGAGTCGATCCCCGGCTTGTGCATTCTACCTCTCCAACCGGTTGAGCACCCGTGTCATGCCCTGGGCGGGCGCGCCAGGCACATTAGGTGCACCAGCAGGCGAGCCAGAGGTTAAGGCCTGCAGACCTGGTGTGCTGGTGGGCATCTATGCGCAAAGCCTAGCGAACGAGTTCAAAACACCCACCCAACTTGCAAGCCAGCCCGTGAGACCAAGGCCTAGCATACAAGCTGCCCGCACCACATCCAGAAGGGCCCAAGGTGCTGGACACGAAAGGGAAGCTTCTGGGAGCAGGCAAGATCAGCTGACGCATCCTGGCAGATTTGGTTGACCCTGAAAATCAGGAGTTAGCATCCTGATTGATTGTAATCTGTATAATCCCATGATTTTAGCCTTTATTCTAGGGATATGCCATTAAATTGTAGCTGGAGCCTTAACTATAAATAGAGGGCTGCTCTACCCTCATTTGTACACCATCAAACACTTTTGTTTTAGTGAATACAAGAGCATTTCTAGAATTCTGTCTTCTTATCATGTTTTTCTTTAACTTGCATAATCAGCCCTTCCCATTGTTCTAGTGCCCGCACGCTTGTGTTTTAGGCTGACTTAGGCATAAATGAGGAGATTCCAAGCCTAAGGCCGCACGGTTTCTGAGTCTAAGGTCAGAGCCCGTGATAGTTGGTATTAGAGCGAGTTCGATTCTGCATGTTTATGTTGTGGAAGTTAGATCATGATTGAGGAGATGGCATCCCAAAGTGACATTGCTAGCCAACAACCAGAGGCCCAGGTGCATGGGCGTGGAAGAGGCAAGAAAGCCAATTCTAGAGATATCTGGTCTATCTTGGACGGTAGGCTGGCCAAGGTGGAGGTGACCGTAGGCAACATGGGGGAGAAGCTTGAGGAGGTAGAGACTCACATTGCATCGCTAGACTCCATGGGAAAGGAGATCCAAAGTGAGCTAAAAGCTACTCTCAACAAAGGCATGGACGTGTTCACCCAAAAGAATCAAACCTTGAAGGCTGAAGTGCTGACCTTGCGCGATGGCATAAAGGCCATGCACCAGCAGATGGAAGAGCTTGCCAATGAGCTCGTTGCTTGCAAGACTACCATTGGGAATGGCATGTTTGCTGGAGTGTCCAAGTCCAGATTGGATGTCCCCAAGCCTAAGGAGTTCAAAGGGACTAGGGCAACCAAGGAAGTAGACAACTACCTATAGGGTATGGAGCAGTACTTCCAGGCCATGGGCATGCAAGACAAGGTGCTAAAGGTAAGCACCGCTACTATGTATCTCACTGATGTAGCCTTATTGTGGTGGAGGTGCAGGTGTGATGATGTCAGGCATGGGAGTGCTAAGATTAGAACCTGGGCAGAGTTCTAAAAGAAGTTCAAAGAACAATTTTACCTGAAGTATACCGATAATGAGGCGCGGGCAAAGTTGCGCAGGCTGAGCCAACAAGGGGACATAAGGGAGTATGTCCAAAAATTCTCTGAACTGATGATACAGATCTTGGATCTAGGTGAGAAGGATGCCTTACTTGCTTTCATGGATGGGCTGAAGCCGTGGGTGAAGCATGAGCTACAAAGGAGAGGAGTTCATGACTTGGCTAAAGCCATGACTACTGTCGACGCCTTGATAGAATTCAAGCCTTTGAACAAGTTCGAGTCTACCAAGCCCAAGGGTAAGGGCAGGGATGATAGGGATCAGAAGAAGCAGTCCAAAGGGAAGGACCGTGACCAGGAGTCCAAGGATAGAGACCGAGACCGTTCAACCAAGGATGGCAAGAGGAAACCACTAGCAGGTAAGTGGAAAGTAAAAGGAGACCGAGAGCCACTAGCATGCTACCTATGTGGAAGGAGCCATATAGCACGGAATTGCCCGCAGAAGGGCAAACTGGCTGCTATAGACAAGGAGTCTGACGAGGAGCTAGAGTCAGGGCAGCAAAGCTTAGGTCGTTGGTACTCAATGCTATCCAAAGTAAGGAGAGCCGTAAGCTAAAGGGCTTAATGTTTGCGAATCTAATGGTTGTGGGTTAGAAGGTGAACGCAATGGTGGACACAGGTGCCTTACATCTTTTTATTTCAGGTGATGGAGCCCGGAAGCTCAGACTAAAGGTGCAGAAAAAGACTGGTACCATCAAAACGGTGAACTCCAAGGAGGTTCCAGCCATTGGAGTAGCACGAGGAGTGGAGTTGTAGCTTGGAGACTGGTAAGGCAAGGAGACCATAAAGGTAATACCCCTTGACAACTATGAGTTTGTGATTGGGTTGGATTTCCTTGTTCGGATTAATGCCCTCTTTGTGCCTTTTGTCGATTGTGTTTGCATCTTGGATGCACGATGCCAATGCCTAGTGCCATTGAGGGGAGGGTCCGGAGTTGGGTCACGGGTGGTGTCAGCCATCCAATTTGCCAAGGCGGTAAGCAGATAAGAAGACACCTTCTTGGCAGCCCTGAAATATGATGAGCCCAGGGAGAAGGAGACCGAGTCACCCTTGGAGGTGCTAAAGGTACTGAAGACCTTTAGTGATGTGATGCCCACAAAGCTGCCTAGTAAGCTACCACCTAAGAGGGAGGTGGACCACAAGATCGAGCTGGTGTTCGAGGCCAAGCCACCAGCTAGAGCCCCTTACCAAATGTCTCCACCAGAGTTGGAGGAGTTGAGGAAGCAGCTCAAAGAGTTAGTTGATGCTGGCTTCATCAGGCCATCGAAGGTGCCCTATGGTGCACCAGTTCTATTCCAGTGCAAGCATAATGGGTCGTTGTGGTTGTGCATAGACTACCGAGCTTTGAACAAGCTAACCATTAAGAACAAGTACCCCATCCCACTCATTGCGGACTTGTTCGATCAACTTGGGAGCGTAAGGTGGTTCACCAAGCTAGATTTAAGGTCGGGCTACTATCAAGTTAGGATCGCGGAGGGAGATGAGCCAAAGACAACATGTGTCACTCGGTATGGTTCGTATGAGTTCTTGGTGATGCCTTTCGAACTCACAAACGCCCTAGCAACATTCTGCACCCTTATGAACAAGGTACTTCAGTCGTTCCTTGATCGATTTATTATGGTTTATTTGGATGACATTGTGATCTACAGCCAGACTTTAGGAGAACATGTAGACCACTTGAGACAAGTGTTCGAGGTGTTACGGGTGCACAAGCTATTTGTCAAGAGGGAGAAGTGCTCATTCCCCAACAGGATATCTTGTTCCTAGGCTACATAGTGGGAGGTGGTAGGATACGTATGGATGAAGGCAAGATACACGCCATCCTGAAGTGGCAATCGCTAGCCAAGGTCACTGAGTTGAGATCGTTCCTTAGGCTGGTTAACTACTACAGGTGCTTCATCAAAGGTCACTTAGCAATAGCCACGCCATTGACTGACTTGCTCAAGAAAGGGAGAGCATGGGAGTGGAGCGTAGGGTGCCAAGAAGCCTTTGATAGGTTGAAGCAGCCTGTGATCGAAAAGCCTATCTAGGCCTTGCCAGACCATGCCTAGCCGTATGAGGTACATACGGATGCATCAGACTTTGCCATAGGGGGCGTGTTGATGCAGGAGGGATGTCTAGTCACGTTTGAGAGCAGGAAGCTGAATGAGACTGAACGCAAGTACACGGTCCAAGAAAAAGAGATGACTGTAGTGGTACACTGCTTGCGCAATTGGTGCCATTACCTATTGGGGTCGAGGTGCCTGGTGAGGACGGACAATGTGGCAACCAGCTACTTCCAGACGCAGAAGAAGTTGTCCCCCAAACAGGTGAGATGGTAAGATTTTCTTGCAGAATTTGATTTTTAGATGGAGTACAAGCCAGGACGGGCGAACCTAGTGGCAGACGCCCTGAGCAGAAAGGCTAACCTTGCTGCCATTAGCCAACTAGAGGGGTCACTGGTGCCGTGCATCAAGGAGGGACTTACGTATGATCCTACAGCCAAGGTTTTGATGGAGTACGTCCAGCAAGGTAAGACTAGGCGGTTTTGGTTGTAGGATGGGTTGCTGTACACCAGGGGCAGTAGACTATTTTTGCCGTAGCATGGAAAGCTCCGCAAGGAAGTTTTGCAATAATGCCATGATTCAAGGTGGGCTAGACACCCCGAAGTGAGCCACACCCTGGCGCTGATCGAGGACCGGTACTACTGGCCGTACATGAAAGACAATGTGGAGGCCTATGTGAAGACTTGTCTTGTGTGCCAGTAGGACAAGGTGGAGCTCAAGAAACCAGGGGGTCTCTTAGAGCCATTACTAGTGCTAGAGTGACCATGGGAGAGTGTTTCTCTGGACTTTATAGTCGGTTTACCCAAAGCAGAAGGGTTTGGAAGCATCATGGTAGTGGTGGACAGGTTTTCTAAGTATGGAATCTTCATTCCAGCAACCAAGGAATGCCTAGCTGAAGAGGTAGCTCGATTGTTCCTGAAGAACATGGTTAAGTACTGGAGAGTGCCGACGACCATTGTTAGTGATCGGGACGGGCATTTCACGGGCAGGTTCTGGACTGAGTTGTTCAAGCTGTTGGGGTCAGACTTGAACTTTTCCACCAGCATGCATCCGTAGACCGATGGGCAGACAGAGTGAGTAAATGGACTATTGGAGATCTACCTCAGGCATTATGTGAGTGCCACACAAAGGGACTGACCAAAGCTGCTAGATATTGCATAGTTTTCCTACAACTTGCAAAGGAGCGAGGCAATGAACCAAAGCCCATTTGAGGTTGTGACAGGGTAACAACCACTAACACCCAGTTTGATTGCTGCAGGTTATACAGGGCCGAATCCAGTAGCATACAAGTTTGCCAAGGCATGGCAGGAGCAAACTGACTTGGCCAGAGTTTGTCTACACAAAGCGACCAAGGGGTCGAAGAAGTGGGTAGACCAGAATTGGTGGGACGTGTAGTTCCAGGTTGGAGACTTGGTGTTGGTGAAGCTGCATCCCATTGTGCGTCATAGGGGATTGCGCAAAGGCCTAGTCCAAAGGTATGAGAGACCTTTCTGAGTAGTCAAGAGGGTAGGCAAGGTTGCCTACAAGCTGGATATGCCACCCAAACCGAGGGTAAACCCAGTGTTCCATGTGAGCATGCTCAAGTCGTTCTATAAGGATGAAGGAGATCCAGGACAGGCAGAGTCAAAGTGTGCACCATTGGGAGCAAAGGCTTCATATGATAAGGAGGTCCACAGCATCATAGCTGATCGGGAGGTGAGAAGAAAGAATTATCAACCAAGATAAGAGTACCTAGTGTGCTGGAAGGGACTTTCAGATAGTGAGGTGAGCTGGGAACCAACAGATGACTTAGGGCAGTTTGGGGACCAAATCAGGCAGTACCATGTAGAAGATGCAACGAGGGCGTTGCACAATCAGGTGAGGGAGAATGTGATGCCCTGGACGGGCGCACCAGGCACATCAGGCACACCAGTAGGCAAGCCAGAGGTTAAGGCCCACAGACCAGGCGTGCTAGTGGGTATCTGTGCGCAAAGCCTAGCAAACGAGTTCAGAATGCTCACCCAACTTGCAGGCCAGCCCGTGAGACCAAGGCCTAGCATATAAGCTGCTCGCACCACATCCAGAAGGGCCCAAGGTGCTAGACACGCAAGGGAAGCTTTTGGAAGTAGGCAGGATCAGCTGGAGCATCCTGGCAGATTTGGTTGACCCTAAAAATCAAGAGTTAGCATCCTGATTGATTGTAATCTGTATAATCCCATGATTTTAGCCTTTATTCTAGGGATATGCCATTAAGTTATAGCTGGAGCCTAACTATAAATAGAGGGCTTCTCCACCCTCATTTGTACACCATCAAACACTTCTGTTTCAGTAAATACAAGAGCATTTCCAAAATTCTGTCTTCTTATCCTGTTTCTCTTTAACTTGCTTAATCAGCCCTTCCCATTGTTTCAGTGCCCGCACGCTTTTGTTTTAGGCTAACTTAGGCATAAAGGAGGAGATTCCAAGCCTAAGGCCGCACGATTTCTAAGTCTAAGGTCAGAGCCCGTGATAGTTGGTATCAGAGCGAGTTTGATTCTGTGTGTTTGTGTTGTGCAGGTTAGATCGTGATTGAGGAGATGGCATCCCAAAGTGATGTTGCTAGCCAACAACCAGAGGCCTAAGAGCATGGGCATGGAAGAGTCAAGAAAGCCAGTTCTAGAGAACATTATGCCTCTCCGACCGACTCAGCGCCCGAATGCTCGTTTCATGGGTTGACTTAGGCATACGGAGTTCATTCCCAGTCTAAGATTGGATCGGACTGAGGGTTGTGGCAGCAAGATCGACAGCATGTAGGAGGGGACCAGGCCAGTCCCTGACTTATGTATTCTGCCTCTCCGGCCGATTGAGCGCTCGCACGCTCATTTCGTAGGTTGGCTTAGGCATACGGAGTTCATTCCATGTCTAAGCATACGGAGTTCATTCCCAGTCTAAGATCGGACTGGATCGAGGGTTGCGGTAGCAAGGCTAGTAGTAGGATCGATAGCACGCAGGGGGGATCAGGTCGATCCACGGCTTGTGCATTTTGCCTCTCCAACCGGCCTCTCCGATCGGTTGAGCGCCCGTACGCTTGTTTCGTGGGTTGACTTAGGCATACGGAGTTCATCCCCAGTCTAAGCATACAGAGATCATTCCCAGTCTAAGATCGGATCAGATCGAGGGTTGCGGTAGCAGGATCGATAGCACGCAGGGGGGACCAGGCCGATCCCCGGCCTACGCATTCTGCCTCTCCGACCGGGTGAGCGCCCGCATGCCAGTTTCATGTTTTGGCTTAGGCATAGGGAGTTCATTCCATGTCTAAGCCCCAACCAGACCGAGGGTTGTGGTAGTAGGATCGACAGCACGCAAAGGGGGATCGGGCTGATCCTCAGCTTGCGCTTTCTGCCTCTCTGATCGGCTGAGCACTCGCATGCTCATTTCATGGGTTGGCTTAGGCATACGGAGTTCATTCCATGTCTAAGCATACGGAGTTCATTCCCAGTCTAAGAGTTTAAGCCTCGGTGCACATGCTGGGCTTAAGCATTTGCTGGTGCTGCATTTTTTTTGCCCAGGGCACCATCGCTAGAGCATCGTCGAAGAGATGTGCTATGGGTGCTGGTACTTCGCCCTTATATTGGCCCCCTATCCCTTATCAAACCTTGAGAACTCACACCATTTTAAAGTGCATTTGAGATTTTATAGGTTTGCTACTAGTAGCCATTAAAGTGTTTGAAATGGGGACACTTTTTCAAATGGTCACAAAATATTCTCCACTTCGAGTTTTTAGCTGAATTTTTTAGTGCATGCCAAAAAAAATACAAGGATCACTTCTACCAAATTTGGGGATAAAACTCTTTCTAAAAAAATTTTAAAAAATCCCAAACTGTAAAATGTTTTAAAAATCATGAAAAATAGAAAACGGGTTGTCTTGCCATGAAACTTCACATGAAGGTTTAGGGGACCATTGTATGAATTTACAAGCCATAAAAATGGCATTGGCATGGCAGAAATATGAAGATGTGCTTGAACCCACCTACCACCCGTTCGATCCCCAGCTTACGCATCCTGCCTCTCTAGTCGGCTGAGCATCTGCACACTCGTTTCATGGGTTGATTTAGGCATATGGAGTTCATCCTAGTCTAAGCATACAGAGTTCATTCCCAGTCTAAGATCAGACTGGACCGAGGGTTGCGGCAGCAGGATCGGTAGCATGCAGGGGGGACCAGGTCGATCCCTAGCTTGTGCATTCTGCCTCTCAGGCCGGCTGAGCACCCGCACGCCCGTTTTGTTGGTTGGCTTAGGCATAGGGAGTTCATTCCATGTCAAAGCCCCAGTCAGACCGAGGGTTGTGGCAACGGGGGACCGGGCCGATCCCCGGCTTGCGCATTCTACCTCTCCAGCTGGCTGAGCACCCACACGCTTGTTTCATAGGTTGGCTTAGGCATACAGAGTTCATTCCATGTCTAAGCATACAAAGTTCATTCCATGTCTGAGCGCCCACACGTCCGCACGCTCGTTTCGTTTCGTGGCTAGTCTAAAATGGGGACACTTTTTTCAAATAGTCACAAAATCTTCTCTACTTCGAGTTTTTAGCTGAATTTTTTTTTGCATGCCAAAAAAAATAAAAGGATCACCTCTACCAAATTTGGGGGCAAAACACTATCTAAAAAAAATTTTAAAAAATCCCAAACCGTAAAAAGTTTTGAAAATCGTGAAAAATAGAAAACGGGTAGTCTTGCCACGAACTTCACATGAAGGCTTAGGGGAAAATTGTATGAATTTACAAGCCATAAAAATGGCATTGGCATGGCAGAAATATGAAGATGTGCTTGAACCCACCTACCACCCGTTCGATCCTCAGCTTGCGCATCCTGCCTCTCTGGTCGGTTGAGCATTCGTATGCTCGTTTTGTGGGTTGAATTAGGCATACGAAGTTCATCCCCAGTCTAAGCATACGGAGTTCATTCCCAGTCTAAGATCAAATAGGATCGAGGGTTATGGCAGTAGGATCAATAGCATGCAGGGGGAACGGGTCAATCCTCGGCTTGCGCATTCTGCCTCTCTGATTGACTGAGCGCCCGTACGCCCGTTTCGTGGGTTGGCTTAGGCATAGGGATATCATTCCATGTCTAAGCCCCAGCCAGACCGAGGGTTGTGGTAGCGGGACTGGCAGCACATAGAGGGGGATAGGGCTAATCCCCGGCTTGCGCATTATGCCTCTTCGACCTGTTCAGTGCCCGCACGCTCGTTTCAGGGGTTGACTTAGGCATACAGAGTTCATTCCCAGTCTAAGATCGGATCGGATCAAGGGTTACGGTAGTAGGATCGACAGCACATAGGGGGGGACCGCGTCGGTCCCCGGCTTGCACATTCTGCCTCTCTTGTCGGATGAGCACCCGCACGCTTGTTTCGTGGGTTGGCTTAGGCATACGGAGTTCATTCCATGTCTAAGCATACGAAGTTCATTCCCAGTCTATGATTAGACTGGACCGATGGTTGCGGCAGTAGGATCGACAGCAGGACCAGCAGTAGGATCGGTAGCACGCAAAGAGGACCGGGTCGATCCTCAAATTGCGCATTCTACCTCTCCGGCCGGTTGAGCGCCCGCACGTTCGTTTCGTGGGTTGGCTTAGGCATACGGAGTTCATTCCATGTCTAAGCTCCAGCCAGATCGAGGGTTGTGGCAATAGGACCGATAGCGAGATTAGCAGCAAGCAGAGGGGGACCGGGCTCATCCCTAGCTTGCGTATTATGCCCCTCCAGTCGGCCTCTCCGACTGGCTGAGCGCCCGTACGCTCATTTTGTGGGTTGACTTAGGCATACGAAGCTCTTCCCCAGTCTCAGCATACGAAGTTCATTCCCAGTCTAAGATCAGACTGGATCGAGGGTTGCGACAGCAAGATCGACAACACACAGGGGGACCGAGCCAATCCCCAGCTTGCGCATTCTGCCTCTCCGGCCGACTGAGCGCCCGCATGCCCGTTTCGTAGGTTGGCTTAGCCATAGGGAGTTCATTCCATGTCTACGCCTCAGCCAGACCGAGGGTTGTGGCAGTGGGATCGACAGCACGTAGAGGGGGACCAGGTCGATCCCAAGCTTATGCATTATGCCTCTCCGGCCAACTCAACGCCCGAACGCTCGTTTCATGGGTTAACTTAGGCATACAGAGTTCATTCCCAGTCTAAGATCAGATTGGGTTGAGGGTTACGACAACAGGATCGATAGCACGTAGGGGGATCTGGTCGGTACCCGACTTGCGCATTCTACCTCTTCGGCCGACTGAGCGCCCGCACACTCGTTTCATGGGTTTGCTTAGGCATATGGAGTTCATTCCATGTCTAAGCATACAGAGTTCATTCCCAGTCTATGATCAGACCGGACTGAGGGTTGCGGTAGCAGGACCAGTAGCAGGATCGATAGCACACAGGGGGGACCGGGTCGACCCTCGGCTACGCATTGAGCCTCACCGACCGACTGAGCACCCGCACGCTCGTTTCATGGGTTGACTAAGGCATACGGAGTTCATCCCTAGTCTAAGCATATAGAGTTCATTCCTAGTCTAAGATTGGACCGGACCGAGGGTTGCGGTAGCAAGATCGACAGCATGCAGGGGGGACCGAACTGGCTGAGCGCCCGTACGCCCGTTTCGTGGGTTGGCTTAGGCATAAGGAGTTCATTTCATGTCTAAGCCCCAGTCGGATCGAGGGTTATGGCAGCGGGATCGACAGCACGCTGAGGGGGACCGGGCCGATCCCTGGCTTGTGCATTATGCCTCTCCGATCGGTTGAGCGCCCGCACGCTCGTTTCGTGGGTTGGCTTACGCATACAGAGTTCATTCCATGTCTAAGCATACGGAGTTCATTCCCAATCTAATAGTTTGAGCCACGGTGCAGATACTGGGCTTGCTCATGTGCTGGTGCCACATTTTGTTCGCCCGGGGCACATCACCGGAGCATGGCTGGAGAGCTTAACTGGAGGCATTGGGGGTTCTGACGATTAGGGGGGCCGGGGGGTGTGCGCACATGATGTGCGATGGGTGCTAGTACTTGGCCCTTATATTGGCCCCCTACCCCTCATCAAACCTCGAGAACTCACACCCCTTAAAGAGCATTTGAGATTTTATAGGTTTGCTGCCAGTAGCCATTAAAGTGTCTGAAATGGGGACACTTTGTTCAAATGGTCACAAATCTTCTCCACTTTGAGTTTTTAGCTGAATTTTTTGTGCATGCCAACAAAAATACAAGGATCACCTCTACCAAATTTGGGGACAAAAATCCTTCTAAAAAAATTTAAAAAAAATCTCGAACCATAAAAAGTTTTGAAAATCGTGAAAAATAGAAAATGGATTGTCTTGCCACGAAACTTCACATGAAGGCTTAGGGGACCATTGTATGAATTTACACGCCATAAAAATGGCATTGGCACAGCAAAAATATGATGATTTGCTTGAACCCACCTACCACTCGTTCGATCCCCTTTGGTCGATTGAGTGCCCGCACGCTCGTTTCGTGGGTTGACATAGGCATACGGAGTTCATCCCCAGTCTAAGCATATGGAGTTCATTCCCAGCCTAAGATCAAACTGGACCGAGGGTTATGATAGCAAAATAAGCAGCACGCAGGGGGGATCGGGCCGATCCCTGGCTTACGCATTTTGCCTCTCCGACCGGCTGAACGCCCGCACGCTCGTTTCATGGGTTGGCTTAGGCATAGGGAGTTCATTCCATGTCTAAGCCCCAGTCGGACTGAGGGTTGTGGTAGTGGGACCGACAGCATGCAGAGGGGGATCGGGTCGATCCCCAGCTTGCGCATTATGCCTCTCCGGTCGGCTCAGCACCCACACGCTCCTTTCGTGGGTTGACTTAGGCATACAGAGTTCATTCCTAGTCTAAGATTGGACCGGACCGAGGGTTACAGTAGCAGGATCGATAGCACACAGGGAGGGATCAGCCCGATCCCCGGCTTGCGCATTCTGCCTCTCCGGCCAGCTAAACGCCCATACGCTCGTTTTGTGGGTTGGCTTAGGCATACGGAGTTCATTCCATGTCTAAGCATAAGAGCTCATTCCCAGTCTAACATCGAATCGGACCGAGGGTTGCGATAGCAGGACCAGCAGTAGTATCGACAGCATGCAGGGGGACCGGGCCGATCCCCGGCTTGCGCATTCTGCCTCTCCAGTCGGCTGAGTGCCCACACGTTCATTTTGTGGGTTGGCTTAGGTATACGGAGTTCATACCATGTCTAAGCCCCAGCCAGATCGAGGGTTGTGGCAATAGGACCGGCAGCGGGATCGAAAGCATGCAGAGGGGTACCGGGCCGATTGTCGGCTTGCGCATTATGCCTCTTCGGCCGGCTCAGCGCCCGCACGCTCGTTTTGTGGGTTGACTTATGCATACAGTGTTAATTCCTAGTCTAAGATCAGACCAGAATGAGGATTGCAGTAGTAGGATTGATAGCACGTAGGGGGGACCGGGTCGATCCTCGACTTACGCATTCTGCCTCTCCAGTTGACTGAACACCCGCACGCTCGTTTCATGGGTTGGCTTTGGCATATGGAGTTCAATCCATGTCTAAGCATACGGAGTTCATTCCCAGTCTAAGATTTTGAGCCACGGTGCATATGCTAGGCTCAAGCATGTGCTAGTGCCACATTTTTTTTGCCCAGGGCACCATCGTCAGAGCATCGCCGGAGAGCCTAATCGACGGTATTGGGGTTTCCGGCGATTGGAGGGGCCGGGGGGTGTGCGCACATGATGTGCGATGGGTGCTGGTACTTGGCCCTTATATTGGCCCCCTATCCCTCATCAAACCTTGAGAACTCACACCCCCTTAAAGAGCATTTGAGATTTTATAAGTTTACGGCCAGTAGCTATTAAAGTGTCAGAAATGGGGACACTTTTTTCAAATGGTCACAAAATCTTCCCCACTTCGAGTTTATAGCTGAATTTTTTTGTGCATGCCAACAAAAATACAAGCATCACCTCTACCAAATTTGGGGATAAAACTCTTTCTAAAAAATTTTAAAAAATCCCGAACCGTAAAAAGTTTCAAAAATCTTAAAAAATAGAAAACGGGTCGTCTTGCCATGAAACTTCACATGAAGGCTTAGGGGACCATTGTATGAATTTACAAGCCAGAAAAATGGCATTGGCATGGCAGAAATATGAAGATGTGCTTGAACCCACCTACCACCCGTTTGATCCCCGGCTTGCGCATCTTACCTCTCTGGTCGGCTGAGCGCCCGTACGCTCGTTTCGTGGGTTGACTTAGGCATATTGAGTTCATCCCCAGTCTAAGCATATGAAGTTCATTCCCAGTCTAAGATTGGACCCAACAGAGGGTTGCGATGTAGGATCGGTAGCACGCAGGTGGGATCGGGTCGATCCCCGACTTGCGCATTCTTCCTCTTCGACTGGCTGAGCGCCCGCACGCCTGTTTTGTGGGTTGGCTTAGGCATAGGGAGTTCATTCCATGTTTAAGCCCCAGTCGGACCGAGGGTCATGGCAGCGGGACCGACAGCACGCAGAGGGGGATCGGATCGATCCCCGGCTTGCGCATTATGCCTCTCCGGAAGGCTCAGCGCCCGTACGCTCGTTTCGTGGGTTGACTTAGGCATATGGAGTTCATTCCCAGTATAAGATCGGATCGGACCGAGGGTTGCAGCCACAGGATTGACAGCACGTAGGGGGATCGGGCCGGTCCCCAGCATACGCATTCTGCCTCTCCGACCGACTGAGCGCCCGCTCGCTCGTTTCGTGGGTTGGCTGAGGCATACGGAGTTCATTCCATGTCTAAGCATACGAAGTTCATTATCAGTCTAAGATCGGACCGGATCGAGGGTTGCGGCAGCAGGACTAGTAGTAGGATCAGCAACACGTAGGGGGGGTCAGGTCGATTCCCGGCTTGCGCATTTTGCCTCTCTGGCTGACTGAGCGCCCGTACGCTCGTTTCGTAGGTTGGCTTAGGCATACGGAGTTCATTCCATGTCTAAGCCCCAGTCGGATCGAGGGTTGTGGTAGCAGGACCAGCAGCGGGATCGACAGCTAGCAGAGGGGGATCGGGCTGATCTCTGACTTACACATTATGCCTCTCTGGCCGGCCTCTCTGACCGACTGAGCGCCCACACGCTCATTTCGTGGGTTGAATTAGGCATACGGAGTTCATCCCCAGTCTAAGCACACGAAGTTCATTCCCAGTCTAAGATCAAACTGGACCGAGAGTTGTGGTAGCAGGAATGGCAACACGCAAGGGGGACTGAGGCGATCCCCAGCTTGCGTATTCTGCCTCTCCGGTCGGCTGAGCGCCCGTACATCTGTTTCGTGGGTTGGCTTAGGCATAGGGAGTTCATTCCATGTCTAAGCCCCAGTCGGATCGAGGGTTGTGGCAGCGGGATCGGCAGCACGCAGAGGGGGACCGGGCCGATCATCGGCTTGCGCATTATGCCTTTTCGGTCAGCTCAGTGCCCGCACGCTCATTTCGTGGGTTGACTTATGCATACGGAGTTCATTCCCAGTCTAAGACCAGACTAGACCGAGGGTTACGGCAGCAGGATCAACAGCACGCAGGGGGGATCGGGCCGATCCCAAGCTTGCGCATTCTACCTATCCGGTCGGCTGAGCGCCCGCACGCTTGTTTCGTGGGTTGGCTTAGGCATACGGAGTTTATTCCATGTCTAAGCATACGGAGTTCATTCCCAGTCTAATATTTTGAGCCACGGTGCACATGCTGGGCTCGGGCATGTGCTGGTGCCTGATTCTTTTTCGCCCGGGGCACCATCACCGGAGCATCACCGGAGAGCCTAACCGGCGGCATTGGGGGTTCAGGTGATTGAGGGGGCCGGGGGGTGTGCGCACATGATGTGCGATGGGTGCTAGTACTTGGCCCTTATATTGGCCCCCTATCCCTCATCAAACCTTGAGAACTCACACCCCCTTAAAGAGCATTTGAGATTTTATAGGTTTGTTGCCAGTAGCCATTAAAGTGTCCATAATGGGGACACTTTTTTCAAACGGTCACAAAATCTTCTCGACTTCGAGTTTTTAGCTGAATTTTTTTGTGCATACCAAGAAAAATACAAGGATCACCTCTACCAAATTCATGGGTTGACTTAGGCATACGGAGTTCATCCCCAGTCTAAGCATACGGAGTTCATTCCCAGTCTAGGATCAGACTGGACCGAGGGTTGCGACAGCAAGATCGGTAGCACGCAGGGGGGACCGGGCCGATCCTCGGCCTGCGCATTCTGCCTCTCCGGCCGGCTGAGCACCCGCACGCCCGTTTTGTGGGTTGGCTTAGGAATAGGGAGTTCATTCCATGTCTAAGTCCCAGCTGGATCGAGGGTTGTGGCAGTGGGACCGACAGCACGCGGAGGGGGACCGGGCCGATCCTCGGCTTGCGCATTATGCCTCTCCGGTTGGCTCAGCGCCCGCACGCTCGTTTCGTGGATTGACTTAGGCATACAGAGTTCATTCCCAGTCTAAGATCAGACTAGATCGAGGGTTGTGACAACAAGATTGACAGCATGCAGGGGGGATCGGGCTGATCCCTAACTTGCGCATTCTGCCTCTCCGATCGGCTGAGCGCCCGCACTCTCGTTTCGTGGGTTGGCTTAGGCATACGGAGTTCATTCCTTGTCTAAGCATATGGAGTTCATTCCCAGTCTAAGATTTTGAGCCACAGTGCACATGCTGGGCTCGAGCATGTACTGGTGCCACATTTTTTTTGCCCGGGGCACCATCATTGAAGCATCGTCGGAGACCCTAACCGGCGGCATTAGGGATTCCGGCGATTGGGGGGGCCGGGGGGTGTGCACAAATGATGTACGATGGGTGCTGGTACTTGGCCCTTATATTGGCCCCCTATCCTTCATCAAACCTCGAGAACTCACACCCCCTTAAAAAGCATTTGAGATTTTATAGGTTTGCTGCCAGCAACCATTAAAGTGTCTGAAATGGGGACACTTTTTTGAAATGGTCACAAAATCTTCTCCACTTCGAGTTTTTAGCTGAATTTGTGCATGCCAAAAAAAATACAGGGATCACCTCTACCAAATTTGGGGACAAAACTCTTTCCAAAAAAATTTTAAAAAATCCTGAATCGTAAAAGGTTTCGAAAATCATGAAAAATAGAAAACGAGTCGTCTTGCCACGAAACTTCACGTGATGGCTTAGGGGACCATTGTATGAATTTACAAGCCATAAAAATTGCATTAGCATGGCAGAAATATGAAGATGTGCTTGAACCCACCTACCACCCATTCGATCCCCGACTTGCGCATCTTGCCTCTCTGGTCGACTGAGCGTTCACACGTTTGTTTTGTGGGTTGACTTAGGCATACGGAGTTTATCCCCAGTCTAAGCATACGAAGTTCATTCCCAGTCTAAGATCAGACTTGATCGAGGGTTGCGACAGCAAGATCGGCAGCACGTAGGAGGGATCGGGCTGATCCTCGGCTTGCTTATTCTGCCTCTCCGGTTGGCTAAGCACCCGCACACCTATTTTATGGGTTAGCTTAGGCATAGGGAGTTCATTCCATGTCTAAGCCCTAGCCAGACTGAGGGTTGTGGCAGCGGGATCGACAGCACACAGAGGGGGATCAGGCCGATCCCCGACTTACGCCTCTCCAGTCGGCTCAGTGCCCGCACGCTCATTTCATGGGTTGACTTAGGCATACGAAGTTCATTCCCAGTCTAAGGTCAGACCAGACTGAGGGTTGCGATAGCATGATCGACAGCACGCAGGGGGGATTGGGTCGATCCTCGACTTAGGCATTCTGTCTCTTCGGCTAGCTGAGCGCCCGCATGCACGTTTTATGGGTTGGCTTAGGCATACAGAGTTCATTCAGTGTCTAAGGATACGGAGTTCATTCCCAATCTAAGATCGGATCGGATCGAGGGTTGCGACAGTAGGACTAGCAGCAGGATCGACAGCACGCACGGGAGGACCAGGCCAATCCTCGACTTACGAATTCTACCTCTTCAGCTGGCTGAGCGTCTGTACACTCATTTCGTGGGTTGACTTAGGCATATGGAGTTCATTCCATGTCTAAGCCCCAGTCGGACCAAGGGTTGTGGCAGTAGGACTGGTAGCTGGATCGACAGCACCAGAAGGGGATCGGGTTGATCTCCGGCTTGCGCATTATGCCTCTCTGACCGGCTGAGAGCCCGCACGCATGTTTCATGGGTGGACTTAGGCATACGGAGTTCATCCCCAGTCTAAGCATATGGAGTTCATTTCCAGTCTAAGATCGGACCGAATCGAGGGTTGCGACAGCAGGATCGGTAGCACGTTGGGGGGACCGGGCCGATCCCTGGCTTATGCATTCTGCCTCTTCGACTGGCTGAGTGCCCGCATGCTCGTTTCATGGGTTGGCTTAGGCATAGGGAGTTCATTCCATGTCTAAGCCCCAGTCAGACCGAGGGTTGTGGCAGCGGGACCGATAGCACACAGAGGGTGATCGAGCTGATCCCCAGCTTACGCATTATGCCTCTTCGGTTGGCTCAGCACCCGCACCCTCATTTCATGGGTTGACTTATGCATACAAAGTTCATCCCAGTCTAAGCATACAGAGTTTATTCCCAGTCTAAGATTGGACCAGACCAAGGGTTGAGACAGCAAGATCGACAGCACGTATGAGGGATCGGGTCGATCCCCAGCTTGCACATTCTGCCTCTCTGGTCGGCTGAGCGCCCGCACGTTCGTTTCATGGGTTGGCTGAGGGATAGGGAGTTCATTCCATGTCTATACCCCAGCCGAACTGAGGGTTGTGGCAGTGGGACCAGTAGCACGCAGAGGGGACCAGGTTGATCCCCTGCTTACGCATTATACCTCTTCGATTGGCTCAGCACCCGCACGTTCATTTCATGGGTTGATTTATGCATACGGAGTTCATTCCCAGTCTAAGATCGGATCGGACCAAGGGTTGCGACAATAGGATCGACAGCACGCATGAGGGATCGAGCCAATCCCTGGCTTACACATTCTGCCTCTCCAGCCGGTGAGCACCCCCACGCTCGTTTCATGGGTTGGCTTAGGCATACGGAGTTCATTCCATGTCTAAGCATACGGAGTTCATTCCAGTCTAAGATTTTGAGCCACGGTGCACATGCTGGGCTAGGGCATGTTCTGGTGTTGCATTTTTTTCGCCCGGGGTACCATCGTCGGAGCATCACTGGAGAGCCTAATCGATGGCATTGGGGGTTCCGATGATTGGGGGGGTCGGGGGGTGTGCGCACATGATGTACGATGGGTGCTGGTACTTGTGTCACAGGCTCCGACCTTAGACTTAGAAACCGTACGGCCTTAGGCTTGGAATCTCCTCCTTTATGCCTAAGTCAGCCCAAAACACGAGCGTACGGGCACTAGAACAACGGGAATGGTTGATTATGCAACTTAAAGAGAAACAGGATAAGAAGGTAGAATTTTGGAAATGCTCTTGTATTCACTGAAACGAAAGTGTTTGATGGTGTACAAATGAGGGAGAAGTAGCCCTCATTTATAGTTAAGGCTCCAGCTTACACTTAATGGTAATATCCCTAGAATAAAGGCTAAAATCATGGGATTATATAGATTACAATCAATCAAGATGCTAACTCCTGATTTTCAGGGTCAACCAAATCTACTAGGATGCTGCTGCTGATCCTACCTGCTTTCAGAAGCTTCCCTTGCTTGTCCAGCACCTTGGGCCCTTCTGGATGTGGTGCGGGCAGCTTGTATGCCAGGCCTTGGTCTCATGGGTTGGCTTGCAAGTTGGGCGGGCATTCTAAACTCGTTTGCTAGGCTTTGTGTGTAGATACCCGCCAGTACGCCTGGTCTGTGAGCCTCAACCTCTAGCTCGCCTGCTGGTGTGCCTGATGTGCCTGGTGCGCCCGCCCAGGGTGTGACATTCTCCCCCACCTGATTGCGCAATGCCCTCGTTGCGTCTTCTGCATGGTACTGCCTATTCTGGTCCTCAAACTGCCATAAGTCATTTGCTGGTTCCCAGTTCACCTCACTGTCTAGAAGTCCCTTCTAGTACACCAAGTACTCTTGTCTTGGTTGATAGTTCTTTCGTCTCACCTCCCAATCAGCTATGATGCTTTGGACCTCCTTCTCATATAAGGCCCTTGCTCCCAATGGCATACGCTTTGACTCTGCCTATCCTGGATCTCCCTCATCCTCATGGAACGGCTTGAGCATGCTCACATGGAACACCGGGTGTACCCTCAGCTTAGGTGGCATATCCAGCTTGTAGGCAACCTTGCCTACTCTCTTGACTACTCGAAAAGGTCCCTCATACCTCCGGACTAGGCCTTTGTGTAGCCCCCTATGGCCCATAATGGGATGCAGCTTCACCAACACCATGTCTCCAACCTGGAACTGCACGTCCCACCTATTTTGGTCTGCCTACTTCTTTGACCTCTTGGCCGCCTTGTGCAGACAAACTCTGGCCAGGTCAGTTTGCTCCTGCCATGCCTTGGAAAACTTGTATGTTGTTGGATTCAGCCTTGTATAACCTGCAGCAATCGAACCGGGTGTTAGTGGCTGTTACCCTGTCACAACTTTAAATGGGCTCTGGTTCGTTGCCTCGCTCCTTTGCAAGTTATAGGAAAACTGTGCAATATCTAGCAGCTTTGGCCAGTCCCTTTGTGTGGCACTCACATAGTGCCTGAGGTAGACCTCCAATAGTCCATTCACTCATTTTGTCTGCCCATTGGTCTACGGATGCATGCTGGTGGAAAAGTTCAAGTCTGACCCCAACAGCTTGAACAACTCAGTCCAGAACCTACCCGTAAAATGCCCATCCTGATCACTAACAATGGTCTTCGGCACTCCCTAGTACTTAACCATGTTCTTCAGGAACAATCGAGCTGCCTCCTCGGCTGGGCACTCCTTGGTTGCTGGAATGAAGATTCCATACTTGGAAAACCTGTCCACCACTACCATGATGCTTCCAAACCCTTCTACTTTGGGTAGACTGACTATAAAGTCCAGAGAAACACTCTCCCATGGTCACTCTGGCACTGGCAATGGCTCTAAGAGACCGCCTGGTTTCTTGAGCTCCACTTTGTCTTGTTGGCACACAAGACAAGTCTTCACATAGGCCTCTACATCGTCCCTCATGTGTGGCTAGTAGTACCGATCCTCGATCAGTGCCAAGGTACGACTCACTCCAAGGTGTCCAACCCACCTTGAATCATGGCATTCTTGCAAAACTTCCTTGCGGAGCTTTCCGTGCTACGGCACAAATAGTCTATTGCCCCTAGTGTACAGCAAGCCATCTTGCAACAAAAACCACCTAGTCTTACCTTGCTGGGCATACTCTATCAAAGCCTTGGCTGTAGGATCATGCGCAAGTCCTTTCTTGATGCGCGGCACTAGTGACCCGTCTGGTTGGCTAATGGTAGCAAGGTTAGGCTTCCTACTCAGGGCGTCTGTCACTAGGTTTGCCCACCCTAGCTTGTACTCCATCTGGAAATCAAATTCCGCAAGAAAATCTTGCCATCTCGCCTACTTGAGGGACAGCTTCTTCTACGTTTGAAAGTAACTGGTTGCCACATTGTCCATCCTAACCACAAACCTCGACCCTAACCGGTAATGGCACCAAGTGCGCAAGCAGTGCACCACTGCAGTCATCTCCTTCTCTTGGATCGTGTACTTGCACTCAGTCTCATTCAGCTTCCTGCTCTCGAATGTGACTGGACATCCCTCCTACATCAACATGCCCCCTATGGCAAAGTCTGATGCATCCGTATGCACCTCATACGACTTGGCATGGTCTGGCAAGGCCAAGACTGGCTCCTCGATCACAGCCCGCTTCAACCTATCAAAGGCTTCCTGGCACCCTGCGCTCCACTCCTATGCTTTCCCTTTCTTGAGCAAGTCAGTCAATGGCGTGGCTATTGCTGAGTGACCTTTGATGAAGCACCTGTAGTAGTTGACCAGCCCATGGAACGATCTCAACTTAGTGACCTTGGCTGGTGGTTGCCACTCCAGGATGGCGTGCATCTTGCCTTCATCCATGCGTATCCTGCCACTTCCCACTATGTGGCCAAGGAACGGGATCTCCTGTTGGGCGAATGAGCACTTCTCCTTCTTGACAAATAGCTTGTGCACCCGTAACACCTTGAACACCTATCTGAAGTGGTCTACATGCTCTCCCAAAGTCTGGCTGTAGATCACAATGTCATCCAAATAAACCATAACAAACTGATCAAGGAATGACTGAAGTACCTTGTTCATAAAGGTGCAGAATGTTGCTGGGGCATTCGTGAGTTTGAAAGGCATCACCAAGAACTCATACGAACCATACCGAGTGACACATGCTATCTTTGGCTCATCTCCCTTCGTGATCCTGACTTGATAGTAGCCTGACCTCAAATCCAACTTGGTGAACCACCTTGCACTCCCAAGTTGATCGAACAAGTTCGCAATGAGTGGGATGTGGTACTTGTTCTTGATGGTCAGCTTGTTCAAAGCTTGGTAGTCTATGCACAGTCGCAACAACCCATCATGCTTGCACTGAAATAGAATCGGTGCACCATAGGGTGCCTTCGATGGCCTGATGAAGCCAGCATCAACTAACTCTTTGAGCTGCTTCCTCAACTCTTCCAACTCTGGTGGAGACATTCAGTAAAGGGCTCTAGCTGGTGGCTTGGCCTTGGACACCAGCTCAATCTTATGGTCCACCTCCCTCTTAGGTGGTAGCTTGCTAGGTAGCTTTGCGGGCATCACATCACTAAAGGTCTTCAGCACCTTTAGCACCTCCAAGGGTGACTCGGTCTCTTTCTCCCTTGGCTCATCATATTTCAAGGCTGGCAAGAAGGTGTCTTCTTGTCTGCTTATCACCTTGGCAAATTGGATGGCTGACACCACCTGCGACCCAACTCCAGACCCTCTTCTCAATGGCACTAGGCATTGGCACCATGCATCCAAGATGCAAACACATTTGACAAAAGGCACAAAGAGGGCGTTAATCTGAACAAAGAAATCCAACCCAATCACAAACTCATAGTCGTTAAGGGGTATTACCTTAATGGTCTCCTTGCCTTTCCAGTCTCCAAGCTGCAACTCCACTCCCCGCGCTACTCCAATGGTTGAAACTTCATTAGAGTTCACTGTTTTGATGGTACCAGTCCTTTTCTACACTTTTAGTCTGAGCTTCCAGGCTCTATCACCTGAAATAAAAAGATGTGAGGCACCTATTTCCACTAGTGTGCTCACCTTCTAACCCGCAACCATTACATCCACACACATCAAGCCCTTTGGCTTACGGCTCCCCTTACTCTGGACAGCATTGAGCACTAACGACCCAAGCTTTGCTGCCCCTGACTCTGGCTCCTCGTCAGACTCCTTGTCTACAGTAGCTAGCTTACCCTTCTGTGGGTAATTGCGCGCTATGTGGCTCTCTCCACATAGGTAGCATGCTAGTGGCTCTCGGTCCCCCTTTGCTTTCCACTTGCCTGCTGGTGGCTTCCTCTCGCCATCCTTGGTTGAACGGTCTCGATCTCTATCCTTGGACTCTCGATCACAGTCTTTCCCCTTAGACTACTTCTTTCGGTCCCTATCGTCCCTGCCCTTACCCTTGGGCTTGGTAGACTCAAACTTGTTCAGAGGCTTGAACTCTATCAAGGCCTCGGTAGTAGTCATGGCTTTAGCCAAGTCATGAACTCCTCTTCTTTGTAGCTCATGCTTCACCCACGACTTCAGCCCATCCATGAAAGCAAATAAGGCATCCTTCTCACCTAGATCTGAGATCTGTAGCATCAGTTTAGAGAATTTTTGGACATACTCCCTTATGTCCCCTTACTGGCTCAGCCTGTGTAACTTTGCCCGTGCCTCATCATCGGTATACTCCGGGTAAAATTATTCTCTGAACTCCTTTTGGAACTCTGCCCAGGTTCCAATCTTGACGCACCCACGCCTAACATCATCACACCTGCCCCTCTACCATAATAAGGCTACATCAGTGAGATACATAGCAGCGGTGCTTACCTTTATCGCCTCGTCTTGCATGCCCATGGCCTAGAGGTACTGCTCTATACCCCAAAGGTAGTTATCTACTACCTTGGCCGCCCTAGTCCCCTTAAACTCCTCAGGCTTGGGGACATCGAATCTGGACTTGGACACTCTAGCAAACATGCCATTCCCAATGGCAGTCTTGCAAGCAACAAGCTCACTGGTAAGCTCCTCCATCCGCTGGTGCATGGCCTCCATGCCATCGCCCAAGGTCAGCACTTTAGCCTCCAAGGTCTGATTCTTTTGGGTGAACACATCCAACCTTTTTTTGAGAGCAACTTGTAGCTCACTTTGGATCTCCTCCCCCATGGAGTCTACAATGCAATGTGAGTCTCTACCTCCTCAAGCTTCTCCCCCATGTCACCCATGGTCACCTCCACCTTGGCCAGCCTACCATCCATGGTAGACCAGATATCTCTAGAACTGGCTTTCCTCCTTCTTCCACACCCATGCTCCTGGGCCTCTAGTTGTTGGTTAGCAGCGTCACTTTGGGATGCCATCTCCTCTAACCTGCACAACACAAACACGTAGAATCAAACTTGCTCTGATACCAACTGTCACAGGCTCAGACCTTAGACTCAGAAACCATGCAGCCTTAGGCTTGGAATCTCCTCCTTAATGCCTAAGTCAACCTAAAACACAAGTGTACGAGCACTAGAACAACAGGAAGGGCTGATTGTGCAAGTTAAAGAGAAACAGGATAAGAAGGCAGAATTCTAGAAATGCTCTTGTATTCACTGAAACAGAAGTGTTTGATGGTGTACAAATAAGGGAGGAGCAGCCCTCTATTTATAGTTAAGGCTCCAGCTTACACTTAATGGCAATATCCCTAGAATAAAGGCTAAAATCATGGGATTATACAGATTACAATCAATCAGGATGCTAACTCTTGATTTTCAGGGTTAACCAAATCTGCTAGGATGCTCTGCTGATCCTGCCTGCTTCCAGAAGCTTCCCTTGCGTGTCCAGCACCTTTGGCCCTTCTGGATGTGGTGCAGGTAGCTTGTATGCCAGGCCTTGGTCTCACTGGCTGGCCTGGAAGTTGGGCGGGCGTTCTGAACTCGTTTGCTAGGCTTTGCAGGTAGATACCCACCAGCACACCTGGTCTGCGGGCCTCAACCTCTGGCTCGCCTGCTAGTGCGCCTGATGTGCCTAGCGTGCCCGCCTAGGGTGTGACACTTGGCCCTTATATTGGCCCCTATCCCTCATCAAACCTCGAGAACTCACACCCCCTTAAAGAGCATTTGAGATTTTATAGGTTTGCTGCCAGTGGCCATTAAAGTGTCTAAAATGGGGACACTTTTTTCAAATGGTCACAAAGTCTTCTCCACTTTGAGTTTTTAGTTGAATGTTTTTGTGCATGCCAAAAAAAATACAAGGATCACCTCTACCAAATTTGGGGACAAAACTCTTTCTAAAAAATTTTTAAAAAATCCCGAACCGTAAAATGTTTCGAAAATCATGAAAAATACAAAACGGGTCGTCTTGCCATGAAACTTCACATGAAGGCTTAGGGGACCATTGTATGAATTTACAAGCCATAAAAATGGCATTGGCATGGCAAAAATATGAAGACGTGCTTGAACCCACCTACCATCCATTCGATCCCCGACTTGCTCATCCTGCTCTCTGGTCGGCTGAGCGCCCGCACGCTCGTTTCGTGGGTTGAGTTAGGCATACGGAGTTCATCCCTAGTCTAAGCATACGGAGTTCATTCCTAATCTAAGATCAGATTGGACCAAGGGTTGTGGCAGCAGGATCGGCAGCACGCAGGAGGGACCGAGCCAATCCCCAGCTTGCACATTCTGCCTTTCCAGCCGGTTGAGCGCCCGCATGCTCGTTTCGTGGGTTGGCTTAGGCATAAGGAGTTCAGTCCATGTCTAAGCCCTAGTTGGACCGAGGGTTGTGGCTGTGGGACCGACAGCACACAAAGGGGGACTGGGCCGATCCCCAACTTGCGCATTATGCCTCCTTGGCCGGCTCAGTGCCTGCACGCTCGTTTCGTGGGTTGACTTAGGCATACTGAGTTCATTCCCAGTCTAAGATTGGATCGAACCGAAGGTTGCAGTAGCAAGATCGACAGCATGTAGGGGGGACCGGGCTGATCCCCGGCTTACGCATTCTGCCTTTCTGGTCGGTTGAACGTCTGCATGCTTATTTCATCAGTTGGCTAATACATACGGAGTTCATTCCATGTCTAAGCATACGGAGTTCATTCCCAGTCTAAGATCAGACTGGACTGAGGGTTACGACAGCAGGATCGATAGCATGCAGGGGGGACCGAACCGATCCCTGGCTTGCGCTTTCTACCTCTCCAGTCGACCGGGTGCTCGCACGCTCATTTCGTGGGTTGGCTTAGGTGTACAAAGTTCATTCCATATCTAAGCCCTAGTCGGACAGAGGGTTGTGGCAGTAGGACCAACAGCGGGATTGCCAACATGCAGAGGGGGACCGGGCTGATCTCGACTTACACATTATGCCTCTCAGGTCAGCCTCTCTGACCGGCTGAGCGTCTGCACGCTCGTTTCATGGGTTGACTTAGGCATACGAAGTTCATCCCCAATCTAAGCATACAGAGTTCATTCCAGTCTAAGATTGGACTGGACCGAGGGTTGCGGCAGTAGGATAGGTAGCATGCAGGGGGGACCAGGCTGATCCCCGGCTTGTGCATTCTACCTCTCAGGCAGGCTGAGCACCCGCACGCCCGTTTCATGGGTTGGCTTAGGCATAGGGAGTTCATTCCATGTCTAAGCCCCAGTCGGATTGAGGGTTGTGGCAGCAGGACCGACAGCATGCAGAGAAGGATCAGGCCGATCCCCGGCTTCCGCGTTATGCCTCTCTGGCCGGCTCAGTGCCCGAACGCTCGTTTCATGGGTTGACTTAGGTATACGGAGTTCATTCCCAGTCTCAGATCAGACCGGATCGAGGGTTGCGGCAGTAGGATCAATAGCATGCAGGGGGGACTGGGACGGTCCTCGACTTACGCATTCTGCCTTTTCGATCGACTGAGTGCTCGCGCGCTCGTTTCGTGGGTTGGCTTCGGAATATGGAGTTCATTCCATGTCTAAGCATACGGAGTTCATTCCCAATCTAAGATTGGATCGGACCGAGGGTTACGGTACTAGGACCAGCAGTAGGATCTGTAACACACAGGGGGGGATCGGGTCGATCCCTGGCTTGCGCATTCTGCCTCTCCGGTAGGCCTCTCTGTCCGGCAGAGTGCCCGCACGCTCGTTTCATGGCTTTACTTAGGCATACGGAGTTCATCTCCAGTCTAAGCATATAGAGTTCATTTCCAGTCTAAGATTGGATTGGACCGAGGGTTGCGACAGTAGGATCGACAGCACAAAGGGGGGATCGGGCCGATCCCCGGCTTACGCATTTTGCCTCTCCGGTCGGTTGAGCGCCCGCATGCCTGTTTCATGGGTTGGCTTAGGCATAGGGAGTTCATTCCATGTATAAGCCCTAGCCAAACCGAGGGTTGTGGTAGCGAGACTGGAAGCATGCAGAGGGGGACCGAGCCGATCCCCGACTTGCGCATTTTGCCTCAATGGCCAGCTGAGCGCCCGCACGCTCGTTTCGTGGGTTGGCTTAGGCATACGGAGTTCATTCCATGTCTAAGCATACAGAGTTCATTCCCAGTCTAAGAGTTTGAGCCACGGTGCAGATGCTGGGCTCAGGCATGTGCTGGTTCCGCATTTTTTCACCCAAGGCACCATTGCCGGAGCATACTCGGAGAGCCTAACCGACGGTATTGGTGGTTCTGGCGATTGGGTAGGCCAGGGGGTGTGTGCACATGATGTGCGATGAATGCTGGTACTTGGCCCTTATATTGGCCCTCTATCCCTCATCAAACCTCAAGAACTCACACCCCCTTAAAGAGCATTTGAGATTTTATACGTTTGCTGCTAGTGGCCATTAAAGTGTCTGAAATGGGGACACTTTTTTTCAAACGGTCACAAAATCTTTTCCACTTCGAGTTTTTAGCTGAATTTTTTTGTGCATGCCAAAAAAAATACAAGGATCACCTCTACCAAATTTGAGGACAAAACTCTTTCTAAAAAAATTTTACAAAATCTTGAACCGTAAAAAGTTTCAAAAATCGTGAAAAATAGAAAACAGGTCGTCCTGCCATGAAACTTCATATGAAGGCTTACGGGACCATTGTTTGAATTTACAAGCCATAAAAATGGCAGTGGCATGGTATAAATATGAAGATGTGCTTGAACCCACCAACCACCCGTTCGATCCCCAGCTTGCGTATCCTGCCTCCCTGGTCGACTGAGCGTTCGCATGCTCGTTTCTTGGGTTGACTTAGGAGTATGGAGTTCATCCCCAGTATAAGCATACGGGGTTCATTCCCAGTCTAAGATCAGATCGGATCAAGGGTTGTGACAGCAGGATCGACAGCACGTAGGGGGCACCGGACCGATCCCCAGCTTGCGCATTCTACCTCTCCGGCCTGCTGAGCGCCCGCACGCCCGTTTCGTGGGTTGGCTTAGGCATAGGGAGTTCATTCCATGTCTAAGCCCCAGCTGGACCGATGGTTGTGCCAGCCGGACCGGCAGCACGTAGAGGGGGACCCGGCTGATCCCTGGCTTGCGCGTTACGCCTCTCCGGCCGGCTCAGCGCCCGCACGCTCATTTCGTTGGTTGACTTAGGCATACGAAGTTCATTCCCAGTCTAAGATCGGTCCAGACCAAGGGTTGTGGCAAGAGGATCGACAGCATGTAGGGGGGGACCAAGCCAGTGCCCGACTTGCGCATTCTACCTCTCCGGCCGGTTGAACGCCTGTTTCATGGGTTGGCTTAGGCATACGGAGTTCATTCCGTGTCTAAGCATACGGATTTCATTCCTAGTCTAAGAGTTTGAGCCACGGTGCACATGCTGGGCTCGGGTATGTGCTGGTGCCAAATTTTTTTCGCTCGGGGCACCATCGTCGGAGCATTGTCGGAGAGCCTAGCCGACGGCATTGGGGGTTCCAGTGATTGGGGGGCCGAGGGTGTACGCACATGATGTGTGATGGGTGCTGGTACTTGGCCCTTATTTTGGCCCCCTATCCCTTTTCAAACCTCGAGAAATCACACCCCCTTAAAGAGCATTTGAGGTTTTATAGGTTTGCTGCCAGTAGCCATTAAAGTGTTTAAAATAAGGACACTTTTTTCAAACAGTCACAAAATCTTCTCCACTTCGAGTTTTTAGCTGAATGTTTTTATGCATGCCAAAAAAAATACAAGAATTACCTCTACCAAATTTGGGGACAAAACTCTATCTAAAAAATTTTTAAAAAATCCCAAACTGCAAAAAGTTTTGAAAATCATGAAAAATAGAAAATGGGTTGTCTGGCCACGAAACTTCACATGAAGGTTTAGGAGACCATTGCATGAATTTACAAGCCATAAAAATGGCATTGGCAAGTCAGAAATATGAAGATGTGCTTGAACCCACCTACCACCCATTCGATCCTCGGCTTGCGCATCCTGCCTCTCTGGTCGGCTGAGAGTTCGCACGTTCGTTTCACGGGTTGACTTAGGCATATGGAGTTCATCCCCAGTCTAAGTATACGGAGTTCATTCCCAGTCTAAGATCGAACTGGACCGAGGGTTACGATAGCAGGATCGACAGCACGCAGGGGGGATCGGGCCGATCCCCAGCTTGCACATTCTGCCTCTCTGACTGGCTGAGCACCCGCACGCCCGTTTCATGGATTGGCTTAGGCATAGGGAGTTCATTCCATATCTAAGCCCTAGCTGGATCGAGGGTTATGGCAGCAGGACCGACAGCACGCAGAGGGGGACTGGGTCGATCCTCAGCTTGCACATTATGCCTCTCCGATCGGCTCAGTGGCCGAACGCTCATTTCATGGGTTGACTTAGGCATACGGAGTTCATTCCCAGTGTAAGATCAGACCAGACCAAAGGTTGAGGCAGCAGGATCTACAGCACGTATGGGGGGACCCGATCGATCTCTGACTTGCGCATTCTACCTCTTCGGTAGGCTGAGCGCCCACATGCTCGTTTCAAGGGTTGGCTTAGGCATACGGAGTTCATTCCATTTCAAAGCATATGGTGTTCATTCCCAGTCTAAGATCTGACTGGACCTAGGGTTATGGTAGCAGGACCAACAACACGATCAGCACACGCAGGGGGAGATCGGGCCGATCCGTGACTTACGCAATCTACCTCTCTGGCCAGCTTAACGCCCGCATGCTCGTTTTGTGGGTTGGCTTAGGCATACGGAGTTCATTCCATGTCTAAGCCCTAGCCGAACTGAGGGTTGTGGCAGCAGGACCGACAACGGGATCGATAGCACATAGAAGGGGATCGGCCTGATCCCCGGCTTGCGTATTATGCCTCTTCGGTCGGCCTCTCCGATCGGTTGCGCACTCCCACGCTCGTTTTGTGGGTTGACTTAGGCATATGGAGTTCATCCCCAGTCTAAGCAAATGGAGTTCATTCCCAGTCTAAGATCGAACCGGATGGAGGGTTGCGACAGCAGGATCGGTAGCACGCAAGGGGGACTGGGTCGATCCCCGGCTTGTGCATTCTACCTCTCCGACCAACTGAGCACCCGCACACCCGTTTCGTGGGTTGGCTTAGGCATAGGGAGTTCATTCCATGTCTAAGCCCCAGCTAGAACGAGGGTTGTGGCAGTGAGACTGACAGCACACAGAGGGGGATCGGGCTGATCCCCGACTTATGCATTATGCCTCTCCGATCGGCTCAGTGCTCGCACGCTCATTTTTTGGGTTGACTTAGTCATACAGAGTTCATTCCCAGTCTAAGATCAGACCAATCTGAGTGTTGCGACAGTAGCATCGATAGCACGCAGGGGGGACTGGGTCGACCCCAGCTTGTGCATTCTGCCTCTCTGACGGGCTGAGCGCCCACATGCTCGTTTCGTGGGTTGGCTTAGGCATATGGAGTTCATTCCATGTCTAAGCATATCGAGTTTATTCCCAGTCTAAGATTAGACCAGACCAATGGTTGCAGCAGCAGGACCAGTAGTAGGATCGACAGCACGCAGGAGGGATCGGCCAATCCGACCACCTGAGTGCCCGCACGCTCATTTCATGGGTTGGCTTAGGCATACGGAGTTCATTCCATGTCTAAGCTCCAGCCGGACCGAGGGTTGTGGCAGCAGGACTGGCAGCGGGATTAGTAGGACGCAGAGAAAGATCGGGCTCATCCCCGGCTTACGCATTATGCCTTTTCGGTCGACCTCTTCGATTGGCTGAGCACTCGCATGATCATTTCATGGGTTGACTTAAGCATACAGAGTTCATCCCCAGTCTAAGCATACGGAGTTCATTCCCAGTCTAAGATCAAACCGGATCGAGGGTTGCGGCAGCAGGATCAGCAGCACGCAGGGGGGATCGAATCGATCCCCGGCTTGTGCATTCTGCCCTCCGGCCGGCTAAGCAACTGCACACCCGTTTCATGGGTTGGCTTAGGCATAGGGAGTTCATTCCATGTCTAAGCCACAGCCAGACTGAGGGTTGTGGCAGCGGGATCGATAGCACGCAAAGGGGGACCGGGCCAATCCCTGGCTTGTGCATTATGCCTCTTCGGCCGGCTCAGCGCCCGCACGCTCGTTTCGTGGGTTGACTTATGGATACGGATTTCATTCCCAATCTAAGATCGGATCGAACTGAGCATTGTGGCAGTAGGATCAACAGTACACATGGGGGATCGGGTCGATCCCCGGTTTACGCATTCTGCCTCTCCGACCGACTGAGCGCCCGCATGCTCGTTTCGTGGGTTGGCTTAGGCATACGGAGTTCATTCCATGTCTAAGCATACGGAGTTCATTCCCAGTCTAAGATTTTGAGCCACGGTGCACATGTTGGGCTCGGGCATGTGCTGGTGCCACATTTTTTTCGTCCGAGGCACCATCACCGAAGCATCATCGGAGAGCCTAACCGACGGCATTGGGGTTCCAGCGATTGGGGGGCCAGGGGGGTGTGCGCACATGATGTGCGATAGGTGCTGGTACTTGGCCCTTATATTGGCCCCCTATCACTCATCAAACCTCAAGAACTCACACCCCCTTAAAGAGCATTTGAGATTTTATAGGTTTACTGCCAGTAGCCATTAAAGTATCTGAAATGGGGACACTTTTTTCAAACGGTCACAAAATCTTCTCCACTTTGAGTTTTTAGCTGAATTTTTTTGTGCATACCAACAAAAATACAAGGATCACCTCTACTAAATTCGGGGACAAAACTCTTTCTAAAATAAGTTTAAAAAATCCCGAACCATAAAAAGTTTCAAAAATTATGAAAAATAGAAAGCGGGTCGTCTTGCCACGAAACTTCACATGAAGGCTTAGGGGACCATTGTATGAATTTACAAGCCATAAAAATGGCATCGGCATGGTAGAAATATGAAGATGTGCTTGAACCCACCTACCGTCCGTTCTATCCCCGGCTTGAGCATCTTGCCTCTCTGGTCGGTTGAGCGCCCGAACGCTCATTTCATGGGTTGACTTAGGCATACGGAGTTCATCCCCAGTCTAAGCATATGGAGTTCATTCACAGTCTAAGATAGGATCGGACCGAGGGTTGCGGCAGTAGGATCAGCAGTAGCAAGGGGCCGGATCGATACTCGGCTTTCGCATTCTACCTCTCCGACCAGTTGAGTGCCCGCACGCCCGTTTCGTGGGTTGGCTTAGGCATAGGGAGTTCATTCCATGTCTAAGCCCCAGCTGGATCGAGGGTTGTGGTAGCGGGGTCGACAGCATGTAGAAGGGGACCGAGTCGATCCCCGGCTTGCACATTATGCCTCTCCGACCAGCTCAGCGCCGGCATGCTCATTTCGTAGGTTGACTTAGGCATACAGAGCTCATTCCCAGTCTAAGATCAGACTGGACCGACGGTTGCAGCAGCATGATCGACAGCACGCAGGGGGACTGGGTTAATCCTGGGCTTGCGCATTCTGCCTCTTCGATCGGTTGAGCGCCCGCACGAACGCTCATTTTGTGGGTTGCCTTAGGCATACGGAGTTCATTCCATGTCTAAGCATAAGGAGTTCATTCCTAGCCTAAGATCAGATTGGACCGAGGGTTGCGGCAGTAGGACCAGCAGCAAGATCGGCAGCCCACAGAGGGGGACCGAGCCGATCCCCGGCTTGCGCATTCTGCCTCTTCGACCGGTTGAGCGCCCGCTCGCTCGTTTCATAGGTTAGCTTAGGCATACGGAGTTCATTCATTGTCTAAGCCCCAGCCAGATCGAGGGTTGTGGTAGCAGGACCGACAGCGAGATCGATAGCACGCAGAGGGGGATCGGGCTAATCCCCAGCTTGCGCATTAAGCCATTCCGGCCGGTTGAGCGCCTGCACGCTCGTTTCATGGGTTGACTTAGGTAAACGGAGTTCATCCCCAGTCTAAGCATACGGAGTTCATTCCTAGTCTAAGATTGGACAGGATCGAGGGTTGCAGCAGCAGGATCGGCAGCACGTAGGGGGGATCGAGTCGATCCCCGGCTTACGCATTCTGCCTCTCCGGCCAGCTGAGCACCCACACGCCCGTTTCGTGGGTTGGCTTAGGCATAGGGAGTTCATTCCATGTCTAAGCCCTAGCCAGACCGAGGGTTGTGGTAGCGGGACTGGCAGCATGTAGAGGGGGATCGGGTCGATCCCCGACTTGCGCATTATGCCTCTTCGGTTGACTCAGCGCTCGCACGCTCATTTCGTGGGTTGACTTATGCATATGGAGTTCATTCCCAGTCTAAGATCGGGCCGGACCGAGGGCTACAGTAGCAAGATTGACAGCACGCAAGGGGGATTAAACCGATCCCTGACTTACGCATTCTGCCTCTCCGATCGACTGAGGGCCCGTACGATCGTTTTGTGGGTTGGCTTAGGCATACAGAGTTCATTCCATGTCTAAGCATACGGAGTTCATTCCATGTCTAAGCATACGGATTTCATTTCCAGTCTAAGATTTTGAGCCACAGTGCACATGCTGGGCTCAGGCATGTGCTGGTGCCGTATTTTTTTTGGTCGGGGCACCATCGTCGGAGCATCATCGGAGAGCCTAACCGACGACATTGGTGGTTCTGACGATTGGGGGGGCTGGGGCGGTGTGCGCACATGATGTGCGATTGGTGCTGGTACTTGGCCCTTATATTGGCCCTCTATCCCTCATCAAACCTCGAGACACTTTTTTCAAATGGTCACAAAATCTTCTCCACTTCGAGTTTTTAGCTGAATTTAAAAAAAAAAAAAAAAGGGACGAAATTCTTTCTAAAAAATTTTTTAAAAATCCTGAACCATAAAAAGTTTTGAAAATCGTGAAAAATAGAAAAGGGGTCTTCTTGCCACGAAACTTCACATGAAGGCTTAGGGGACCATTGTATGAATTTACAGGCCATAAAAATGGCATTGGCATGGCAGAAATATGACGATGTGCTTGAACCCACCTACCACCCGTTCGATCCCTGGCTTGCGCATCCTACCTCTCTGGTCGGTTGAGCGCCCGCACGCTCCTTTCATGGGTTGACTTAGGCATACGGAGTTCATCCCCAGTCTAAGCAGACGAAGTTCATTCCCAGTCTAAGATTAGATCGGACCGAGGGTTGCGGCAGTAGGATCGGTAGCATGCAGGGGAGATCGGGCCGATCCCCGGCTTGCGCATTCTGCCTCCCCGGTCGGTTGAGTGCCCACACGCCCATTTCGTGTGTTGGCTTAGGCATAAGGAGTTCATTCCATGTCTAAGCCCCAGCCGGACTAAGGGTTGTGGCAGCAGGACTGACAGCACGTAGAGGGGAACCCGGTCGATCCCCGGCTTGCGCATTATGCCTCTCCGGTTGGCTCAGCACCCGCACGCTCATTTCATGGGTTGACTTAGGCATACAGAGTTCATTCCCAGTCTAAGATCGGACCGAACTGAGGGTTGAGGCAACAGGATCGACAACACATAAGGGGATTGGGCTGATCCCCAACTAGCGCATTCTACATCTCCGACTGGCTGAACGCCCGCACGCTCATTTCGTGGGTCGGCGTAGGCATACGGAGTTCATTTCATGTCTAAGCATACGGAGTTCATTCCCAATCTAAGATAGGATAAAACTAAGGGTTGTGGTAGCAGGACCAACAGCAAGATCGGTAGCATGCAGGGGGGATCGGGTTGATCCTCGACTTATGCATTCTTCCTCTTCGGTCGGTTGAACGCCCGCATGCACGTTTCGTGGGTTGGCTTAGGCATACGGAATTCATTCTAAGCATACAGAGTTCATTCCATGTCTAAGCATACGGATTGCATTCCCAGTCTAAGATTTTGAGCCATGGTGCACATGCTGGGCTCGACCATGTGCTGGTGCCGCATTTTTTTCGCCCGAGGCAGCATCGTCGGAGCATCGTCGAAGAGCCTAACTGGCGGCATTGGGGGTTCCAATGATTGGGGGGGCCGGGGGGTGTGCGCACATGATGTGCGTTGGGTGCTGGTACTGGCCCCTATATTGGCCCCCTATCCCTCATCAAACCTTGAGAACTCACAACCCCTTCAAGAGCATTTGAGATTTTATAGGTTTGCTGCCAGTAGCCATTAAAGTGTCTGAAATGGGGACACTTTTTTCAAACGGTCACAAAATCTTCTCCACATCGAGTTTTTAGCTGAATTTTTTTCTGCATGCCAACAAAAATAAAAGGATCACCTCTACCAAATTTGGGGACAAAAATCTTTCTAAAAAATTTTAAAAAATCCCGCACCATAAAAAGTTTTGAAAATCGTAAAAAATAGAAAAAGGGTCATCTTGCCACGAAACTTCACATGAAGGCTTAGGGGATCATTGAATGAATTTACAGGCCATAAAAATGGCATTGGCATGGCAGAAATATGACGATGTGCTTGAACCCACCTACCACCCGTTCGATCCCCGACTTGTGCATCCTGCCTCTCTTGTCAGCTGAGCGCCCGCACGCTCATTTCATGGGTTGACTTAGGCATACGAAGTTCATCCCTAGTCTAAGCATATGGAGTTCATTCCCAGTCTAAGATTAGAACGGACCGAGGGTTGCGACAGTAGGATCGACAGCACGTAGGGCAGACCGGGCCGATTCCTGACTTTCGCATTTTACCTCTCCGACTGGCTGAGCGACTGTACGCTCGTTTCATGGGTCGGCTTCAAAATATGGAGTTCATTCCATGTCTAAGCATACGGAGTTCATTCCCAGTCTAAGATTAGATCAGACTGAAGGTTGCGGTAGCAAGACCAGCAGCAGGATCGATAGCACGCAGGGGGGATCGGGCTGATCCTAGATTTACGCATTCTACCTCTCCGGTCGATTGAGCACCCACACGCTCGTTTCAAGGGTTGGCTTAGGCATACGAAGTTCATTCAATGTCTAAGCCCCAGCCAGACCCAAGGTTGTGGTAGCAGGACCGGTAGGGGGATTGACAGTACACAGAGGGGAACCGGGCTGATCCCCGACTTACGTATTATGCCTCTCCGATCGACTGAGCACTCACACGCTCGTTTCATGGGTTGACTTAGGCATACAGAGTTCATCCCCAGTCTAAGCATACGGAGTTCATTTCCAGTCTAAGATCAGATCGGATCGAAAGTTGCGACAGCAGGATTGACAGTACGCAGGGGGGATCAAGCCGATCCCCAGCTTGTGCATTTTGCCTCTCCGATCAGCTGAGCGCCCGCACACTCGTTTCGTGGGTTCGATTAGGCATACGGAGTTCATTCCATGTCTAAGCCCCAGCCAGATCGAGGGTTGTGGTAGCAGGACTGGCAGCGGGATCGACAGCACGCAGAGGGGGGTCAGGCTAATCCCCGACTTGCGCATTATGCCTTTTCGGCTGACCTCTCCGGTCGGCTGAGCGCCCGCACGCTCATTTTGTTGGTTGACTTAGGCATACGGAGTTCATCCCTAGTCCAAGCATACGGAGTTCATTCCCAGTCTAAGATCAGACCAGACCGAGGGTTGCGGCTACAAGATCGGTAGCACACTGGAGGGACCGGGCCGATCCCCGGCTTACGCATTCTGCCTCTTCGACTGGTTGAGCGCCCGCACACCCGTTTCATGGGTTAGCTTAGGCATAGAGAGTTCATTCCATGTGTAAGCCCCAGCCGGACCGAGGGTTGTGGCAGCGGGACCGACAGCACGCAAAGGCAGACCGAGCCGATCCTCGACTTTCGCATATGCCTTTTCTGCCGGCTCAGTGCCCGTATGCTCGTTTCGTGGGTTGACTTATGCATACTGAGTTCATTCCCAGTCTAAGATCAGACCGGACAAAGGGTTGCGGTAGCAGGATCGACAGCACGTAGGGGGGATCGGGCCGATACCCGGCTTGCACATTTTGCCTCTCCGGTCGACTGAGCGCCCGCACGTTCGTTTCGTGGCTTGGCTTAGGCATACGGAGTTCATTCCATGTCTAAGCATACTGAGTTCATTCCCAGTCTAAGATTTTGAGTCACGGTGCACATGCTGGGCTTGAGCATGTGCTAGTGCCACATTTTTTTCACCTGGGGCACCATCGTCGGAGCATCGTCGGAGAGTCTAACCGACGACATTGGGGGTTCCAACGATTATGGGGCCGGGGGGTGTGCACACATGATGTGCGATGGGTGCTGGTACTTGGCCCTTATATTGGCCCCTATATTGGCCCCTTATCCCTCATCAAACCTCAAGAACTCACACCCCCTTAAAACGCATTTGAGATTTTATAGGTTTGCTGCCAGTAGTAATTAAAGTGTTTGAAATGGGGACACTTTTTTCAAACGGTCACAAAATCTTCTCCACTTCGAGTTTTTAGCTAAATATTTTTGGGCATTCCAACAAAAAAACAAGGATCACCTCTACCAAATTTGATGGCAAAACTATTTCTAAAAAAATTTTAAAAAATCTCAAACCGTAAAAAGTTTCAAAAATCATGAAAAATAGAAAACGGGTCGTCTTGTCACGAAACTTCACATGAAGGCGTAGGGGACCATTGTATGAATTTATAGGATATAAAAATGGCATTGGCATGGCAAAAATATGGAGATGTGCTTGAACCCACCTACCACCCGTTTGATCCCCGGCTTGCACATCCTGCCTCTCTGGTCGGCTGAACATCCGCACACTCGTTTTATGGGTTGACTTAGGCATACGAAGTTCATCCCCAGTCTAAGCATATGAAGTTCATTCCTAGTCTAAGACCAGACCAGACCGAGGGTTGCGGCAGTAGGATCGGTAGCACACAGGAGGGACCAGGTCAATCCCCGGCTTGCGCATTTTGCCTGTCCGACTGGCTGAGCACCTGCACGCCCATTTCATGGGTTGGCTTAGGCATAGGGAGTTCATTCCATGTCTAAGCCCCAGCCAGACTGAGGGTTGTGGTAGTGAGACCGATAGCACGCAGAGGGGGATCGAGCCAATCACCGGCTCGCACATTATGCCTCTCTGGCTGGCTCAGCGCCCAAATGCTCGTTTCGCGGGTTGTCTTAGGCAAACAGAGCTCATTCCTGGTTTAAGATCAGATCGAAGATTGTGGCAGTAGGATCGACAGCATGCAGGAGGGATCGGGCTGATCCCCGACTTACACATTCTCCCTCTCCGGTAGACTGAGCGCCCGCACGCTTGTTTCGTGGGTTGGTTTAGGCATACGAAGTTCATTCCATGTCTAAGCATACAAGTTCATTCCAGTCTAAGATCGAACCGGACTGAGGGTTGCTGCAGTAGGACCGACAGTAAGACCAGCAGCAGGATCGACAGCATGTAAGGGGCCTGGGTTGATCCACGGCTTGCACATTTTGGCTCTCCGATCGGCTTCTCCAACTGGTTGAGCACTCGCACGCTCGTTTCATGGGTTGACTTAGGCATACAGAGTTCATCCCCAGTCTAAGCATATGGAGTTCATTCCCAGTCTAAGATTGAACCGGATCGAGGGTTGCGACAGTAGGATCGGTAGCATGTAGGGGGGATTGGGTCGATCCCTGGCTTGCGCATTCTACCTCTCTGGTCGGCTGAGTGTCCGCATGCCCGTTTCATGGGTTGGGTTAGGCATAGAGAGTTCATTCCATGTCTAAGCCCTAACCAGACCAAGGCTTGTGGCAACGGGACCGGTAGCACGCAGAGGGGGACCGGTAGCACGCAGAGAGGGATCGGGCCGATCAGTAGCTTGCGCATTATGCCTCTCTGGCCGGCTCAGTGCCCGAACGCTCATTTCATGGTTTGTCTTAGGCTTACGAAGCTCATTCTCAGTCTAAGATCGGATCGAGGATTGTGGTAGTAGGATCAACAGCACGTAGGAGGGGTCCAGGCTAATCCCCGGCTTGCGCATTTTTCCTCTCCGACTGACTGAGCACCCAAACACTTGTTTCGTGGGTTGGCTTAGGCATACGGAGTTCATTCCATGTCTAAGCATAGAAAGTTCATTCCCAATCTAAGATCGAATCGGATCGAAGGTTGCAGTAGCAAGACCAACAGCAGGATCGAAAGCATGTAGGGAGGACTAGGTCGATCCTTAGCTTGTGCATTCTGCCTCTCCGACTGGCCTCTCTGACCGGTTGAGCACCCGCACACTCGTTTCGTGGGTTGACTTAGGCATGCAGAGTTCATCCCCAGTCTAAGCATACGGAGTTCATTCCTAGCTTAAGATCAAATCGGATCGAGGGTTGCGATGGTAGGATCGATAGCATGGACCGAGGGTTGTGGTAGCGGGATCGACAGCACGTAGAGGGGGATCGGGCTGATCCCTAGCTTGCGCATTCTGCCTCTCCAGCCGGTTGAGCGCCCATACGCTCGTTTCATGGGTTGGCTTAGGCATACATAGTTCATTCCTAGTCTAAGAGTTTGAGCCACGGTGCACATGCTGGGCTCGGGCATGTGCTGATGGCACATTTTTTTCACCCGAGGCACCATCGTCGGAGCATCGTCAGAGAGCCTAACCGACGGCATTGCGAGTTCTGACGATTGGGGGGGTTGGGGGGTGTGCGCACATGATGTACGATGGGTGCTGGTACTTGGCCCTTATATTGGCCCCCTATCCCTCATCAAACCTCGAGAACTCACACCCCCTTAAAGAGTATTTGAGATTTTATAGGTTTGCTGCCAGTGCCCATTAAAGTGTCTGAAATAGGGACACTTTTTTCAAACAGTCACAAAATCTTCTCCACTTTGAGTTTTTAGCTGAAGTTTTTTGTGCATGCCAACAAAAATACAAGGATCACCTCTTCCAAATTTGGGGACAAAACTATTTATAAAAAAATTTTAAAAAATCTCGAACCGCAAAAAGTTTCAAAAATCATGAAAAATAGAAAACGGGTCGTCTTGTCACGAAACTTCACATGAAGGCATAGGGGACCATTGTATGAATTTACAAGATATAAAAATGGCATTGGCATGGCAGAAATATGGAGATGTGCTTGAACCCACCTACCACCCGTTCGATCCTCGACTTGCGCATCCTACCTCTCTGGTCGATTGAGCGTCCGCATGCTCGTTTCTTGGGTTGACTTAGGCATACGGAGTTCATCCCCAGTCTAAGCATACAGAGTTCATTCCTAGTCTAAGATTGGACTGGATCGAAGGTTGTGACAGCAGTATCCACAGCACGTAGGGGGGACCGGACTGATCCCCAAGTTGCGCATTCTGCCTCTCTGGCCGACTGAGCGCCCACACGCCTGTTTCATGGGTTGGCTTAGGCATAGGGAGTTCATTCCATGTCTAAGTCCTAGCTGGATCGAGAGTTGTGGCAGCGGGACCGGCAGCACGCAGAGGGGGATCGGGTCGATCCTCGGCTTGCGCATTATGCCTCTCAGACCGGCTCAGCGCCCGTATGCTCATTTCGTGGGTTGACTTAGGCATACAGAGTTCATTCACAGTTTAAGATTAGACCGGATCGAGGGTTGTGGTAGCAGGATCGATAGCACGCAGGGGGGACCAGACCAGTCCCTGGCTTGTGCATTCTACCTCTTCGACTGGCAAAGCGCCCGTACACTCGTTTCATGGGTTGGCTTAGGCATACAGAGTTTATTCCATGTCTAAGATCAGATCAGACTGAGGGTTACGGTAGCAGGACCAGTAGCAAGGTCAACAGTATGTAGGGGGGACCGGGTCAATCCTCGACTTCCGCATTCTACCTTTCAGTCGGCTGAGCGCCCGCACGCTCATTTCGTGGGTTGGTTTAGGCATACGTAGTTCATTCCATGTCTAAGCCCTAGCCGGACCGAGGGTTGTGGCAGTAGGATTGGTAACGGGATCGGCAGCATGTAGAGGGGGATCGGGCTGATCCCCGGCTTTCGCATTATGCCTCTCTAGCTGGCTGAGCACCTGTATGCTTGTTTCATGGGTTGACTTAGGCATACGGAGTTCATCCCCAATCTAAGCATACGAAGTTCATTCCTAGTCTAAGATCGGATCGGATCGAGGGTTACGACAGCAGGATCGATAGCATGCAAGGTGGACCAGGCCAACCCCTGGCTTTCGCATTCTGCCTCTCCGACCGGCTGAGCACCCACACGCCCGTTTCATGGGTTGGCTTAGGCATAGGGAGTTCATTCCATGTCTAAGCCCCATCTGGACCGAGGTTTGTGGTAGTGGGATCGACAGCACGTAGAGGGGGATCGGGCTGAACCCCGGCTTGCACATTATGCCTCTCTGATTGGCTCAGCATCCGAACGCTCATTTCGTGGGCTGACTTAGGCATACAAAGTTCATTCCTAGTCTAAGATCAGACTGAATCGAGGGTTGCAGTAGTAGGATTGACAGCACGTAAAGGGGGACCGGGTCAGTCCTCGGCTTGTGCATTCTACCTCTCCGGCTGGCTGAGCGCCCGCACGCTCATTTCGTGGGTTAGCTTAGGCATACGGAGTTCATTCCATGTCTAAGCATACAGAGTTCATTCCCAGTCTAAGATCAGATCGAACCGAGGGTTGCAACAACAGGACCAACAGCAAGATCGACAACACGCAGGGGGGATCGGGCCGATCCCCAACTTTTGCATTCTGCCTCTCCAGTTGGCCTCTCTAGTCGACTGAGCATCTGCACGCTTGTTTTGTGGGTTGACTTGGGCATACGAGTTCATCCCCAGTCTAAGCATACGGAGTTCATTCCCAGTCTAAGATCGAACCAGACCGAGGGTTGCGGCAGTAGGATCGACAGCATGCATGGGGGATCGGGCTGATCCTCGGTTTACGCATTCTGCCTCTTCGGCTGACTGAGCGCCCGTATGCCTGTTTTGTGGGTTGGCTTAGGCATAGGGAGTTCATTCCATATCTAAGCCCCAGTCGAAAAGAGGGTTGTGGCAGTGAGACCGACAGAATGTGGAGAGGGATCGGGCCGATCCTCGGCTTGTGCATTCTGCCTCTCCAGCTGGCTGAGCGCCCGCACACTCGTTTCATGGGTTGGCTTAGACATACAGAGTTCATTCCATGTCTAAGCATACGGAGTTGATTCCCAATCTAAGACCAGAACGGACCGAGGGTTATGACAGCAGGACCAGCAGCAGGATCAGTAGCACGCAGGGGGGACCAGGTCGATCCTTAACTTTTGCATTCTGCCTCTCCGGCCAGCCTGTCCGGTTGGAAGAGCACCCGTACGCTCGTTTCGTGGGTTGACTTAGGCATACGGAGTTCATCCCCAGTCTAAGCATACGGAGTTCATCCCCAGTCTAAGCATACAGAGTTCATTCCCAGTGTAAGATCGAACTGGACCGAGGGTTATGAAAGCAGGGTCGATAGCATGCAGGGGGGACCGAGCCGATCCCCAGCTTGATCATTCTGCCTCTCCAGTCGGTTGAGCACCAGTATGCCCGTTTTGTGGGTTGGCTTAGGCATAGTGAGTTCATTCCATGTCTAAGCCCCAGCCAGACCGAGGGTTGTGGTAGCGAGACTGATAAAAAGTAGAGGGGGATCGGGCTGATCCCCGACTTGTGCATTCTGCCTCTCCAGCCAGTTGAGCGGCCGCATGCTCGTTTTGTGGGTTGGCTTAGGCATACGGAGTTCATTCCATGTCTAAGCTTACAGAGTTCATTCCCAGTCTAAGATCGGACCAGACCGAGGGTTACAGTAGTAGAACCAGCAGTAGGATTGGCAGCACGTAGAGGGGACCGGGCCGATCCCCAGCTTGCACATTTTGCCTCTCCTACCGGCCCCTTTAGCCGGCTGAGCGCCCGCACGCTCGTTTCGTGGGTTGACTTAGGCATACGGAGTTCATCCCCAGTCTAAGCATATGGAGTTCATTCCCAGTCTAAGAGTTTGAGCCACGGTGCACATGCTGGGCTCGGGCATGTGCTGGTACCGTATTTTTTTTGCCCGGGGCACCATCGCCGGAGCATCACCGGAGAGCCTAACCAATGGTATTGGGGGTTTTGACGATTGGGGGGGCCGGGGGGTGTACGCACATGATGTGCAATGGGTGTTGGTACTTGGCCCTTATATTGGCCCCCTATCCCTCATCAAACCTCGAGAACTCACACCCTCTTAAAGAGCATTTGAGATTTTATAGGTTTGCTGCCAGTAGCCATTAAAGTGTCCGAAATGGGGACACTTTTTTCAAACGGTCACAAAATCTTCTCCACTTTGAGTTTTAGCTGAATTGTTTTGTGCATGCCAACAAAAATACAAGGATCAGCTTTACCAAATTTGGGGACAAAACCCTTTCTAAAAAAATTTAAAAAAATCTTGAACCTCAAAAACTTTCAAAAATCATGAAAAATAGAAAATGGGTCATCTTGCCACAAAACTTCACATGAAGGCATAGGGGACCATTGTATGAATTTACAGGCCATAAAAATGGCATTGGCATGGTAGAAATATGAAGATGTGCTTGAACCCACCAACCACCCGTTTGATCCCCGGCTTGCACATCCTGCCTCTCTGGTCAGTTAAGCATCTGTATGCTCGTTTCATAGGTTGACTTAGGCATATGGAGTTCATCCCCAGTCTAAGCATATGGAGTTCATTCCCAATCTAAGATTGGACTGGACCGTAGGTTGCGACAGCAGGATCGACAGCACGCAGGGGGGACGAGGCTGATCCCCGACTTACGCATTCTACCTCTCCGACCGGCTGAACGCCCGCACGCCCGTTTCGTGGTTTGGGTTAGGCATAGGGAGTTCATTCCATGTCTAAGCCCCAGTCGGATCGAGGGTTGTGGCAGCAGGACCGGTAGCACGCAGAGGGGGATCGAGCCAATCCCCCACTTGCACATTGTGCCTCTCCGGTAGGCTCAGCACCCGCACGCTCGTTTTGTGGGGTTGACTTAGGCATACAGAGTTCATTCCCAGTCTAAGATTAGACCGGACTAAGGGTTGTGGTAGAAGGATCAACAGCACGTACAGGGGACCGGGTCGGTCCCCGACTTGCACATTCTACCTCTCCGACCGACTGAGTGCCCGCACGCTCATTTCGTGGGTTGGCTTAGGCATACAGAGTTCATTCCATGTCTAAGCATACAGAGTTCATTCCGAGTCTAAGATTGGACCAGACTGAGGGTTGCAATAGTAGGACCAGTAGCAGGATCACCAGCATGCAGGGGGGACCAGGCTGATCCCCGAGTTGCGTATTTTGCCTCTCCGATCGGTTGAGCGCCCGCACGCTCGTTTCGTGGGTTGGCTTAGGCATACGGAGTTCATTCCATGTCTAAGCCCCAACCAGATCGAGGGTTGTGGTAGCAGGACCGGTAGCAGGATCAACAGCACGCAGAGGGGGACTAGGCTAATCCCCGTCTTGTGCATTATGCCTCTCCGGTCAGTTGAGCGCCCGCATGCTCATTTCATGGGTTGACTTAGGCATACGGAGTTCATCCCCAGTCTAAGCATACGGAGTTCATTCCTAGTCTATGATCGGATCGGACCGAGGGTTGCAGCAGCAGATTGACAGCATGCGGGGGAGACCGGGCCGATCCCCGGCTTGCGCATTCTGCCTCCCCGGCGGTCTGAGCACCCACACACTTGTTTCATGGGTTAGCTTAGGCATAGGGAGTTCATTCCATTTCACAACCCCAGTCAGACCGAGGGTTGTGGTAACGGGACCGACAGCACACAGAGGCGGATCAGGCCGATCCCCGGCTTGCACATTTTGCCTCTCCGGCCGGCTCAGCATCCGAACGCTCGTTTCATGGGTTTACTTAGGCATACGAAGTTCATTCCCAGTCTAAGATCGAACCGAACTGAGGGTTGCGGTAGCAAGATCGACAGCACGCAGGGGGGGTTTGGGCCGATCCCCAGCTTGCACATTCTTCCTCTCCGGACGACTGAGCGCCCGTACGCTTGTTTCGTGGGTTGGCTTAGGCATACGGTGTGCATTCCATGTCTAAGCATATGGAGATCATTCCCAGTCTATGATCGGACAAGAACGAGGGTTCTGGCAGTAGGACCAGCAGCAGGATCGACAGCATGTTAGGGGGGGATCGGGCCGATCCTCAGCTTGCGCATTCTGCCTCTCTGGTCGGCCTCTCCGGCCGACTGAGCGCCCGCACGCTCGTTTCGTGGGTTGACTTAGGCATACAGAGTTATTCCCAGTCTAAGCATAAGATCGAATTGGACTGAGGGTTATGGCAGCAGCATCGATAGCATGCAGGGGGGACCGGGTCGATCCCCGGCTTACGCATTCTGCCACTCCGGCCGGTTGAGCGCCTGCACGCCCGTTTCGTGGGTTGGCTTAGGCATAGGGAGTTCATTCCATGTCTAAGCCCCAGTTGGACCGAGGGTTGTGGTAGTGAGACCGGCAGCACGTAGAGGGGGACTAGGCCGATCCTCGGCTTGCGCATTCTGGCTCTCTGGTCGGTTGAGCGCCCGCACGCTCGTTTCGTGGGTTGGCTTAGGCATACGGAGTTCATTCCATGTCTAAGCATATGGAGTTCATTCCCAGTCTAAGAGTTTGAGCCACGGTGCACATGCTGGGCTCGGGCATGTGGTGGTGCTGCATTTTTTTTGCCCGGGGCACCATCATCGGAGTTTCGCCGGAGAGCCTAACCGACGGCATTGAGGGTTCCGACGATTGGGGGGCCGGGGGGTGTGCGCACATGATGTGCTGTGGGTGCTGGTACTTGGCCCTTATATTGACCCCTTATCCCTCATCAAACCTCGAGAACTCACACCCCCTTAAAGAGCATTTGAGATTTTTATAGGTTTGCTGCCAGTAGCCATTAAAGTGTTTGAAATGGAGACACTTTTTTCAAAAGGTCACAAAATCTTCTCCACTTTGAGTTTTTAGCTGAAATTTTTTTCACATGCCAACAAAAATACAAGGATCATCTCTACCAAAATTGGGGACAAAACGCTTTCTAAAAAAATTTTAAAAAATCTCGAACCGCAAAAAGTTTCCAAAATCGTGAAAAATAGAAAACGAGTCGTCTTGCCACAAAACTTCACATGAAGGCGTAGGGGACCATTGTATGAATTTACAAGCCATAAAAATGGCATTAGCAAGGTAGAAATATGAAGATGTGCTTGAACCCACCTACCACCGATTCAATCCCCGACTTGCGCATCCTGCCTCTCTGGTCGGCTGAGCGTTCGCAGCTCGTTTCATGGGTTGACTTAGGCATACGGAGTTCATCCCTAGTCTAAGCATACAGAGGTCATTTCCAGTCTAAGATTGAATCAGACCGAGGGTTACGGCAGCAGGATCGACAACACGCAGGAGGGACCGGGCTGATCCTCGACTTGTGCATTCTGCCTCTCCGACCAGCTTAGCACCCGCACTCCGATTTCGTGGGTTGGCTTATGCATAGGGAGTTCATTCCATGTCTAAGCTCCAGCCAGACCGAGGGTTGTGGTAGCGGGACTGACAGGACGTAGATGGTGATCGAGTCGATCCCCGACTTGCGCATTATGCCTTTTCGGCTGGCTCAGCGCTCGTACGCTCGTTCCGTGGGTTGACTTAGGCATATTGAGTTCATTCCATGTCCTGCCACGAAACTTCACATGAAGGCATAGGGGACCATTGTATGAATTTACAAGCCATAAAAATGGCATTGGCACGACAGAAATATGAAGATGTGCTTGAACCCACCTACCACCCGTTCGATCCCCGGCTTGCACATCCTGCCTCTCTGGTCGACTGAGCATTTGCACGCTCATTTCATGGTTGACTTAGGCATACGGAGTTCATCCCTAGTCTAAGCATACGGAGTTCATTCCCAGTCTAAGATCGGATCGAACCGAGGGTTGTGGCAGTAGGATCAACGGCACGCAGGGGGGCCGGGCCAATCCCTGGCTTGCGCATTCTGCCTCTCCGGTCGGCTGAGCGCCCGCACGCCTGTTTCATAGGTTGGCTTAGGCATAGGGAGTTCATTCCATGTCTAAGCCCTAGTCGGACTGAGGGTTGTGGCAACGGGACTGGCAGCACACAGATGGCGATCAGGCTGATCCTCGACTTATGCATTATGCCTCTTCGACTGGCTCAGTGCTCGCACGCTCATTTCATGGGTTGACTTAGGCATACGGAGTTCATTCCCAGTCTAAGATCAGACCGGATCGAGGGTTGCGGCAGCAAGATCGATAGCACGTAGGGGGGATCGGATCGGTCCTCGGCTTACGCATTCTGCCTCTCCGCTTGGTTGAACGCCTGCATGCTCATTTCATGGGTTGGCTTAGGCATACGGAGTTCATTCCATGTCTAAGCATACAGAGTTCATTCCTAGTCTAAGATCAGACCAGACCGAGGGTTGGATAGCAGGATCAGCAGAAGGATCGGTAGCATGCAGGAGGGGATCGGGCCGATCCCTGGCTTATGCATTCTGCTTCTCCGATCGGTTAAGCACCTGCGCGCTCGTTTCATGGGTTGGCTTAGGCATACGGAGTTCACTCCATGCTAAACCCCAGTCGGACTGAGGGATGTGGCAGTAGGATCAGTAGCAGAATCAGTAGCATGCAGATGAGGATCGAACTGATCCCTAGCTTGCTCATTATGCCTCTCCGACCAGCCTTTCCCATCGGTTGAGCACCCGCACGCTCGTTTCATGGGTTGACTTAGGCATACGGAGTTCATCCCCAGTCTAAGCATATGGAGTTCATTGCCAGTCTAAGATCAAACCAGATCGAGGGTTATGGCAGCGGGATCGACAGTATGTAGGGGGGATCGGGCCGATCCTCGGCTTACGCATTATGCCTTTCCGGCTGGCTCAGCGCTCGCACGCTTGTTTCATACGTTGACTTAGGCATACGAAGTTCATTCCCAGTCTAAGATCAGACCAGACCGAAGGTTGCGGTAGCAGGATCGACAGCACGTAGGGGGGATCGGGTCAATCCCCAGCTTGTGCATTCTGCCTCTCTGATCGACTGAGCGCCCGCACGCTCGTTTCGTGGGTTGGCTTAGCCATACAGAGTTCATTCCATGTCTAAGCATATGGAGTTCATTCCCAGTCTAAGATCAGACCGGATCAAGGGTTGCAATAGCAGGACCAGCAGTAAGATCGGCAGTAAGCATGAGGGATCGAGTCGATCCCCGACTTACGCATTCTGCCCCTCCGGCCGGTTAAGCATCGCATGCTCGTTTCGTGGGTTGGCTTAGGCATACGGAGTTCATTCCATGTCTAAGCCCTAGCTGAACTGAGGGTTGTGGACGTAGGACTGGTAGCAGTATCGACAGCACACAGAGGAAGACCGAGCTGATCCCTGCCCTGCGCATTATGCCTCTTCGACTGGCCTCTCCGACTGGCTAAGCGCCCGCAAGCTCATTTCGTGGGTTGACTTAGGCATACGGAATTCATCCCCAGTCTAAGCATACGGAATTCATTCCCAGTCTAAGATCAGACCGGACAGAGGGTTACGGTAGTAAGATCGACAGCACGCAGGGGGATCGGGCTGATTATGTCTCTCCATCTGACTCAGCGCTCGAACGCTCATTTCATGGGTTGACTTAGGCATACGAAGTTCATTCCCAGTCTAAGATCAGACCGGACCGAGGGTTGCTATAGCAGGATCGAGAGCACGTAGAGGGGATCGGGGCGGTCTCTGATTTACGCATTTTACCTCTCCAGTCGGCTAAGCGCCCGTACGCTCCTTTCGTGGGTTGGCTTAGGCATACGGAGTTCATTCTATGTCTAAGCATACGAAGTTCATTCCCAGTCTAAGATCGAACCGGACTGAGGGTTGTGGCAACAGGACCAGCAGCAGGATCGGTAGCATGCAGGGGTGGACCGGGCCAATCCCCGACTTGCGCATTCTGCCTTTTCGGTCAGCTGAGCGCCCACATGCCCGTTTCATGAGTTGGCTTAGGCATAGGGAGTTCATTCCATGTCTACACCCCAACCGGACTGAGGGTTGTGGCAGCGTGATCGACAGCACGCAGAGGGGGAACGGGCCGATCCCTGACTTGCGTATTCTGCCTCTCCGATCGGCTGAGTGCCCACACGCTTATTTCATGGGTTGGCTTAGGCTTACAGAGTTCATTCCATATCTAAGCCCCAGTCGAACTGAGGGTTGTGGCAGCAAGATCGGCAACGCAATCAGTAGCACGCAGAGGGAGATTAGGCTGATCCCCAGCTTGTGCATTATGCCTCTCCAATCGGCCTCTCAGACTGACTGAGTGCTCGCTCGTTCATTTCGTGGGTTGACTTAGGCATACGAAGTTCATCCCTAGTCTAAGCATACGAAGTTTATTCCTAGTCTAAGATTGGTTCAAACCGAGGGTTGTGACAGCAGGATCGACAGCATGTAGAGGGGATCGAGCCAATCCCCGACTTGCGCATTCTGCCTCTTCGACCGTCTGAGCACCCGCATGCCTATTTTGTGGGTTGGCTTAGGTATAGGGGGCTCATTCCATATCTAAGCCCCAGCCGGACCGAAGGTTGTGGCAATGGGACCGGCAGCACATAGAAGGGGACCGGACCGATCCCCGACCTGCACATTTTGCCTCTCTAACCGGATGAGTGCCCGCACGCTATTTCATGGGTTGGCTTAGGCATATGGAGTTCATTCCATGTCTAAGCGTACGGAGTTCATTCCTAGTCTAAGATCAGACCGGACCGATGGTTGCAACAGTAGGACCAATAGCAAGATAGACAGCACACAGGGGGGACCGGGTCGATCCTCGACTTGTGCATTCTGCCTCTCCGACCGACTGAGCGCCCGTATGCCTGTTTCATGGGTTGGCTTAGGCATAGGGATTTCATTCCATGTCTAAGCCCTGGCCAGACCGAGGGTTGTGGCAACAGGACCGACAGCACGCAGAGGGGGATTGGGCCGATCCCCAGCTTACGCACTCTGTCTCTCAGGTCGGTTGAGCACCCGCACGCCCATTTCATGGGTTGGCTTAGGCATAGGGAGTTCATTCCATGTCTAAGCCCCAGTCGGACCGAAGGTTGTGACAGCGGGACCGGTAGCACGTAGAGGCAGATCGGGTCGATCCTCGGCATACGCATTATGACTCTACGGTTAGTTCAGGCATATGAAGTTCATTCCCAGTCTATGATCAGACCAGACCAAGGGTTGCGACAGTAAGATCAATAGCACATAGGGGGGGACTGGGTCGGTCGTCGACTTACGCATTTTGCCTCTATGGCCGGCTGAGCGCCCGAAAGCTTGTTTCGTTGGATGGCATAGGCATACAGAGTTCATTCCATGTCTAAGCCCCTGTCGGATCGAGGGTTGTGGCAGCAAGACTAGCAGCGGGATCGACAGCACACAGAGGGGGGCCAGGCTGACCCCGACTTGCGTATTATGCCTCTTCGGCCGACTGAGTGCCCACATGCTCGCTTTATGGGTTGACTTAGGCATACGAAGTTCATCCCCAGTCTAAGCATACGGAGTTCATTCCCAGCCTAAGATCAGACCGAACAGAGGGTTGCGACAGCAAGATCGATAACACACAGGGGGACCGGGCCGATCCTCGGCTTGCGCATTCTGCCTCTCCGATCGGCTGAGCGCCCTTACGCTCGTTTCATGGGTTGGCTTAGGCATAGGGAGTTCATTTCATGTCTAAGCCCTAGCCGGACCAAAGGTTGTGGCAGCGGGATCGACAGCACACAGAAGGGGATCGAGGTAATTCTCGGCTTCTGCATTATGTCTCTTCGACAGACTCAACGCACAAACGCTCGTTTCATGGGTTGACTTAGGCATACGGAGTTCATTCCCAGTCTAAGATCAGACCAGATCGAGGGTTGCGAAAGTATGATTGACAGCATGAAGTGGGGACCAGGTCGGTCCCCGACTTGCGCATTCTACCTCTCCAGCCGGTTGAGCGCCCGCACGCTCGTTTCGTGGGTTGGCTTAGGCATACGAAATTCATTTCATGTCTAAGCATCCGGAGTTCATTCCCAATCTAAGATCGAATCGGACTGAGGATTGCAGTAGCAGGACTAGCAGTAGGATCGGTAGCATGCAGAAGGGGATCGAGCTAATCCCCAGCTTGCATATTCTACCTCTCAGGCCAGCTGAGCGCGCATACGCCCATTTCGTGGGTTGGCTTAGGCATAGGGAGTTCATTCCATGTCTACGCCCCAGCTGAATAGAGGGTTGTGGCAGCGGGATCGACAGCACATAGAAGGGGAGTGGGTCGATCCTCAGCTTGCGCATTCTACCTCTCCGGTCGACTGAGCGCCCACGCGCTCGTTTCGTGGTTTGGCTTAGGCATACGGAGTTCATTCCATGTCGAAGCTTACGGAGTTCATTCCCAATCTAAGAGTTTGAGCCACGGTGCACATGCTGGGCTCGGGCATGTGCTGGTGCCACATTTTTTTGGCCTGGGGTGCCATCATCGGGGCATTGCCGAAGAGCCTAACCGGCGGCATTGGGGGTGCCGGTGATTGGGGGGTCGGGGGCGTGTGCGCACATGATGTGCGATGGGTTGGCTTAGGCATACGGAGTTCATTCCATGTCTAAGACCCAGTCGGACCGAGGGTTGTGGCAGCAGGACCGACAGCGGGATCGGCAGCACGCAGAGGGGGATCGACCTAATCTCCAACTTACGCATTATGCCTCTCCGGCCGGTTGGGCGCTCGCACGCTCATTTCGTAGGTTGACTTAGGCGTACGGAGTTCATCCCTGTCTAAGCATATGGAGTTCATTCCCAGTCTAAAATCAGACCGGACTGAGGGTTGCGATAGCAGGATCGGCAGCACGCAAGGGGGACTGGGCCGATCCCTGGCTTGCCCATTCTGTCGCTCCGGCCGGTTGAGTGCCCGCACGCCCATTTCGTGGGTTAGCTTAGGCATAGGGAGTTCATTCCATGTCTAAGCCCCAGTCAGATCGAGGGTTGTGGAAGCAGGATCGACAGCACGCAGAGGGGGACCGGGCCAATCCCCGGCTTACGCATTGTCCCTCTCCGACTGGCTCAGTGCCCCCGCACTCGTTTACTAGGTTGACTTAGGCATACGGAGTTCATTCCCAGTCTAAGATCAGACCAGACTAAGGGTTACGGCAGCAAGATCGATAGCACATAGGAGGGGACCGGGTCGGTCCCTAGCTTACGCATTCTGTCTTTCTGGCTGGCTGAGCGCCCGCACACTCATTTCATGGGTTGGCTTAGGCGTACGGAGTTCATTCCATGTCTAAGCATACCGAGTTCATTCCAGTCTAAGATTGGACCAGATCGAGGTTTGTGATAGTAGGACCAGCAGTAAGATCGATAGCTTGCAGGGGGACCGAGCCAATCCCCGGCTTGCGCATTCTACCTCTCCGACTGGCTGAGCCCTCGCATGCTCATTTCATGGGTTGGCTTAGGCATACGAAGTTCATTCCATGTGGAAGCGCCAGTCAGATCGAGGGTTGTCATAGCAGAAGCGGCAACGGGATCGGTAGCACACAGAAGGGGGCCAGGCTGATCCTTGACTTGTGCATTATGCCTCTTCGATCGGCCTCTCTGGTCAGCCGAGCGCCTACACTCTCATTTCATGGGTTGACTTAGGCATACGGAGTTCATTCCTAGTCTAAGATCGGGTCAGACCGAGGGTTGTGGCAGCAGGATCGACAGCACGCAGGGAGGGACTGGGTCGACCCCCGGCTTGCGCATTCTGCCTCTCTGGCTGGCTGAGTGCCCGTACGCTCATTTCCTGGGTTGGCTTAGGCATATGGAGTTCATTCCATGTCTAGGCATACGGAGTTCATTCCCAGTCTAAGATCGAACCGAATCGAGGGTTGCGGCTACAGGACCAACAACAGGATCAGTAGCACGCAGGGGGGGACCGGGCTGATCCCCAGCTTGCACATTTTGCCTCTCCTACCGGTTGAACACCCGTACCCTCATTTCTTGGGTTGGCTTAGGCATACGGAGTTCATTCCATGTCTAAGCCCCAGTCGGACCGAGGGTTGTGGCAGCAGGATCGGTAATCAGATCGACAGCACGTAGAGGGGACCGGGTTAATCCTCGGCTTGGACATTATGCCTCTTCGACCGACCTCTCCGGTCGGTTGAGCACCTGTACGCTTGTTTCATGGGTTGACTTAGGCATATAGAGTTCATCCCTGATCTAAGCATTCGGAGTTCATTCCCAGTCTAAGATCGGACCGGACCGAGGGTTTCGACAGCAAGATCGACAGCACGCAGAGGGGACCGAGCAGATCCCCGGCTTACGCATTTTACCTCTCCGGCCGACTGAGCACCCGAACACCCGTTTCGTGGGTTGGCTTAGGCATAGGGAGCTCATTCCATGTCTAAGCCCTAGCCGAACCGAGGGTTGTGGCAGCAGGACTGCCAGCATGTAGAGGGGGACTAGGTCGATCCCTAGCTTGCGCATTATGCCTCTCCGATCGGTTCAGCGCCCGTACGTTCATTTCGTGGGTTGACTTAGGCATACGGAGTTCATTCCCAGTCTAAGATCGGACCAGACTGAGGGTTATGGTAGCAGTATCGACAGCACGTAAGGTGGATCGGGCCGATCCTCGACTTGCACATTTTACCTCTCTGACCGGCTGAGTGCTCGTACGCACACTCGTTTCGTGGGTTGCCTTAGGCATACGAAGTTCATTCCATGTCTAAGCATACAAAGTTCATTCCCAGTCTAAGATCAGATCGGACCGAGAGTTGCTGCAGTAGGACCAACAGCAGGATTGGCAGCCCGTAGGGGGGATCGAACCGATCCTCGGCTTGTGCATTCTCTCTCTCTGGCCAGCTGAGCACCCGCACGCTTGTTTCGTGGCTTGGCTTAAGCATACAGAGTTCATTCCATGTCTAAGCCCCAGCCGAATTGAGGGTTGTGGCAGCAGGACCGGCAGCTGGATCGACAGCACGTAGAGGGGTACCGGGCTGATCCCTGGCTTGCACATTATGCCTCTCCAGTCGACCTCTCTGGTCGGTTGAGTCCCCACACGCTCGTTTCGTGGGTTGACTTAGGCATACGGAGTTCATCCCTAGTCTAAGCATACGGAGTTCATTCCCAGTCTAAGATCAGAGCAGACTGAGGGTTGCAGCATTAGGATCGGTAGCATGCAGGATGGAGCGAGCCAATCCCCGGCTTACGCATTCTACCTCTCCGACCGACTGAGTGCCCGCACGCCCATTTCATGGGTTGGCTTAGGCATAGGGAGTTCATTCCATGTCTAAGCCCCAGCCAGATCAAGGGTTGTGGTAGCGGGACCAGTAGCACGTAGAGGGGGACCGGGCCGATCCCCGGCTTGTACATTATGCCTCTTCGGGCGGCTCAGTGCCTGCACGCTCGTTTCATGGGTTGACTTATGCATACGGAGTTCATTCTGAATCTAAGATCGGATCATACCGAGGGTTGCGGCTGATGCCTGGGTTGTGGCTGATCCCGAGCAGCAGGATCGACAGCACGTAGGGGGGACCGGGCCGATCCCCGACTTACGCATTCTACCTCTCCAGTCGGCTGAGCACCCGCACGCTCGTTTCGTGGGTTGGCTTAGCCATACGGAGTTCATTCCATGTCTAAGGATACAGAGCTCATTCCCAGTCTAAGATTTTGAGCCACGGTGCACATACTGGGCTTGAGAATGTGCTGGTACGACATTTTTTTCGCCCGGGGCACCACTGTCGAAGCATCGTCGGAGAGCCTAACCGACGACATTGGGGGTTCTTGTGATTGGGGGGGCCAGGGTGGTGTGCACAGATGATGTTCGATGGGTGTTGGTACTTGGCCCTTATAATGGCCCCCTATCCCTCATCAAACCTCGAGAACTCACACCCCCTTAAAGAGCATTTTAGATTTTATAGGTTTGCTGCAAGTAGCAATTAAAGTGTCTGAAATGGGGATACATTTTTTGAAACGGTCACAAAATCTTCTCCACTTCAAGTTTTTTGCTGAATTTTTTTATGCATACAAGGATCACCCCTACCAAATTTGGGGACAAAACTCTTTCTAAAAAAATTTTAAAAAATCCCAAACCGTAAAAAGTTTTAAAAATCGTGAAAAATAGAAAACGGGTCGTCTTGCCACGAAACTTCACATAAAGGCTTAGGGGACCATTGTATGAATTTACAAGCCATAAAAATGGCATTGGCATGGTAGAAATATGAAGATGTGCTTGAACCCTCCTACCACCCGTTCGATCCCCGGCTTGAGCATCCTGCCTCTCTGGTCGGCTGAGCGCCCGCACGCTCGTTTCGTGGGTTGACTTAGGGATACGGAGTTCATCCCCAATCTAAGCATACGGAGTTCATTCCCAGTCTAAGATTGAATGGGACCGATGTTTACGACAGCAGGATCGACAGCACACGGGGGGGACCAGACTGATCTTCGGCTAGCACATTCTGCCTCTCCGACCGACTGAGTGCCGCACGCCAGTTTCATGGGTTAGCTTAGCCATAGGGAGTTTATTCCATGTCTACGCCCCAGTCGGACCGAGGGTTGTGGCAGCGGGACCGACAGCATATAGATGGGGACCGGGCCGATCCTCGGCGTGCGTATTACGCCTCTTCAGCCGGCTCAGCTCCCGCACGCTTGCTCCGTGGGTTGACTAAGGCATACGGAGTTCATCCCCAGTCTAAGCATACGGAGTTCATTCCCAGTCTAAGATCGGACCGGATTGAGGGTTGCGACAGCAGGATCGATAGCACGGAGGGCGAACTGAGTCGATCCCCGACTTGCGCATTCTGCCTCTTCAGTCGGCTGAGTGCCCGCATGCCCGTTCCATGGGTTGGCTTAGGTATAGGGAGTTCATTCCATGTATAAGCCCCAGCCAGACCGAGGGTTGTGGCATCGGGACCGGCAGCACGCAGAGGGGGACCGGGCTGATCCCTGGCTTATGCATTATGCCTCTTCGGTCGGCTCAGCGCTCGTACTTTCATTTTGTGGGTTAACTTATGCATACAGAGTTCATTCCCAGTCTAAGATCGGACCGAACCGAGGGTTGCGGCAGCAGGATCGACAGCATACATGGGGGACCAGGCTGATCCCTGGCTTGTACATTCTGCCTCTCCAACCTACTGAGCGCCCGCACGCTCGTTTCGTGGGTTGGCTAAGGCATACGGAGTTCATTCCCAGTCTAAGATTTTGAACCACAGTGCACATGCTGGGCTCGGGCATGTGCTGGTGCCGCATTTTTTTCGCCCTGGGCACCATCGCCAGAGCATCGCCGGAGCATCATCGGAGAGCCTAATCGGCGGCAATGGGGGTTCCAGCCATTGAGGGGGCCGGGGGCTGTGCGTATGATGTGCAATGGGTGCTGGTACTTGGCCCTTATATTGGCCCCTTATCCCCTATCAAACCTCGAGAACTCACACCCCCTTAAAGAGCATTTGAGATTTTATAGGTTTGCTGCCAGTAGCCATTAAAGTGTCTGAAATGGGGACACTTTTTTCAAACGGTCACAAAATCTTCTCCACTTTGAGTTTTTAGCTGAATGTTTTTGTGCATGCCAAAAAAAATACAAGGATCACCTTTACCAAATTTAGGGACAAAACTCTTTCTAAAAAAATTTTAAAAAATCCCGAACCGTAAAACGTTTCGAAAATCATGAAAAATAGAAAATGGGTCGTCTTGCCACGAAACTTCACATGAAGGCTTAGGGGACCACTGTATGAATTTACAAGCCATAAAAATGGCATTGGCATGGCAGAAATATGAAGAGGTGCTTGAACCCACCTACCACCCTCTCGATCCCCGGCTTACGCATCCTGCCTCTCTAGTCGGCTGAGCGCCCACGTGCTCGTTTTGTGGGTTGACTTAGGCATACGGAGTTCATCCCCAGTCTAAGCATACAAAGTTCATTCCCAGTCTAAGCATACGAAGTTCATTCCCAGTCTAAGATCGGACCGGACCGAGGGTTACGGCAGCAGGATCGACAGCATGTAGGGGGGACCGAGCCGATCCCCGACTTGCGCATTCTGCCTCTCCGAGCGGCTGAGTGCCCGCACATCTATTTCATGGGTTGGCTGAGGCATACGGAGTTCATTCCATGTCTATGCCCCAGGAGGACCGAGGGTTATGGCAGCAGGATCGGTAGCACGCAGAGGGGGACCGGGCCGATCCCCTTCTTATGCATTACGCCTCTCCGACTGGCTCAGCGCCCGCACGCTCGTTTCGTGGGTTAACTTAGGCATACAGAGTTCATTCCCAGTCTAAGATCGGACCGGACTGAGGGTTGCGGCAACAGGATCTACACCACATAAGGGGGGATCGGGCTGGTCCCCGACTTGCGCATTCTGCCTCTCCAGCGGGCTGAGCGCCTGCACACTCGTTTAATGGGTTGGCTTAGGCACACGGAGTTCATTCCCAGTCAAAGATCGAACTGGACTGAGGGTTACGGTAGCAGGACCAGCAGTAGGATTGCCAGCATGCAGGGGGACCAGACTGATCCTCGGCTTGCGTATTTTGCCTCTCCAACTGGCTGAGCACCCGCACACTCGTTTCATGGGTTGACTTAGGCATACGGAGTTCATCCCCAGCCTAAGCATACGGATTCATTCCCAGTCTAATATCAGATCGGATCGAGGGTTGCGATAGCAGGATCGGCAGACGCAGGGGGGATCAGGTCGATCCTCAGCTTATGCATTCGGCCTCTCCGACTGGCTGAGCGCCCGTACGCCTGTTTCATGGGTTGGTTGAGGCATACAGAGTTCATTCCATATCTAAGCCCTAGCCAGACCGAGGGTTGTGGCAGCGGGATCGGTAGCACGCAGAGGGGGATCGGGCCGATCCCTGGCTTGTGCATTATGCCTTTCCGGCCGGCTCAGCACCCGCACACTCGTTTCGTGGGTTGACTTAGGCATACGGAGTTTATTCCCAGTCTAAGATCGGATCAGACTGAAGGTTGCGGCAACAGGATCTACAGCACGTAGGGGGGGACTGGGCCGGTCCCTGACTTGCGCATTCTGCCTCTTCGGTGGGCTGAGCGCCTGCACGTTCATTTCGTGGGTTGGCTTAGGCACACGGAGTTCATTCCCAGTCAAAGATCAAACTGGACCGAGGGTTACGGCACCAGGACCAACAGCAGGATTGACAGCACGCAAAGGGGACCGGACCAATCCTCGGCTTGTGCATTCTGCCTCCCCAACCGGCTGAGCACCCGCACGCTCATTTCGTGGGTTGACTTTGGCATACAGAGTTCATCCCCAGCCTAAGCATACGGAGTTCATTCCCGGTCTAAAATCAGACCGGACCGAGGGTTACGGCAACAGGATCGACAGCACGCAGGGGGGATCGGGCCGATCCTCAGCTTGTGCATTCTGCCTCTTCGGCCGGCTGAGCGCCCGCACATCCATTTCGTGGGTTGGCTTAGCCATAGGGAGTTCATTCCATGTTTAAGCCCCAGCCGGACCGAGCGTTGTGGCAGCAGGACCGACAGCACGCAGAAGCGGACCGATTCGATCCCCGACTTGCGCATTATACCTCTCCAATCGGCTCAGTGCCCGCATGCTCGTTTCATGGGTTGACTTAGGCATGCGGAGTTCATTCCCAGTCGAAGATTGGACTGGACCGAGGGGTGCGACAGCAAGATCGATAGTACGCAGGGGGGATCGGGCCGGTCCCTAGCTTGCGCATTCTGCCTCTCACGCTCATTTTGTGGGTTGGCTTAGGCATACAAAGTTCATTCTATGTCTAAGCGTACAGAGTTCATTCCCAGTCTAAGATCGATCGAACCGAAGGTTGCAGTAGCAGGACCAGCAGTAGGATCGACAGCATGCAGGGAGGACCGAGTCGATCCCCGACTTGTGCATTCTGCCTCTCCAATCGGCTGGGTGCCCGCACGCTCGTTTCGTGGGTTGACTTAGGTATACGGAGTTCATCCCCAATCTAGGCATATGAAGTTCATTCTTAGTCTAAGATCAGACCGGACCGAGGGTTGCGGTAGCAGGATCGGCAGCACGCAGGGGGGATCAGGCCGATCCCCAGCTTGCACATTTTGCCTCTCCAGTTGGTTGAGCGCCCGCACGCCTATTTCATGGGTTGGTTTAGGCATAGGGAGTTCATTCCATGTCCAAGCCCCAGTCGGACCGAGGGTTGTGGCAGCGGGACCGACAGCACACAGAAGGGGACCAGGTCGATCCCTAGCTTGCGCATTATACCTCTTCAATCGGCTCAGCACCCGCACGCTCATTTTATGGGTTGACTTATGCATACGGAGTTCATTCCCAGTCTAAGATCAAACCAAACTGAGGGTTGTGGCAACAGAATCAACAGCACATAGGGGGGGACCGGGCCGATCCCCGGCTTGTGCATTCTACCTCTCCGACCGACTGAGCACCCATACGCTCATTTCGTGGGTTGGCTTAGGTGTACGTTGTTCATTCCATGTCTAAGCATACGGAGTTCATTCCCAGTCTAAGATTTTGAGCCACGGTGCACATGCTAGGCTCGAGCATGTGCTGGTGCCGCATTTTTTTTGCCTGAGGCACCATCACGGGAGCATCGTCGGAGCATCACCGGAGAGCCTAACCGACGGCATTGAGGGTTTCGACGATTGGGGGGCCGGGGGGATGTGCGCACATGATGTGCGATGGGTGCTGGTACTTGGCTCTTATATTGGCCCCCTATCCCTCATCAAACCTCAAGAACTCACACCTCCTTAAAGAGAATTTGAGATTTTATAGGTTTGTTGCCAGTAGCCATTAAAGTGTCTGAAGTGGGGACACTTTTTCAAACGATCACAAAATCTTCTCCACTTCGAGTTTTTGCATGAATTTTTTTATGTATACCAAAAAAAATACAAGGATCACCTTTAACAAATTTGGGGACAAAACTTTTTCTAAAAAAATTTTAAACAATCCCGAACCGTAAAAAGTTTTGAAAATCATGAAAAATAGAAAACGGGTTGTCTTGCCATGAAACTTCACATGAAGGCTTAGGGGACCATTATATGAATTTACAAGCCATAAAAATGGCATTGGCACGTCAGAAATATGAAGATGAGCTTGAACCCACCTACCACCCATTCGATCCCCGATTGCGCTTCCTGCCTCTCTGGTTGGCTGAGCGCTCGCACGCTCGTTTCGTGGGTTGACTTAGACATATGGAGTTCATCCCCAGTCTAAGCATACAGAGTTCATTCCTAGTCTAAGATCAGACCGGACCGAGGGTTACGGTAGCAGGATCGATAGCACACAGGGGGATCGGGCCGATCCCCGGCTTGTGCATTCTACATCTCCGATCGGCTGAGCGCCCGTACGCCCGTTTCGTGGGTTGGCTTAGGCATAGAGAGTTCATTCCTTGTCTAAGCCCCAGTCGGACTGAGGGTTGTGGCAGCGAGACCGGCAACACGCAGAGGGGGATTAAGCCGATCCTCGGCTTGCGCATTATGCCTCTCCGATTGGCTCAGCACGCGCACGCTCGTTTCGTGGGTTGACTTAGGCATACGGAGTTTATTCCCAATCTAAGATCAAACCAGACTGAGGGTTGCAACAGCAGGATCGACAGCACGCAGGGGGGAGCGGGTCGGTCCCCGGCTTGTGCATTCTGCCTCTCCAACTGGCTGAGTGCTCGCACGCTCGTTTCGTGGGTTGGCTTAGGCATACGAAGTTCATTCCATGTCTAAGCATATGGAGTTCATTCCCAGTCTAAGATCAGATTAGATCAAGGGTTGTGACAGCAGGACCAGTAGCAGGATCGGCAGCACGCAAGAGGGGATTGGGCCGATCCCCGGCTTGCGCATTCTGCCTCTCCGACCGGCTGAGCACCCACACGCTCGTTTTGTCAGTTGGCTTAGGCATACGGAGTTCATTCCATGTCTAAGCCCTAGCTGGACCGAGGTTTGTGTCAGCAGGATTGGTAGCGGGATCGACAGCACCTAGAGGGGGACCAGACTGATCCCCGGCTTACGCATTATGCCTCTCCGACCGGCTGAGCACCCGCACGCTCGTTTCGTGGGTTGACTTAGGCATACGGAGTTCATCCCTAGTCTAAGCATACGAAGTTTGTTCCCAGTCTGAGATCAGACCAGACCAAGGGTTGCGGCAGCAGGATCGACAAGCACGTAGGGAGGATCGGGCTGATCCCCGGCTTACACTTTCTACCTCTCCGGCCTGCTAAGCGCCCGCACGCCCTTTTTGTGGGTTGGCTTAGGTATAGGTAGTTCATTCCATGTCTAAGCCCCAGCTGGACTGAGGGTTGTGGCAGCGGGACTGGCAGCATGCTGAGGGGGACCGGGTCGATCCTCGACTTGCGCATTAGTCCTCTTCGGTAGGCTCACCACCCGCACGCTTGTTTCGTGGGTTGACTTATGCATATGGAGTTCATTCCTAGTCTAAGATCGGACCGGATTGAGTGTTGCGGCAGCTGGATTGATAGCACACAGGGGGGACTGGGCCGATCCCCCACTTGCGCATTCTGCCTCTCCGGCCAACTGAGCGCCCGCACGCTCATTTCGTGGGTTGGCTTAGGCATACGGAGTTCATTCCCTATCTTAGCATATGGAGTTCATTCCCAGTCTAAGATTTTGAGCCACGGTGCACATGCTGGGCTCAGGCATGTGCTGGTGCCGCATTTTTTTCTCTCGGGGCACCATCATCGGAGCATCGTCGGAGCATCGCCGAGAGCCTAATCGGCAACATTACGGGTTCCGACGATTGGGGGGGCCGGGGGGTGTGCGCACATGATGTGCGATGGGTGCTGGTACTTGGCCCTTATATTGGCCCCCTATCCCTCATCAAACCTCGAGAACTCACACTCCCTTAAAGAGCATTTGAGATTTTATAGGTTTGCCGCCAGTAGCCATTAAAATGTCTGAAATGGGGACACTTTTTTCAAACGGTCACAAAATCTTCTCCACTTCAAGTTTTTAGCTGAATTTTTTTGTGCATGCCAGCAAAAATACAAGGATCACCTCTAAATTTGGGGACAAAACTCTTTCTAAAAAAATTTTAAAAAATCTCGAACCGTAAAAAGTTTCAAAAATCATGAAAAATAGAAAATGGGTCGTCTTGCCACGAAACTTCACATGAAGGTTTAGGGGACCATTGTATGAATTTACAAGCCATAAAAATGGCATTGGCATGGCAGAAATATGAAGATATGCTTGAACCCACCTACCACCCATTCGATCCCCGGCTTACGCATTCTGTCTCTCCGACCGGCTGAGCGCCTACACGCTCGTTTTATGGGTTGGCTTAGGCATAGGGAGGTCATTCCATGTCTAAGCCCCAGCTGGATCGAGGATTGTGGTAGCAGGACTGACAACACGTAGAGGGGGATCGGGCCGGTCCTCGGTGTCACGGACTAAGCTTTCTCTCAGCAAGCAATAGATCGTGCGGCACTTGAATGGGCACTCCCAACCAAGTCGGCCTTCGATAGATCGATATCTGAACAAATAACCATAAGCCATGGTTAGTCCCAAGCATTCACAATAAGACACAATATATCGAGATCGATCTCAACCACACACACATAAAAAGGCATATTCGCATCGAGAAAAAGAAAAACACATCGAGGCAACAATCAGGACATTCAATCGGGGTGAGTTTTATTATAGTTGGGAATCATACATCAGGACCTCCCACCATCACCAGGGCCAGGGGGCAGCCCTTGGTGGGTGGCCTAGGCTCACATAGCAACCGGTGAGACAGCCCAACACTACGCTGCCGGCTCACCCCCTAAAGAGCCTTAGAGATTTTAGAGCTATGCTACCAGTAACCATTATAATGTTTGAAATGGGGACACTTTTCCTAGTACAAGGGATCTACCCAGCCATGGCCCTATACATGGGTGGCTTATGGCAACCTAAGTCCCAGTCATGGCCCTATACAAGGTTGGCTCATGACATCCTCCCCCACCTATTCTATCGATGTCCTCGTCGACTTACTGGCTTGAAATTCTTTGATCTTCCTTTGAAATCTCTGAAGGTCATGTTCTCTCTCCCAGCTGGTTTCTTCTAGTCCTAATCCCTCCCACTTCACTAAATACTCCCGAACTAGTCTTTGAGATATCTTGGTTTCCCTATCAGCTAAGATCTCTTCGACTCGACGCTCTGAGGGTGGCTTTATGGTGATGGTGGCTCTGGTTAGCTCTCTTTGGCTAGCATTTGTAGGATCTGTATGGAAAGGTTTTAGGTTGCTCACATGAAATACTAGGTGCACCTTCATCCACTTTGGTGGGTCGTTTTGTAAGAAGCATTCCTTACCTTGGGAAAGACCCTTACTAGACCTTCATATTTGTGCACCAGTCTATGATCTCTCTTTCTCAAGAACCTAGTTTGTTTAGGAACTAGTCAGACAAGAACCAAATCACCAACTTGAAATTGTTGAGCCCTACAACCCTTGTCTGCCCATTTCTTCATCCGTTTTGATGCTTTCTCTAGGTAGGCTTGTGCAATCTCTGTGTTTTGTTTCCACTCCTTGCTGAGATTGAAGGCTCTCAGATTCTTTCCTCCATATTATTCTAAAGAAGTGTGGGGTAGCTTTGGTAATTGTCTGGTGACCACCTTAAATGGGCTTTTATTGGTGAAAGAGCTTTTATTGGAATTAAAGCAGAGTTGAGCCATGTCCAATAATGAAGGCCAGTCTTTTTGATTGGCTTGAACAAAGTGCCTCAGGTATTCCTCTAATAATTCGTTGAACCATTCTGTTTGACCATCGGTTTGAGGGTGATAGCTTGAGGAGATGTTGAGTTGGGACCCCAATATCTTGAAAAGTTCTCTCCAGAAGGACCCCGTGAATCTCGGATCTCGATCGCTGACAATGTTTTGAGGGAGGCCCTAGTATTTGACCACATGTTTGAACAATAGTCGAGCTATGTCTTTCACTGTGCAATACTTGTGAGCGCGAATGAATGTGGTGTACTTAGAGAATCGGTCAATCACCACCAAAATAGCTCCAAGGTCACCAACCTTCGGTAGGCTTGAAATTAAATCGAGGGAGAAGCTTTCCCATGGTTTGGTGGGTACTTGTAGTGGTTCAAGCATGCCTGTAGGTTTCCTCCTTTCAACCATGTCTTGTTGGCAAATGAGGCAAGTCTTCGTATAGTCCATCACATCTTGTCGCATGTGAGGCCAATAGTATCCCTGTTTTAATAATGCCAAAGTGCATAGCCAACCCAGGTGTCCTGACCATGGTGTGTCATGACATTCCCTCATTAGCATCTGTCTCAGACCTTCTACTCTTGGCACAAACACTCGAGGCCCTTTGGTCCATAAGATCCCATTTTCTTGCCAGAAGTACTTGGACTTCCCTTCTTCCACTAGCTTCAGGATGGCACAAGCTTGCGGGTCCTTCCCTAAGTGATCTCCAATCAACTTGTGAATGTCTATAGTGGCTTTGCTAGCCACCATTGGGGCAATTCTTCTAAGGGCTACTAAATCTGCTCGCCTGCTCAATGCATCGACCACTTGATTGGTCTTTCCAGCGGTGTGCTCAAAATAAAAGTCAAACTCCACTAAAAATTCCTGTCACCTAGCTTGTTTTGCCTAAGCCTTGGTTGGGTGAGAAAATGGCTAACGACCGTATTGTCTATCTTCACAACAAAGTGTGAACCCAACAAGTAATGTTGCCAAGCCCTCAAGCAGTGAACCACCGCCAGGAGTTCTTTTTCTTGGGTCGTATATTTCCTTTCAGCTTCACTTAGCTTCCTACTTTCAAACACTACTGGTTGATGTTGTTCCAAAAGCACTTCTCCAATAGCAAAATCAGATGCATCCATCTGAACTTCAAAAGGCTTTTCAATATTAGGGAGACCTAAGATGGGAACCTTCATAATAGCATATTTCAATCCATCGAAGGCCTCTTGGCACTCATTCATCCAACACCATTTATGCTCCTTCTTCAATAGCTCCGTGAGGGCCGTGGTCTTGCGAGAGTACCCTTCCACAAACCTTCTATAATAGTTGGCTAGTGCCAAAAATGAGTGGAGCTCACTAATGTTCTTTGGTGTTGTCCACTCTTTGATGGCCCTAACCTTTTCCATGTCCATTCGAATGTGGCCACGTTCGACAATGTGACCGAGAAAATGGATTTGGGTCTAAGCAAACGCACACTTCTCCCTTTTTACGTATAACTGGTGGTCCTGTAATCTTTAAAGTACCTGGCGTTGGTGTTCTTGATGTTCTTCCAAGGTGGAGCTATATACCACTATATCATCTAAATAAATGACTACAAATTTGTCTAGGTAGTCATGGAATACCTGATTCATTAATGTACAAAATGTGGCAGGAGCATTGGTCAGTCCAAAGGGCATAACAAGAAATTCAAATGCACCATACTGTGTCACACAAGTGGTTTTTGGCTCATCTCCCTCAACAATTCTAACCTGATGGTAGCCAGATCTCAGGTCCAATTTGGAAAAGTACTTGGCCTGGCTCAATTGATCAAACAAGTCTGCTATAAGGGGGATGGGATATTTGTTTCTTACGATGACTTTGTTCAGGGCCCTATAGTCAACACATAATCGCAAACTTCCATCATGCTTCTTTTGAAATAGCATTAGCGCTCTGAAAGGAGCTTTTGATGGTCTGATGAACCCGACTTGTAGCAGCTCATCTAACTGCTTTCTTAGTTCGGCCAATTCTGGTGGGGCCATGCAGTAAGGAGCTCTAGCAGGGGTTTCGCTCTTGAGAGGAGCTCAATTTCATGGTCCACTACTCGTCGAGGGGGTAAAACCTTAGGCAACATCTCTGGCATCATCTCTTCAAATTCTTCCAACACTTTTCCCACACCATCAGGTATTGGTTCTACTTTCGACCCTTCTTTGTAGATCGGCACAGCCACAAAGGAGGGTTCCCCTCTCTTTACCCCTTTCTTGAACTGCAAAGCTGAAATCATTTTCTTCCCACTCTTTGGTAAGATGTTGGTTGGCACCACACATGGGTTTTCCCCTAAGAACAACAAGCAGCTAGCGGCAGGAATAGGGATGACCTGAGCCAACATCATGAAGCCCAATCTGAGAACAACATCAAAGTCATCCATGGTACCTTCCCTTTCCATGGCCCCAATCGGGTTGTCATACTCTTGGAGCTTCCACTGATCGTAAAGGCTGGCGAGTTGACCGCTTTCATTTGTCCACAATCTTTACTAATCTGAAGACCACACCTTTTTACTTTTTTTGGTGTGATGAAAGTGTCGATTGCACCCGTATCCACCATAGCCTTAGTGGCTTTCTCATTGATCATCAAGTTCACATACATCAAGCCTCTACTCTGCTCTTTCTTTATAGTGTTCAATTGGGTGCGAAGGGCATTGAGAAACCTTATTGAACCCATCCTGGCTGGCTCCTCTTCAGCTTCTTAAACGCTCTCTGGTGCTTTTACAGACTCTTGAGATGAGGTCCTTAAGGCATTAAGGGTTCCCCTATGCGGGCATTCAGCCACCCGATGTGGCCCTTTGCAAAGAAAGCAAGCTAGCGGTTGCCTAGGCTTGAAAATCCCTACGGTGCTTGTCTTGGGTTAGGTACTATCTCGACCAAAGCACCTCCTATCTGATCCCCCACTGAAGGGCCGGTCCAACCTGGTTATCTTTCCCCTACTCCCAAAGTTGAAGCTACTGCTAGCTGATGGAGGATTTTTCCATTTTGAAGAGCCATCATTGCAATCGTGGAGATGTTCAGCTGTAGCCATGGTCGTGGCCACATCTTGCACTTTCTGCCTTTGTAGTTCTATCCTCGCCCAAGGCTTGAGGCCTTCAAGAAAATAGAACATCTTATCCTTTTCGGACATGTCTTGAATATCCAACATCAGGGTAGAAAAGCTCCTTACAAACTCACGCACCGTTCCTATTTGCACCAATTCTTAAAGTCTCTTTCGAGCCATATACTCCACATTCTCAGGGAAAAATTGGTTTTTCAATTCTCGCTTCAGATCTGTCCAAGTCTTAATTAAGCACTCATTATCGACAAACTTGAAACGCCACCACAGCTTGGCATCCCCTATGAGGTACATTGATGCCATTGCTACCTTGTCTTCCTCTGAATCCGTGTGTATAGCTCAAAAGTACTACTCCATGTCAAACAAGAAATTTTCAAGTTTCTTAGTATCCTTTGCCCCCTCATAGCATCAAGGTTCCGGCACCTTGGGCCTTTTTCCCCTTTCCATCGAGCTCGAACCTGATCTAGCCATAGCCATTTGTAGGTTGCTCACCTGTGCTCTGAGCTCCTCAAACTCTTTTTGGAGAATGTTCAAGGCATCTCTAGCCTCTTCGCTCACGTTGTTGAGAGTATCGGACAACTCCCGCTGGGTTGTCTCGATCTCCCTCACTTGGTCTTTAGTCGCCATATGAGTTTTCATTGTGGCCACCGCGGCCTCAAGTTCCTTAATTCTCTGTTGATGATTGGGTCCACCACTTGTGACCATCTCATCCATTTTTCTAGCACTTCTCAACCGTGCTATGATACCACGTGTCACAGACTAAGCTTTCTCTCAACAAGCAATAGACCGTGCGGCACTTGAATGGGCACTCCCAACCAAGTTAGCCTTCAATAGATCGATATCTGAACAAAAAACCATAAGCCATGGTTAGTCCCAAGCATTCACAATAAGACACAATATATCGAGATCGATCTCAAGCACACACACACAAGAAGGCATATTCACATCGAGAAAAAAAAAACACATCGAGGCAACAATCGGGACATTCAATCGAGGTGAGTTTTATTATAGTCGAGAATCATACATCGGGACCTCCCACCATCATTAGGGCCAGGGGGCAGCCCTTGGTGGGTGGCCTAGGCTCACATAGCAACCGGTGAGACAACCCAACACTACGCTGCCGGCTCACCCCCTAAAGAGCCTTAGAATTTTAGAGCTATACTACCAGTAACCATTACAATGTTTGAAATGAGGACACTTTTCCTAGCACAAGGGATCTACCCGGCCATGGCCCTATACATGGGCGGCTTATGGCAACCTAAGTCCCGGCCATGGCCCTATTCAAGGTTGGCTCATGACACCCGGCTTGCGCATTATGCCTCTCCGGTCGACTCAGCGCCTGCACACTCATTTCGTGGGTTGACTTAGGCATACGGAGTTCATTCCCAATCTAAGATCAAATCAGACTGAGGGTTGCAGCAGCAGGATCAATAGCACGCAGAGGGGACCACGCCGATCCTCGACTTACACATTCTGCCTCTTCGACCGGCTGAGCGATCACATGCTCGTTTCGTGGGTTGGCTTAGGTATACGGAGTTCATTCCATGTCTAAGCATACGGAGTTCATTCCCAGTCTAAGATCAGATCGGATCGAAGGTTACGGTAGCAGGACCAGCAGCAGGATCGACAGCACGCAGGGGGGATCGAACCGATCCCCAGCTTACGTATTCTGCCTCTCCGGTCGGCTGAGCGCCCGCACGCTCGTTTCATGGGTTGGCTTAGGCATACGGGGTTCATTCCATGTCTAAGCCCTAGCTTGACCGAGGGTTGTAGCAGCAGGACCGGTAGAGGGATCGACAGCACGCAGTGGGGGACCGGGCTGATCCCTGACTTGCGTATTATGCCTCTTCGACCAGCCTCTCCGACCGGTTGAGCGCCCGCATGCTCGTTTCGTGGGTTGACTTAGGCATACAGAGTTCATCCCCAGTCTAAGCATACAGAGTTCATTCCCAGTCTAAGATCATATTGGACTGAGGGTTGCGGCAGCAAGATCGACAGCACGCAGTGGGGATCGAGCCGATCCCCGGCTTGCGCATTCTACCTCTCTGGCCGGCTGAGCGCCCGCACGCCCGTTTCGTGGGTTGACTTAGGCATAGGGAGTTCATTCCATGTCTAAGCCCCAGCTGGACTGAGGGTTGTGGTAGTAGGACCGGCAGCACACAGAATGGGATCGAGCCGATCCTCGGCTTGCACATTATGCCTCTTCGATCGGCCCAACACCCGCACACTCGTTTCGTGGGTTGACTTAGGCATACGGAGTTCATTCCCAATCTAAGATCGGACCAGACCGAGGGTTGTGGCAGCAGGATCGACAGCACATAGGGGGAGACTGGGCAGATTCTCGACTTGCTCATTCTGCCTCTTCGGCCGGTTGAGCGCCTGCACGGTCGTTTCGTTGGTTGGCTTAGGCATACGGAGTTCATTCCATGTCTAAGCATATAGAGTTCATTCCCAGTCTAAGATTTTGAGCCACGGTGCACATACTGGGCTTGGGCATGTGTTGGTGCCACTTTTTTTTCACCTGGGGAACCATCGTCGGAGCATCACCAAAGCATCACCGGAGAGCCTAACTGACGGCATTGGGGGTTTCGGCGATAGGGGGGCCGGGGGGTGTGCGCACATGACGTGCGATTGGTGCTGGTACTTGGCCCTTATATTGGCCCCCTATCCCTCATCAAACCTTGAGAACTCACACCCCCTTAAAGAGCATTTGAGATTTTATAGGTTTGCTGCCAGTAGCCATTAAAGTGTCTGAAATAGGGACACTTTTTTCAAACGGTCACAAAATCTTCTCCACTTCGAGTTTTTAGCTGAATTTTTTTGTGCATACCAAAAAAAATACAAGGATCACCTCTCCCAAATTTGGGGACAAAACTATTTCTAAAAAAATTTTAAAAATCTCGAACCGCAAAAAGTTTTAAAAATCGTGAAAAATAGAAAACGGGTCGTCTTGCCACGAAACTTCACATGAAGGCTTAGGGGACCATTGTATGAATTTAAAAGCCATAAAAATGGCATTGGCATGTCAGAAATATGAAGATGTGCTTGAACCAACCTACCACCCGTTCGATCCCCGGCTTGTGCATCTTGCCTCTCTGGTCGGCTGAGCGCCCGTACGCTCGTTTCATGGGTTGACTTAGGCATATGGAGTTCATCCCCAGTCTAAGCATACGGAGTTCATTCCTAGTTACAGATCTGACCGGATCGAGGGTTACGGCAGCAGGATCGACAGCACACAAGGGGGACCGGGTCGATCCCCGGCTTGAGCATTCTGCCTCTCCAGTCGGCTGAGCGCCCGCACACCCATTTCGTGGGTTGGCTTAGGCATAGGGAGTTCATTCCATGTCTAAGCCCCAGTTGGACTGAGGGTTGTGGCAGCGAGACTAAAAGCACGTAGTGGGGGATCAGGCCGATCCTCGGCTTGCGCATTATGCCTCTCTGGTTGGCTCAGTGCCCGCACGCTAATTTTGTGGGTTGACTTTGGCATACGAAGTTCATTCCCAGTCTAAGATCGGATCGAACTGAGGGTTACAACAGCAGGATCGACAGCACGCAGCCCGCACGCTCGTTTCATGGGTTGGCTTAGGCATACGGAGTTCATTCCATTTCTAAGCCCCAGTCGAATCGAGGGTTGTGGCAGCAGGATCGATAGTGGGATCGATAGCACGCAGAGGGGGATCTGGCCGATCCCCGGCTTGTGCATTATGTCTCTCCGACCGGCCTCTCCGACCGGCTGAGTGCCCGCACGTTCGTTTTATGGGTTGACTTAGGCATACGGAGGTCATCCCCAGTCTAAGCATACGAAGTTCATTCCCTGTCTAAGATCAGATCGGATCAAGGGTTGCGGCAGCAAGATCGACAGATGCAGGGGGACCGGACCGATCCCTAGCTTGCACATTCTGCCTTTCTGGCCGACTGAGTGCTCGTACGCCCGTTTCGTCGGTTGGCTTAGGCATAGGGAGTTCATTCCATGTCTAAGCCCCAGCGGAACTAAGGGTTATGGCAGCGGGATCGACAGCATGTAGAGGGGGACCAGGTCGATCCCCAGCTTGCGCATTATGCCTCTCCCGCCGGCTCAGTGCCCCACGCTCGTTTTGTGGGTTGGCTTAGGCATACAGAGTTCATTCCACGTCTAAGCATATGGAGTTCATTCCCAGTCTAAGATCGAACCGAACCAAGGGTTGCGGTAGTAGGACCAGCAGCAGGATCGACAGCACGTAGGGGGGAACAGGTCGATCCCTGGCTTGCACATTCTGCCTCTCCGGCCGGCTGAGCGCTCGCACGCTCATTTCGTGGGTTGGCTCAAGCATACGGAGCTCATTCAATGTCTAAGCCCCAGTACGACCGAGGGTTGTGGTAGCAGGACCGGCAGTGGGATCGACAACACCCAGAGGGGGATCGAGCTAATCCCCAGCTTGGGCATTATGCCTCTCCGGCCGGCTCAACGCCCAAACACTCGTTTTGTGGGTTGACTTAGGCATACGGACTTCATTCCCAGTCTAAGATCGATCGGACCGAGGGTTGTGACAGCAGGATCGATAGCATGTAGGGGGACTGGGTCGATCCCTGACTTACGCATTCTACCTCTCCAGTTGGCTGAGCACTCACACGCTCATTTCATGGGTTGGCTTAGGCATACGGAGTTCATTCCATGTCTAAGCATACGAAGTTCATTCCCAGTCAAAGATCAGACCAGACTGAGGGTTGCGAAAACAGGACCAGTAGCAGGATCGACAGCACATAGGGGGACCGAGTTGATCCCCGACTTGTGCATTCTACCTATCTGGTCGGCCTAGCGCCCGCACACTCATTTTGTGGGTTGACTTAGGCATACGGAGTTCATCCCTAGTCTAAGCATACGAAGTTCATTCCCAGTCTAAGATCGAACCGGATCGAGGGTTGCGACAGCAGGATCGACAGTATGTAGTGAGGATCGAGCCGATCTTTGACTTGCATATTCTGCCTCTCCGACCGACTGAGTGCTCGCACGCACGTTTCATGGGTTGGCTTAGGCATACGGAGTTCATTCCATGTCTAAGCCCCAGTCGAACCGAGGGTTGTGGCAGCAAGACTGACAGTGAGATCGACAGCACGCAGAGGGGGATCGGGCTGATCCCCGGCTTGTGCATTATGTCTCTCTAATCGGCCTTTCCGATCGACTGAGTGCTTGCACGCTGGTTTCATGGGTTGACTTAGGCATACGGAGGTCATCCCCAGTCTAAGCATACGAAGTTCATTCCCAGTCTAAGATCAGACCGGATCGAGGGTTGCGGTAGCAGGATCGACAGCATGCAGGGGGGATCGAACCGATCCCTGGCTTACGCATTCTGCCACTCCGGCCGGTTGAACGACTGTACACCTGTTTCGTGGGTTGGCTTAGGCATAGGGAGTTCATTCCATGTCTAAGCCCCACCGAAACTAAGGGTTGTGGCAGCGGGACCGGCAGCACGCAGAAGGGGACCGGGTTGATCCCCAGCTTGCGCATTATGCTTCTCCGGTCGGCTCAGCGCCCGAACACTCATTTCGTGGTTTGACTTAGGTATACGGAGTTCATTCCCTGCCTAAGATTGGATCGGACCAAGGGTTGCGGTAGTAGGATCGACAGCATGTAGGGGGGACCGGGTCGATCCCCAGTTTGCGCATTCTGCCTCTTCAACCGACTGAGCACCCGTACACTCATTTCGTGGGTTGGCTTACACATACGGAGTTCATTCCTAGACTAACATCGGACCAAACTAAGGCTGGCGGCAGTAGGACCAGTAGCAGGATCGACAGTACGCAGGGGGGACCGGGCCGATCCCCGACTTACGCATTTTACCTCTCCAGCCGGCTGAGCGCCCGCACGCTCGTATCGTGGGTTGACTTAGGCATATGGAGTTCATACCTAGTCTAAGCATATAGAGTTCATTCCCAGTCTAAGATCAAACCGGACCGAGGGTTGCGACAGCAGGATCGATAGTACGTAGGGGGGATCGGGCCAATCCCCGGCTTGCGCATTCTGCCTCTCCGATCGGTTGAGTGCCCGCACGCCTGTTTCGTGAGTTAGCTTACGCATAGGGAGTTCATTCCATGTCTAAGCCCCAGTCGGATCGAGGGTTGTGGCAACGGGATCGACACCATGTAGAGGGGGACCGGGCCGATCCTAGGCTTGCGCATTCTGCCTTTCCGGCCGGCTGAGCGCCCGTACGCTCGTTTCGTGGGTTGGCTTAGGCATATGAAGTTCATTCCATCTCTAAGCATACGGAGTTCATTCCCTGTCTAAGAGTTTGAGCCACGGTGCACATGCTGGGCTCGGGCATGTGCTGGTGCCATATTTTTTTCGCCTGGGGCACCATCTTCGGAGCATCGATGGAGAGCCTAACCGACAGTATTAGGTGTTTCGGTGATTGGGGGGGCCGGGGGGTATGCGCACATGATGTGCGATGGGTGCTGGTACTTGGCCATTATATTGCCCCCTATCCGTCATCAAACCTCGAGAACTCACACCCCCTTAAAGAGCATTTGAGATTTTATAGGTTTGCTGCCAGTAGCCATTAAAGTGTCTGAAATAGGGACACTTTTTTCAAACGGTCACAAAATCATCTCCACTTCGAGTTTTTAGCTAAATTTTTTTTGCATGCCAAAAAAAATACAACGATCACCTCTACCAAATTTGGGGACAAAAAACTTTCTCAAAAAATTTTAAAAAATCTTGAACCATAAAAAGTTTCAAAAATCGTGAGAAATAGAAAACGGGTCATCTTGCCATGAAACTTCACATGAAGGCTTAGGAGACCATTGTATGAATTTAAAAGCCATAAAAATGGCATTGGCATGGCAGAAATGTGAAGATGTGCTTGAACCCACCTACCACCCGTTCGATCCCCGGCTTGCGCATCCTGACTCTCTCGTTGGCTGAGCGTCCGCATGCTTGTTTCATGGGTTGACTTAGGCATGCAGAGTTTATCCCCAGTCTAAGCATACGGAGTTCATTCCCAGTCTAAGATCAGACCAAACCGAGGGTTGCGGCAGCAGGATCGATAGCACGTAGGGTAGACCAAACCGATCCCTGGCTTGCGCATTCTGCCTCTCCGGTCGGTTGAGCACCCGTACGCTTGTTTCATGGGTTAGCTTAGGCATAGGGAGTTCAGTCCATGTCTAAGCCCCAGTCAGATCGAGGGTTATGGTAGTGGGACTGACAGTACACAAAGAAGGACTGGGCTGATCCCTGGCTTGTGCATTCTGCCTCTCCGATCGACTCAGTGCCCACACGATCATTTCGTGGGTTGACTTAGGCATACGAAGTTCATTACCAGTCTAAGATCGGATCGATGGTTGTGACAGCAGGATCGACAGCATGCAGGGGGGGATCAGGCCAGTCCTCGACTTGCGCATTCTGCCTCTCCGATCGGCTGAGCGCCCGGACGCTTGCTCGTTTCGTGGGTTGGCTTAGGCATACATAGTTCATTCTATATCGAAGCATACGGAGTTCATTCCCAATCTAAGATAAGACCGGACCGAGGGTTGCGGCGGCAGGATCGACAGCATGTAGGAGGGGATCGAGTTGATCCTTGGCTTGCACATTCTGCCTCTCTGATCAATTGAGCACCTATACGCTCGATTCATGGGTTGGCTTAGGCATACGGAGTTCATTCGATGTTTAAGCCCCAGTCTGACCGAGGGTTGTGGCAGTAGGACCGGCAGCGGGATTGGTAGCACTTAGAGGGGGACCGGGCTGATCCCTGGCTTATGCATTATGCCTCTCCGGCCGGTTGAGCACCCGCACGCTCGTTTCATGGGTTGACTTAGGCATACAGAGTTCATCCCCAGTCTAAGCATACAGAGTTCATTCCCAGTCTAAGATCAGACCGAACTGAGGGTTGCGATAGCATGATTGACAGCACGCATTCTGCCTTTTCGACCGGTCGAGCACCCACACGCCCGTTTCATGGGTTGGCTTAGGCATAGGGAGTTAATTCCATGTCTAAGCCCTAACCGGATCGAGGGTTGTGGCAGCGGGACTGGTAGTACACAGAGGGGGACCAGGCCGATCCCCGGCTTGCGCATTATGCCTCTCCAATCGGTTCAGCACCCGCACGATCATTTTGTGGGTTGACTTATGCATACGGAGTTCATTCCTAGTCTAAGATCAGACCGGACGAAGGGTTGTGGCAGCAGGATCGACAGCACGCAGGGGGGGACCAGGCCGATCCCCGGCTTGTGCATTATGCCTCTCCAGCCGGCTGAGCACCCGCACGCTCATTTCGTAGGTTGGCTTAGGCATACGGAGTTCATTCCCAATCTAAGATTTTGAGTGACAGTGCACATGCTGGGTTCGAGCAGTGCCACATTTTTTTTGCTCGGGGCACCATCGTCGGAGTATCGTCGGAGAGCCTAACCGGCGGCATTGGGGGTTCCAGTGATTGGGGGGGTCGGGGGGGTTTGCGCACATGATGTGCAATGCGTGCCGGTACTTGGCCCTTATATTGTCCCCCTATCCATCATTAAACCTTGAGAACTCACACCCCCTTAAAGAGCATTTGAAATTTTATAGGTTTGCGGCCAGTAGCCATTAAAGTGTCTGAAATGGGGACACTTTTTTCAAACGGTCACAAAATCTTCTCCACTTCGAGTTTTGAGCTGAATTTTTTTATGCATGCCAAAAAAAATACAAGGATCACCTCTACCAAATTTAGGGGCAAAACTTTTTCTAAAAACATTTTAAAAAATCTCGAACCGTAAAAAGTTTTGAAAATCATGAAAAATAGAAAACGGGTTGTCTTGCCATGAAACTTCACATGAAGGCTTAGGGGAACATTGTATGAATTTACAAGCCATAAAAATGGCATTGGCATGGCAGAAATATGAAGATGTGCTTGAACCCACCTACCACCCGTTCGATCCCCGGTTTGCGCATCCTGCCTCTCTGGTCGACTGAGCGCCCACACGCTCGTTTCATGAGTTGACTTAGGCATACGGAGTTCATCCCTAGTCTAAGCATATGGTGTTCATTCCCAGTCTAAGATCGGACCGAACTGAGGGTTGCGAAAGCAGGATCGACAGCACGCAGGGGGGACCAGACCAATCCCTAACTTGCGTATTCTGCCTTTTCGACCGGCTGAGCGCCCGCACGACTGTTTCATGGGTTGGCTTAGGCATAGGGAGTTCATTCCATGTCTAAGCCCTAGTCGGACCGAGGGTTGTGGTAGCGGGACCGGCAGCACGTAGAGGGGGATCGGGTCGATCCCCGGCTTGCACATATGCCTCTTCGGTTGGCTCAACGCCTGAACGCTCATTTCATGGGTTGACTTAGGCATACAGAGTTCATTCCCAGTCTAAGATCGGATCAGATCGAGGGTTGCAGCAGTAGGATCGACAACATGTAGGGGGGATCGGGTCGATCCCCGGCTTGCACATTCTGCCTCTCCGACCGACTGAGCACCCGTACGCTCGTTTTGTGGGTTGGCTTAGGCATACGGAGTTCATTCCATGTCTAAGCCCTAGCCGTACCGAGGGTTGTGGCAATAGGACCGGCAGCGGGATCGACAGCATGCAGAGGGCGATCAGGTTGATCCCCGACTTGTGCATTATGCCTCTCCGACCGACCTCTCTGGCCTGCTGAGCGCCCGCACGCTCGTTTCGTGGGTTGACTTAGGCATACAAAGTTCATCCCCAGTCTAATCATATGGAGTTCATCCCCAGTCTAAACATACAGAGTTCATTCCCAGTCTAAGATTAGATCAGACCAAGGGTTGCGGTAGTAGGATCGATAGCACGCGGGGGGGACCGGGCTAATCCCTGGCTTATGTATTCTGTCTCTCCAGTTGGCTGAGTGCCTGCACGCCCGTTTCTCCGGCCTGCTGAGTTGGCTTAGGCATACGCAGTTCATTCCAATACTAAGCATATGGAGATCATTCCCAGTCTAAGATCAGACTGGATCGAGGGTTGCGACAAGAGCACCAGCAACAGGATCGACAGCACGCAGGGGGGATCGGGTTGATCCCCGGCTTGTGCATTTTGCCTCTTCGACCAGCCTCTCCGATCGATTGAGTGCCCGTACGCTCGTTTCGTGGGTTGACTTAGGCATACGGAGTTCATCCCCAGTCTAAGCATATGGAGTTCATTCCCAGTCTAAGATCGGATCGGACCGAAGGTTGCGGTAGCAGGATCGATAGCACGCAGGAGGGACCAGGCCGATCCCCGACTTGCACATTCTGCCTCTCTGGCCGGCTGAGTGCCCGCATGCCCATTTCATGGGTTGGTTTAGGAATAGGGAGTTCATTCCATGCCCCAGTCAGACCGAGGGTTGTGGCAGTGGGACTGGTAGCACGCAGAGGGGGACTGGGCTGATCTTCGGTTTGTGCATTACACCTCTCCGGTTGGCTCAGTGCCCATACACTCGTTTCGTGGGTTGACTTAGGCATACGGAGTTCATTCCCAATCTAAGATCAGACTGGATCGAGGGTTACGGCAGCAGGATCGACAGCACGCAGGGGGGACCGGACCGGACCCTGGCTTGCGCATTCTGCCTCTCCGATCGGTTGAGCGCCCACACGCTCGTTTCGTGGGTTGGCTTAGGCATATGGAGTTCATTCCATGTCTAAGGGTACGGAATTCATTCCCATTCTAAGATTGGACCAGACCAAGGGTTGCGATAGCAGGACCAGCAGCAGGATCGACAGCACACAGATGGGGATCGAGCCGATCCACGGCTTGCGCATTTTGCCTCTCCGACCGACTGAGTGCACGCGTGCTCATTTCGTGGGTTAACTTAGGCATACGGAGTTCATTCCATGTCTAAACCCCAACCGGACCGAGTGTTGTGGCAGCAGGACCGGCAGTGGGATCGACAGCATGTAGAGGGGGATCGGGCCGATCCCCGGCTTGTGCATTATGCCTCTCTGGCTGGCTGAGCTCCCGCATGCTTGTTTCATGGGTTGACTTAGGCATACGGAGTTCATCCCCAGTCTAAGCATACGGAGTTCATTCCCAGTCTAAGATCGGATTGGATCGAGCGTTACGGTAGCGAGATTGACAACACACAGAAGGGGATCGGGCCGATCCCCGGCTTGTGCATTATGCCTCTCTGACCGGCTCAAGGCCTGAACGCTCATTTCATGGGTTGACTTAGGCATACGAAGTTCATTCCCAGTCTAAGATCGAATCGAACTGAGGGTTGTGGTAGCAAGATCGATAGCACACAGGAGGGACCAAGTCGGTCCTCGGCTTGCGCATTCTGCCTCTCCGGCCGGCTTAGCGCTCGCACGCTCATTTCATGGGTTGGCTTAGGCATACGGAGTTCATTCCATGTCTAAGCATATGGAGTTCATTCCATGTCTAAGCACATTTGGATCGAACTGAGGGTTGTGGTAGCAAGATCGACAGCACACAGGGGGGACCGAGCCGATCCCCGGCTTGCGCATTCTGCCTTTCCGACCGGCTAAGCGCTCGCACGCTCATTTCATGGGTTGGCTTAGGCATACAGAGTTTATTCCATGTCTAAGCATATGGAGTTCATTCCTAGTCTAAGATCAGACCGGATTGAGGGTTGCGGCAGCAGGACCAGCAACAGGATCAACATCACGTAGGGGGGACCAAGTCGATCCCAGGCTTGCGCATTTTGCCTCTCTGATCGACCTCTCACCCGGACGCTCGTTTCGCGGGTTGGCTTAGGTATACGAAGTTCATTCCATGTCTAAGCCTTAGCCGGACCAAGGGTTGTGGCAACAGGACCGGTAACGGGATTGACAACACGCAGAGGGGGATCGACTGATCCCCGTCTTGCACATTATGCCTCTTCAGTCGGCCTCTCTGGCCGACTGAGCGCCCGTATGCTCGTTTCGTGGGTTGACTTAGGCATACAGAGTTCATCCCCAGTCTAAGCATATGGAGTTCATTCCCAGTCTAAGATCGGACTAGATCGAAGGTTATGACAGTAGGATCGACAGCATGTAGGGGGGATCGGGTGGATCCCCGGCTTGCGCATTCTGCTTCTCCAACTGGCTGAGTGCTCGCATGTCCGTTTCATGGGTTGGCTTAGTTTTAGGGAGTTCATTCCATATCTAAGCCCCAGTCAGACCGAGGGTTGTGGCAGCGGGATCGGTAGCACGCAGAGAGGGATCGAGCCGATCCCCGGCTTGTGCATTATGCCTCTCCGACCGGCTCAATGCCCGAACACTTGTTTCGTGGGTTGACTTAGGCATACGAAGTTCATTCCCAGTCTAAGATCAGACCGGACCGAAGGTTTTGGCATTAGGATCAATGGCACGTAGGGGGGACCAGGCCGTTCCCCGACATACGCATTCTGCCTCTCCGGTCGGCTGAGCGCCCGCACGCTCGTTTCGTGGGTTGGCTGAGGCATACGAAGTTCATTGCATGTCTAAGCATATGGAGTTCATTCCCAGTCTAAGATCAGATCGGGATCGAGGGTTGCGATAGCAGGACTAGTAGCAAGATCGGCAGCACGTAGGGGGGATCAAGCTGATCCCCAGCTTGCGCATTTTACGTCTCCGGCCGGCTGAGCACCCGCCCGATAATTTCATCAGTTGGCTTAGGCATATGGAGTTCATTCAATGTCTAAGCCCCAGCAGGACCGAGGGTTGTGGCAGCAGGATCGACAGCACACAGAAAGGGACCGAACTGATCCTCGGCTTGCGTATTATGCCTCTCCGGTCGACCTTTCCGACCGACTGAGCGCCCGCATGCTCGTTTCATGGGTTGACTTAGGCAAATAGAGTTCATCCCCAGTTTAAGCATACGGAGTTCATTCCCAGTCTAAAATCGGACTAGACCGAGGGTTGCAGCCGCAGGATCGACAGCACGCAGGGGGGACTAGGCCGATCCCCGACTTGCACATTCTGCCTCTTCGATCGGTTGAGCACCCGCACACCCATTTCGTGGGTTGGCTTAGGCATAGGGAGTTCATTCCATGTCTAAGCCCCAGCCGAACAGAGGGTTATGGCAGCGGGACCGACAACACACAGAGGGGGATCGGGCCAATCCTCGGCTTGCGCATTATGCCTCTTTGGCTGGCTCAGCACCCGCACGCTCGTTTCGTGGGTTGACTTATGCATACGGAGTTCATTCCCAGTCTAAGATCAGATCAGACCGAGGGTTGCGATAGCAGGATCGACAGCACGTAGGGGGGACCGGGCCAATCCCCAACTTGCGTATGCTGCCTCTCCGGCTGGCTGAGCACCCGCACGCTCGTTTCGTGGGTTGGCTTAGGTATACGGAGTTCATTCGATGACTAAGCATACGGAGTTCATTCCCATTCTAAGATTTTGAGCCACGGTGTACATACTAGGCTCGGGCATGTGCTGGTGCCGTATTTTTTTTACCTGGGGCACTATCGCCAGAGCATCGTCAGAGAGCCTAACTAGTGGCATTGGGGGTTTCGGCGATTGGGGGGCTAGGGGGATGTGCACACATGATGTGCGATGGGTGCTGGTATTTGTGTCACGGGCTCTAACCTTAGACTCAGAAACTGTGTGACCTTAGGCTTGGAATCTCCTCCTTTATGCCTAAGTCAGCCTAAAACACAAGCGTACGGGCACTAAAACAACGGGAAGGGCTGATTATGCAAGTTAAAGAGAAACAGGATAAGAAGGCAGAATTCTGGAAATGCTATTGTATTCACTGAAACGAAAGTGTTTGATGGTGTACAAATGAGGGAAAAGCAGCCCTCTATTTATAATTGAGGCTCCAACTTACACTTAATGGCAATATCCCTAGAATAAAGGCTAAAATCATGGGATTATATAGATTACAATCAATCAGGATGCTAACTCCTGATTTTCAGGGTCAACCCAATATGCCAGGATGCTGCTACTGATCCTGCCTACTTCCAGAAGCTTCCCTTGCGTGTCCAGCACCTTAGGCCCTTCTGGATGTGGTGCGGGCAGCTTGTATGCCAGGCCTTGGTCTGACGGGCTAGCTTGCAAGTTGGGCGGGCGTTCTGAACTCGTTTACTAGGCTTTGCGTGTAGATACCCGCCAGCATGCCTGGTCTGCAGTCCTCAACCTCTGGCTCGCCTGTTGGTGCACCTGATGTGCCTGGCGTACCACCCAGGGTGTGACATTCTCCCCCACCTGATTGTGCAACACCCTTGTTGCGTCTTCTGCATGGTACTACCTGATCTGGTCCTCGAACTGCAATAAGTCATCTGTTGGTTCCCAACTCGCCTCACTATCTGGAAGTCCCTTCCAGCGCGCCAAGTACTCTTGTCTTGGCTGATAGTTCTTCTGTCTCACCTCCCAGTCAGCTATGATGCTGTGGACCTCCTTTTCATATGAGGCCCTTGCTCCCAATGGCGCACGCTTTGACTCTGCCCGTCCTGGATCTCCCTTATCCTCATGGAATGGCTTGAGCAAGCTCACATGGAACACCGGGTGCACCTCAGCTTGGGTGGCATATCCAGCTTGTAGGCAACCTTGCCTACCCTCTTCACTACTCGAAAAGGTCCTTCATACCTACGGACTAGGCCTTTGTGCAGCCCCCTATGGTGCACAATTGGATGCAGCTTCACTAACACCAAGTCTCCAACCTGGAACAGCACGTCCCGCTTATTCTGGTCTGCCCACTTCTTCGACCTCTTGGCCGTCTTGTCTAGACAAACTCTGGCCAAGTCAGTTTGCTTCTGCCATGCCTTGGCAAACTTGTATGCTACTGGATTTGACCCTGTATAACCTGTAGCAATTGAATCGGGTGTTAGTGGTTGTTGCCCTGTCACAACCTCAAATGGGCTCTGGTTCATTACCTTGCTCCTTTGCAAGTTGTAGGAAAATTGTGCAATATCTAGCAGCTTTGGCCAGTCCCTTTGTGTGGCACTCACATAGTGCCTGACGTAGACCTCCAATAGTCTATTCACTCGTTCTATTTGCCCATCGGTCTGCAGATACATGCTGGTGGAAAAGTTCAAGTCTGACCCCAACAGCTTGAACAACTCAGTCCAGAACCTACCTGTGAAACGCCTATCCCGATCACTAACAATGGTCCTCGGCAATCCCCAGTACTTAACCATGTTCTTCAGGAACAATCGAGCTGCCTCATCGGTTAGGCACTCCTTGGTTGTTGGAACGAAGATTCCATACTTGGAAAACCTGTCCACCACTACCATGATGCTTCCAAACCCTTCTACTTTGGGTAGACCAACTATAAAGTCCAGAGAAACACTCTCCCATGGTCACTCTGGCACTGGCAATGGCTCCAAGAGATCGCCTAGTTTCTTGAGCTCCACCTTGTCCTGTTGGCACACAAGACAAGTCTTTACATAGGCCTCCACATCATCCCTCATGTGCGGCCAGTAGTATCGATCCTCGATTAGCGCCAAGGTACAGCTCACTCCGAGGTGTCCATCCCACCTTGAATCATGGCATTCTTGTAAAACTTCCTTGCGAAGCTTCCCGTGCTACGGCACAAACAATCTACTGCCCCTGGTGTACAGCAAGCCATCTTGTAACCAAAACCACCTAGTCTTACCTTGCTGGGTGTACTCCATCAAAGCCTTGGCTGTAGGATCATACGTAAGTCCCTCCTTGATGTGCAGCACCAGTGACCCCTCTGGTTGGCTAATGGCAGCAAGGTTAGCCTTCTTGCTCAGTGTGTCTGCAACTAGGTTTGCCCACCCCGGCTTGTACTCCATCTGGAAATCAAATTCCGTAAGAAAATCTTGCCATCTTGCCTGCTTGGGGGACAGCTTCTTCTGTGTCTGGAAGTAGCTGGTTGCCACATTGTCTGTCCTAACCATGAACCTTGACCCCAATAGGTAATGGTGCCAAGTGCGCAAGCAGTGCACCACTGTAGTCATCTCCTTCTCTTGGATCGTGTATTTGCGCTCAGTCTCGTTTGGCTTCCTGCTCTCGAATGCGATTGGACGTCCCTCCTGCATCAACACGCCCCCATGGCAAAGTTTGATGCATCCGTATCCACCTCATACGGCTTGGCATGGTCTGGCAAGGCCAAGACTGGCTCCTCGGTCACAGCCCACTTCAACCTGTCAAAGGCTTCCCGGCACCCTGCGCTCCACTCCCATGCTTTCTCTTTCTTGAGCAAGTCAGTCAATGGCGTGGCTATTGCTAAGTGACCTTTGATGAAGTGCCTGTAGCAGTTGACCAGCCCAAGGAATGATCTCAACTCAGTGACCTTGGCTGGCGGTTGCCACTCTAGGATGACGTGTATCTTGCCTTCATCCATGCGTATCCTGCCACCTCCTACTATGTGGCCAAGGAACGGGATCTCCTACTAGGCAAATGAGCACTTCTCCCTCTTGACAAACAGCTTGTACGCCCGCAACACCTCGAACACCTGTCTCAAGTGGTCTACATGCTTTCCCAAAGTCTGGCTGTAGATCACAATGTCATCCAAATAAACCACAACAAACCGATCAAGGAATGACTGAAGTACCTTGTTCATAAGGGTGCAGAATGTTGCTGGGGCATTCGTGAGTCCAAAAGGCATAACCAAGAACTCATACGAACCATACCGAGTGCCACATGCTGTCTTTGGCTCATCTCCCTCCGTGATCCTGACTTGATAGTAGCCTAACCTCAAATCCAGCTTGGTGAACCACCTTACGCTCCCAAGTTGATCGAACAAGTCCGCAATGAGTGGGATGGGGTACTTGTTCTTGATGGTTAGCTTGTTCAAAGCCCGGTAGTCTATGCACAGTCGTAACGACCCGTCATGCTTGCCTTGAAATAGAATCGGTGCACTATAGGGTGCCTTCGAAGGCCTGATGAAGCCAGCATCAACTAACTCTTTGAGCTGCTTCCTCAACTCCTCTAACTCTGGTGGAGGCATTTGGTAAGGGGCTCTAGCTGGTGGCTTGGCCTCGGACACCAGCTCGATCTTGTGGTCCACCTCCCTCTTAGGTGGTAGCTTTGCGGGCATCACATCACTAAAGGTCTTCAGCACCTTTAGCACCTCCAAGGGTGACTCGATCTCCTTCTCCCTTGGCTCATCATATTTCAGGGCTGCCAAGAAGGTGTCTTCTTGTCTGCTTACCACCTTGGCAAATTGGATGGCTGACACCACCCGCGACCCAACTCCAGACCCTCTCTTCAATGGCACTAGGCATTGGCACCGTACATCCAAGATGCAAACACAATTGGCAAAAGGCACAAGGAGGGCATTAATCCGAACAAGGAAATCCAACCCAATCACAAACTCATAGTCATCAAGGGGTATTACCTCAATGGTCTCCTTGCCTTTCTAGTCTCCAAGCTACAACTCCACTCCCCGCGCTACTCCAATGGCTGAAACTTCATTAGAGTTCACTGTTTTGATGGTTCCAGTCCCTTTCTGCACCTTTAGTCCAAGTGTTCGGGCTCTATCACCTGAAATAAAAAGATGTGAGGCACCTATGTCCACCAGTGCACTCACTTTCTGACCTGCAACCATCAGATCCGTAAACATCAAGCCCTTTGGCTTGTGGCTCCTTTTACTCTGGACAGCATTAAGCACCAGCAACCCAAGCTTTGTTGCCTCTGACTCTAGCTCCTCGTCAGACTCCTTGTCTACAGTAGCTAGCTTGCCCTTCTGCGGGCAATTGCATGCTATGTGGCTCCCTCCACATAGGTAGCATGCTAGTGGCTCTCGGTCCCCCTTTGCTTTCCACTTGCCTGCTGGTGGCTTCCTCTCGCCATCCTTGGTTGAATGGTCATGGTCTCTATCCTTGGACTCCCGATCATGGTCTTTCCCCTTGGACTACTTCTTTCGGTCCCTATTGTCCCTGCCCTTACCCTTGGGCTTGGTAGACTCGAACTTGTTCAGAGGCTTGAACTCTATCAAGGCCTCGATAGTAGTAATGGCTTTAGCCAAGTCATGAACTCCTCTCCTTTGTAGCTCATGCTTCACCCACGGCTTCAGCCCATCCATGAAAGCAAATAAGGTGTCCTTTTCACCTAGATCCGAGATCTATAGCATCAGTTTAAAGAATTTTTAGACATATTCCCTTATGTCCCCTTGCTGGCTCAGCCTGTGCAACTTTGCCCACGCCTCATCATTGGCATACTCCGGGTAAAATTGTTCTCTGAACTCTTTTTGGAACTCTATTCAGGTTTCAATCTTGGTGCTCCTACACCTGACATCATCACACTTGTGCCTCTACCACAACAAGCCTACATCAGTGAGATACATAGCAGCGGTGCTTACCTTTATCGCATCGTCTTGCTTGCCCATGGCCTGGAAGTACTGCTCCATACCCCAAAGGTAGTTATCTAGTTCCTTGGCTGCCCATGTCCCCTTGAACTCCTTAGGCTTAGGGATATCCAATCCGGACTTGGACACTCTAGCAAACATGCCATTCCCAATGGCAGTCTTGCAAGCAACGAGCTCACTGGTAAGCTCTTCCATCCGCTGGTACATGGCCTCCATGCTATCGCGCAAGGTTAGCACGCCCGTTTCATGGGTTGGCTTAGGCATAGGGAGTTCATTCCATGTCTAAGCCCCAGCTGGATAGAGGGTTGTGGCAGCGGGACCGGTAGCACGTAGAGGGGGACTGGGCCAATCCATGGCTTGCGCATTATGCCTCTCCGATCGGCTCAGCGCCCACACGCTCATTTCGTGGGTTGACTTAGGCATACGGAGTTCATTCCTAGTCTAAGATCAGACCGGACCGAGGGTTGCCACAGCACGCAACGGGGGATTGGGCCGATCCCTGGCTTGTGCATTCTGCCTCTTCGGTCGACTAAGCGCCCGCACGCTCATTTCGTGGGTTGGCTTAGGCATACGAAGTTCATTCCATGTCTAAGAATAGCAGTTCATTCCCAGTCTAAGATCGAATCAGACTGAGGGTTATGATAGCAGGACCAGCAGCAGGATCGATAGCACACAGGGGGGACCGGGCCGATCCTTGGCTTGCACATTCTGCCTCTTCGATCGACTGAGCGCCCGCATACGCATTTCATGGGTTGGCTTAGGCATACGGAGTTCATTCCATGTCTAAGCCCCAGCCGAATCAAGAGTTGTAGTAGTAGGACTGACAGCGGGATCGGCAGCAAGCAGAGGGGGATCGGGCTGATCCCCAGCGTGCGCATTATGCCTCTCCAGTCGACCTCTCTAGCTAGCTGAGCGCCCGCATGCTCGTTTCGTAGGTTGACTTAGGCATACGAACTTCATCCCCAATCTAAGCATAGGAAGTTCATTCCCAATCTAAGATCGGATCAAACCGAGGGTTGTGGCAGCAGGATCGGCAGCATGCTAAGCTTTGCGTGCAGATACCCGCCAGCATGTCTGGTCTGCGAGCCTCAACCTCTGGCTTGCTTGTTGGTGTGCCTGATGTGCCTAGCGCACCCACCTAGGGCTTGACACTGGCCCTTATATTGGCCCCCTATCCCTCATCAAACCTCAAGAACTCACACCCCTTAAAGAGCATTTGAGAGTTTATAGGTTTGCTACAAGTAGCCATTAAAGTGTCTGAAATGAGGACACTTTTTTCAAACGGTCACAAAATCTTCTCCACTTCGAGTTTTTAGCTGAATTTTTTTGTGCATGCCAAAAAAAAACACAAGGATCACCTATACCAAATTTGGGGACAAAACTCTTTCTAAAAAAATTGTGAAAAATCCCGAACCGTAAAAAGTTTCAAAAATCATGAAAAATAGAAAATGGGTCGTCTTGCCACAAAACTTCACATGAAGGCTTAGGGGACCATTATTTGAATTCGCAAGCCACAAAAATGGCATTGGCATAGCAGAAATATGAAGATGTACTTGAACCCGCCTACCACCCGTTCGATCCCCGGCTTGTGTATCCTGCCTCTCTGGTCGGCTGAGCGCCCGCACGCTCGTTTTCGTGGGTTGACTTAGGCATACAGAGTTTATCCCCAGTCTAAGATTGGATCAGACCGAGGGTTGTGGCAGCATGATCGACAGCACACAGGGGGGATCAGGTCGATACTCGACTTGCGCACTCTGCCTCTTCGACCGGCTGAGCGCCCGTACGCTTGTTTTATAGGTTGGCTTAGGCATACGGAGTTCATTCCATGTCTAAGCATATAGAGTTCATTCCCAATCTAAGATCATACCAGATCGAGGGTTGCGGTAGTAGGACCAGTAGCAGGATCGACAGCACGCAGGGGGGACCAGGCTGATCCCGGCTTGCACTTTCTGCCTCTCCGATCGGCCTCTCCGACCGACTGAGCGCCCGTACGCTCATTTCATGGGTTGACTTAGGCATACGGAGTTCATCCCCAGTCTAAGCATACAGATTCATTCCCAGTCTAAGAACGGATCGGATCGAGGGTTGCGACAGTAGGATCGACAGCACGCAGGGGGGACTGGGCTGATCCCCGGCTTGCACATTCTACCTCTCTGGCCGGCTGAGCGCCCGCATGCCCATTTCATGGGTTAGCTTAGGCATAGGGAGTTCATTCCATGACTAAACCCCAGTCGGACTAAGGGTTGTGGCAGCGGGACCGATAGCACGCAAAGGGGGACCGAGCCAATCCCCGGCTTGCGCATTATGCCTCTCCAGCCGACTCGGCGCGTGCACGCTCATTTCATGGGTTGACTTAGGCATACGGTGTTCATTCCCAGTCTAAGATCAGACCAGACTGAGGGTTGCGGTAGCAGGATCGACAGCACGCAGGGGGGATCAGGCCGATCCCCGGCTTACGCATTCTACCTCTCCGACCGACTGAGCACCCACACGCTCGTTTCATGGGTTGCCTTAGGCATACGGAGTTCATTCCGTGTCTAAGCATACGGAGTTCATTCCCAGTCTAAGATTGGACTGGATCAAGGGTTGCGACAGCAGGACCAGTAGCAGGATCGACAGCATGCAGGGGGGACCGAACCGATCCCCGACTTGCGTATTCTGCCTTTTCGGTCGGTTGAGCGCTCGCACGCTCGTTTCGTGGGTTGGCTTAGGCATATGGAGTTCATTCCATGTCTAAGCATATGGAGTTCATTCCCAGTCTAAGATCGGACTGGACCGAAGGTTGCGACAGCAGGACGAGCAGCAGGAGCGACAGCACGCAAGGGGGACTGGACCGATCCCCGACTTGTGCATTCTGCCTCTCCGGCCGACTAAGTGCCCGCACGCCCGTTTCGTGGGTTGGCTTAGGCATAGGGTGTTCATTCCATGTCTAAGCTTCAGTCGGACTGAGGGTTGTGGCAGCGGGACCGGTAGCATGCAGAGGGGGACTGGGCCGATCCCCGACTTGCACATTATGCCTTTTCGGTCGGCTCAGCGTCCGCACATGCAATTCATGGGTTGACTTATGCATACGGAGTTCATTCCCAGTCTAACATCAAACCGGACCGAGGGTTGTGAAAGTAGGATCGGTAGGACGTAGGGGGGATCGGGCTGATCCTCGGCTTACGCATTCTGCCTCTCCGATCGACTGAGCGCCCGCACGCTCGTTTCATGGGTTGTCTTAGGCATACGAAATTCATTCCATGTTTACGCGTACTGAGTTCATTTCCAGTCTAAAATTTTGAGCCATGGTGCACATGCTGGGCTCGAGCATGTGCTGCTGCCGCATTTTTATCGCCCGAGGCACCATCGTCAGAGAGCCTAACCGGCGGCATTGGGGGTTCCGACGATTGGGGGGCCGGGGGGTGTGCGCACAAGATGTGTGATAGATGCTGGTACATGGCCCTTATATTGGGCCCCTGTCCCTCATCAAACCTCGAGAACTCACACCCCTTTAAAGAGCTGTTTAGATTTTATAGGTTTGCTGCCAGTAGCAATTAAAGTGTCTGTAATGGGGTCACTTTTTCCAAATGGTCACAAAATCTTCTCCACTTTGATTTTTTAGCTGAAGTTTTTTGTGCATGCCAACAAAAATACAAGGTTGACCTCTACCAAATTTGGGGACAAAACTCTTTCAAAAAAAGTTTTAAAAAATCCCGAACCATAAAAAGTTTCAAAAATTGTGAAAAATAGAAATGGGTCGTCTTGCCACGAAACTTCACATGAAGGCTTAGGGGACCAATGTATGAATTTACATGCCATAAAAATGGCATTGGCATTGCAAAAATATGAAGATGTGCTTGAACCCACCAACCACCCGTTCGATCCCCAGCTTGCGCATCCTGCCTCTTTGGTCGGCTGAGCGCCCGCACGCTCATTTTGTGGGTTGACTAAGGCATACGGAGTTCATCCCCAGTCTAAGCATATGAAGTTCATTCCCAGTCTAAGATCAGACCAGACCGAGGGTTGCGACAGCAGGATCGGCAGCACGCAGGGGGGATCGGGACAATCCTTGGCTTACGCATTCTGCCTCTCCGGGCGGCTGAGCGCCCGCATGCCCGTTTCGTGGGTTGGCTTAGGCATAGGGAGTTCATTCCATGTCTAAACCCCAGTCGAACCGAGGGTTGTGGCAGCGAGACCTACAGCACGCAGAGGGGGATTGGGCCGATCCCCGGCTTGCGCATTATGCCTCTCTGGCCGGCTCAGCGCCCACACGCTTGTTTTGTGGGTTGAATTAGGCATATGGAGTTCATTCCCAGTCTACAATCAAACCAGACCGAGGGTTGCTGTAGCAGGATCAACAGAACGCAGGGGGGGCCGAGTCGATCCCCGACTTATGCATTCTACCTCTTCGACCGGTTGAGCGCCCGCACGCTTGTTTCATTGGTTGGCTTAGGCATACGGAGTTCATTCCATGTCTAAGCATACGAAGTTCATTCCTAATCTAAGATCGGACCGGATCGAGGGTTACGGTAGTAGGATCAGCAGCACGTAGGGAGGAATCGGGTCGATCCTCGGCTTACGCATTCTGCCTTTCCAATCAGTTGAGTGCCCGCACGCTCGTTTCGTGGGTTGGCTTAGGCATACGGAGTTCATTCCATGTCTAAGCCCTAGCCGAATCGAGGGTTCTAGCAGTAGGACCGACAGCGGGATCAGCAGCACGTAGAGGGGGATCGGGTTGATCCCCGGCTTGCTGATTATGCCTCTCCGGCCAGTTGAGCGCTCGCACGCTCATTTCGTGGGTTGGCTTAGGCATGCGGAGTTCATTCCATGTCTAAGCATACGGAGTTCATTTCCAGTCTAAGATCAGACCAGACCGAGGGTTGTGGCAGCAGGATCAACAGCACGTAAGGGAGACTGGGTCAATCCCCGGCTTATGCATTATGCCTCTCCGACCGGTTGAGCGCCCACACGCTCGTTTCGTGGGTTGGCTTAGGCATACAGAGTTTATTCCATGTCTAAGCATTCAGAGTTTGTTCCCAGTCTAAGATCGAACTGGTCCGAGGGTTGCAGTAGCAGGACCAGCAGCAGGATCGACAGCATGCAGGGGGGATCGGGTCAATCCTCGGCTTGGGCATTCTACCTCTCTGACCGGCTGAGCGCCTGGACGTCCGTTTCGTGGGTTGGCTTAGGCATAGGGAGTTCATTCCATGTCTAAGCCCCAGCCGGACTGAGGTTGTGGCAGTGGGACCGATAGCACGCAGAGGGGGACCGGGCCGATCCCTGGCTTGCACATTATGCCTCTTTGGCCAACTCAGTGCCCGCACGCTCATTTCATGGGTTGACTTAAGCATACGGAGTTCATTCCTAGTCTAAGATCGGACCGGACCAAGGGTTGCGATAGCAGGACCAGCAGCAAGATCATCGGCACACAGGGGGATCAGGTCGATCCTCGGCTTACACATTTAGGCTCTTCGGCCGACTGAGCACCCGCTGCTCATTTCGTGGGTTGGCTTAGCTATACGGAGTTCATTCCATGTCTAAGCCCCAACCGGACCGAGGGTTGTGGTAGGAAGACCAACAACGGGATCGGCATCACGTAGAGGGGGACTTAGCTAATCCTCGACTTACGTATTATGCTACTCTAGTCGGCCTCTTGGACCGGCTGATCGCCCGTACGCTCATTTCATGGGTTGACTTAGGCATACGGAATTCATCCCTAGTCTAAGCATACGAAGTTCATTCCCAGTCTAAGATCAGACCGGATAGAGGGCTCCGACAGCAGGATCGATAGCATGTAGGGGGATTGAGTCAATCCCCAGCTTGTGCATTCTGCCTCTCCGATCGGCTGAGCACCCGCACACCTGTTTCGTGGGTTGGCTTAGGCATAGGGAGTTCATTTCATGTCTAAGCCCCAGTCGGACCGAGGGTTGTGGCAGCGGGACCGACAGCACGCAGAGGGGGATTGGGCTGATCCTCGACTTGCGTGTTATGCCTCTTCGACTGGCTCAGTGCCCGCACGCTCATTTTGTGTGTTAACTTATGCATACGAAGTTCATTCACAGTCTAAGATCAGACCGGACCAAGGGTTGCGACAGTAGGATCCACAGCACGTAGGGGGGACCGAACCGATCCCTGGCTTGCACTTTCTGCCTCTCCGGTTGGCTGAGCGCCCGCATGCTCATTTCGTGGGTTGGCTTAGGCATATGGAGTTCATTCCCAGTCTAATATTTTGAGCCACGATGCACATGTTGGGCTCAGGCATGTGTTGGGGCCGTATTTTTTTTGCCCGAGGCACTATTGTCGGAGCATTGTCGGAAAAGCCTAATCGGTGGCATTGAGGGTTCTGACGATTGGGGGGTTGGGGGGTGTGCGCACATGATGTGTGATGTGTGTTGGTACTTAGCCCTTATATTGGCCCCCGATCCCTCATCAAACCTCGAGAACTCACACCCCCTTAAAGAGCATTTGAGATTTTATAGGTTTGTTGCCAGTAGCCATTAAAGTGTCTGAAATGCGGACACTTTTTTCAAACGGTCACAAATTCTTCTCCACTTCGAGTTTTTAGCTGAATGTTTTTGTGCATGCCAACAAAAATACAAGGATCACCTCTACCAGATTTGGTTACAAAACTCTTTCTAAAAAAATTTTAAAAAATCCTGAACCGCAAAAAGTTTCCAAAATCATGAAAGATAGAAAATGGGTCGTCTTGCCAGGAAACTTCACATGAAGGCTTAGGGGACCATTGTTTGAATTTACAAGCCATAAAAATGGCATTGGCATGGTAGAAATATGAAGATGTGCATGAACCCACCTACCACCCGTTCGATCCCCGACTTGTGCATCCTGCCTCTCTGGTCGGTTGAGTGCCTGCACGCTCATTTCATGGGTTGGCTTAGGCATATGGAGTTCATTCCATGTCTAAGCCCTAGTCGGACCGAGGGTTGTGGTAGTGGGACCGGTAGCACACAGACGGGGATCGAGTTGCTCCCCGGCTTATGCATTATGCCTCTCAGGCCGGCTCAGCGCCCGCACGCTCGTTTTGTGAGTTGATTTAGGCATATGGAGTTCATTCCTAGTCTAAGATCGGACCAAACCGAGGGTTGCGATAGCAAGATCGACAGCACGTAGGGGGGATCGAGTCGGTCCTCGACTTGCGCATTCTACCTCTCCGATCGGTTGAGCACCTGCGCGCTCATTTCATGGGTTGGCTTAGGCATACGGAGTTCATTCCCAGTCTAAGATCGGACCGAACTGAAGGTTACGACAGCAGGACCAACAGTAGGACCGACAGCATGCAGGGGGGGACCGGGCCGGTCCCTGGCTTGCACATTTTGCCTCTCCGGTCGGCTGAGTGCCCGCATGCTCGTTTCATGGATTGGCTTAGGCATACGGAGTTCATTCCATCTCTAAGCCCCAGCTGGACCGAGGGTTGTGGCAGCAGGACCGGCAGCAGGATCGACAACACGCAGAGGGGGATTGGGCTAATCCCCAGCTTGCGCATTATGCCTTTCCGGCCAGTTGAGCGCCTGCACGCTCATTTCATGGGTTGACTTAGGCATACGGAGTTCATCCCTAGTCTAGGCATACGGAGTTCATTCCCAGTCTAAGATTAGACCAGACCGAGGGTTGCGACAGCAGGATCAGAAGCACGTAGGGGGGACCAGGCCGATCCTCGGCTTGCGCAGTTTACCTCTCCGGTCGACTGAGTGCCCGCACACCCGTTTCGTGGGTTGGCTTAGGTATAGGGAGTTCATTCCATGTCTAAGCCCCAATAGAACCGAGGATTGTGGTAGCGGGACCAGCAGCACGTAGAGGAGGACCGGGTTGATCCCTGTCTTGCGTATTATACCTCTTCGGCCGGCTCAATGCTTGCACGCTCATTTCGTGGGTTGACTTATGTATACAAAGTTCTTTCCTAGTCTAAGATCAGACCGGATGGAGGGTTGTGGCAGCAGGATCGATAACACATACGGGGGACCGGGTTGATCCCTCGCTTGCGCATTCTACCTCTCGACCGGCTGAGTGCCCCGACACTCATTTTGTGTGTTAGCTTAGGCATATGGAGTTCATTCCATGTCTAAGCATACAGAGTTAATTCCCAGTCTAAAATTTTGAGCCACGATGCACATGCTGGGCTCTGGCATGTGCTGGTGCCACATTTTTTTCACCCGGGGCACCATCGTCGGAGCATCACTGGAGAGCCTAACCGGTGGCAATGGGGTTCCGATGATTGGGGGGCCAGGGGGTGTGCGTACATGATGTGTGATGGGTGCTAGTACATGGCCCTTATATTGGCCCCCTATCCCTAATCAAACCTCGAGAACTCACACCCCTTAAAGAGCATTTGAGAGTTTATAGGTTTGCTGCCAGTAGCCATTAAAGTGTCTGAAATAGGGACACTTTTTTCAAATGGTCACAAAATCTTCTCCACTTCGAGTTTTTAGCTGAATTTTTTTGTACATGCCAAAAAAAATAGAAGGATCACCTCTACCAAATTTGGGGACAAAATTCTTTCTAAAAAAATTTTAAAAAATCCTGAGCCGTAAAAAGTTTCAAAAATCGTGAAAAATAGAAAACGGGTCGTCTTGCCAAGAAACTTTACATGAAGGCTTAGGGGGCCATTGTACGAATTTACAAGCCATAAAAATGGTGTTGGCATGCAAAAATATGAAGATGTTCTTGAACCCACCTACCACCCGTTGGATCCTCGGCTTGTGCATCCTACCTCTCTGGTCGACTGAGCGCCCGACGCTCGTTTTGTGGGTTGACTTAGGCATACGGAGTTCATCCCCGGTCTAAGCATACGGAGCTCATTCCCAGTCCAAGATCAAACCAAACCGAGGGTTGCGGTAGTAGGATCGACAGCACGTAAGAGGGATCGAGCCGATCCCCGACTTGGGCATTATGCCTCTCCGACCGTGCTCAGCGCCCGCACGCTCATTTTATGGGTTGACTTAGGCATACGAAGTTCATTCCCAGTCTAAGATCAGATCGGACTGAGGGTTGTGACACTAGGATCGACAACATGTAGGGGGACCAGGCCGATCCCTTGATTTCTCATTCTGCCTCTCCGATCGGCTGAGCACCTGCACGCTCGTTTTGTGGGTTGGCTTAGGCATACGAAGTTCATTCCATGTCTAAGCATATGGAGTTCATTTCCAGTCTAAGATCGAACCGGACTGAGGGTTACGGCAGCAGGACCAGCAGCAGGATCGATAGCACGTAGGGGGGATCGAGCCAATCCTCGGCTTACGCATTCTGCCTCTCCCACCGGCTGAGTGCCCAACGCTCGTTTCGTGGGTTGATTTAGGAATACGAAGTTCATTCCATGTCTAAGCCCCAGTCGGACCGAGGGTTATGGCAGTAGGACTGGCAGTGAGATTGGCAGCACGTAGAGGGGGATCGGGCTGATCCCCGACTTGCACATTATGCCTCTACGGCTGGCCTCTCCGACCGGCTGTGCGCCCGCACGCTCATTTCATGGGTTGACTTAGGCATACGGAGTTCATCCCTAGTCTAAGTATACAGAGTTCATTCCCAGTCTAAGATCAAACCAAACCGAGGGTTGCGACAGCTGGATCGGTAGCACACAGGGGCGACCGAGCCGATCGCCAGCTTGCGCATTCTGCCTCTCCGATCGGTTGAGTGCCCGCACGTCTGTTTCATGGGTTTGCTTAGGTATAGGGAGTTCATTCCATGTCTAAGCCCCAGCTGGACCGAAGGTTGTGGCAGCGGGATGACAGCATGCAGAGGGGGACCGGGTCGATCCCCGGCTTGCGCATTCTGCCTCTCCGATCGGCTGAGCGCCCGCAAGCTCGTTTTGTGGGTTGGCTTAGGCATACAGAGTTCATTCCATGCCTAAGCATACAGAGTTCATTCCCAATCTAAGATTTTGAGCCACGGTGCACATGCTGGTCTCGGGCAGGTGCTAGTGCCGCGTTTTTTTCACCCGGGGCACCATCGCCAGAGCATCACTGGAGAGCCTAACCGACGGCATTGGGGGTTCCAACGATTGAAGGGGTCGGGGGTGTGCACACATGATGTGCGATTGGTGCTGGTACTTGGCCCTTATATTGGCCCCCTATCCCTCATCAAACCTCAAGAACTCACACCCCCTTAAAGAGCATTTTAGATTTTATAGGTTTGCTGCCAGTAGCTATTAAAGTGTCTGAAATGGGGACACTTTTTTCAAATGGTCACAAAATCTTCTCGACTTCGAGTTTTTAGCTGAACTTTTTTGGGCATGGCAACAAAAATACAAGGATCACCTCTACCAAATTTGGGGACAAAATGCTTTCTAAAAAAATTTTAAAAAATCCCGAACTGCAAAAAGTTTCAAAAATCATGAAAAATAGAAAACGGGTCGTCTTGCCACGAAACTTCACATGAAGGCTTAGGGGACCATTGTATGAATTTACAAGCCATAAAAATTTCATTGGCATGGCAGAAATATGAAGATGTGCTTGAACCCACCTGCCACCTGTTCGATCCCCGACTTGTGCATCCTGCCTCTTTGGTCGGCTTGAGCGCCCGCACGCTCGTTTCGTGGGTTGACTTAGGCATATGGAGTTCATCCCCAGTCTAAGCATATGAAGTTCATTCCCAATCTAAGATCGGATCGGACCGAGGGTTACGGTAGCAAGATCGACAGCATGCAGGCGGGACTGAGTCGATCCTCGGCTTGCGCATTCTGCCTCTCCGATCGACTGAGCACCTGCACGACCATTTTGTGGGTTGCCTTAGGCATAGGGAGTTCATTCCATGTCGAAGCCCCAGCCAGATCGAGGGTTGTGGCAGTGGGACCGACAGCACGCAGAGGGGGACCGGGCCAATCCTCGGCTTACACATTATGCCTCTCCGGTCGGCTCAGTGCCCGTACGCTTGTTTCGTGGGTTGGCTTAGGCATACGGAGTTCATTCCCAGTCTAAGATCAGATCGAACCGAGGGTTGTGGTAGCAAGATCGATAACATGCAGGGGGGACCGGGCCGATCCCCGGCTTGCACAATCTACCTCTCCAGCCTGCTGAGCGCCTGCACGCTCGTTTCATGGGTTGGCTTAGGCATACGGAGTGCTTTCCTTGTCTAAGCATACCGAGTTCATTCCCAGTCTAAGATCAAACTAGACCAAGGGTTGTGGCAGCAAGACCAGCAGTAGGATCGACAGCATGCAAGGGGGGACCGAGTTGATCCGCAGCTTGTGCATTCTGCCTCTCCGATCGGATGAGCACCCGCACATTCATTTCGTGGGTTGGCTTAGGCATACAGAGTTCATTCCATGTCTAAGCCCTAGCCGAACAAAGGGTTGTGGCAGCAGGACTGACAGCAAGATCGGCAGCACGCAGAGGGGGATCGGGCTGATCCTCAACTTGTGCATTATGCCTCTCTGACCGGTCTCTCCGGCCGACTGAGTGCCCGTGTGCTCATTTCGTGGGTTGACTTAGGCATACAGAGTTCATCCCCTGTCTAAGCATACGGAGTTCATTCCCAGTCTAAGATTGGACGAGACCAAGGGTTGCAACAGCAGGATTGATAGCACACTAGAGGGACCGAGCCGATCCTCAGCTTAGCACGCTCTACCTCTCCGGTCGGCTGAGCACCTGCACGCCCATTTCGTGGGTTGGCTTAGGCATAGGGAGTTCATTCCATGTCTAAGCATACGGAGTTCATTCCCAGTCTAAGATTTTGAGCCATGGTGCACATGCTGAGCTAGGGCATGTGCTGGTGCCGCATTTTTTTTGCCCGGGGCACATCGTCGGAGCATCACCGGAGCATCATCGGAGAGCCTAACCGGCGGCATTAGGGGTTCCGACTGTTGGGGGGGTCGGGGGGTGTACGCACATGATGTGCGATGGGTGCTAGTACTTGGCCCTTATATTGGCCCCCTATCCCTCATCAAACCTTGAGAACTCACACCCCCTTAAAGAGCATTTGAGATGTTATAGGTTTGCTGCCAGTAGCAATTAAAGTGTTTGAAATGGGGACACTTTGTTCAAACGATCACAAAATCTTCTCCACTTCGAGTTTTTAGATGAATGCTTTTGTGCATGCCAACAAAAATACAAGGATCACCTCTACTAAATTTGGGGACAAAACTCTTTCTAAAAAAATTTAAAAAAATCTCAAACCGTAAAAAGTTTCAAAAATCGTGAAAAATAAAAAACGGGACCTCTTGCCAAGAAACTTCACATGAAGGATTAGGGGACCATTTATGAATTTACAAGCCATAAAAATGGCATTGGCATGGCAGAAATATGAAGATGTGCTTGAACCCACCTACCACCCATTCCATCCCCGGCTTGCGCATCCTACCTCTCAGGTCATTTCGTGGGTTGGCTTAGGCATAAGGAGTTCATTCCATGTCTAAGCCCCAGCCGGACCGAGGGTAGTGGCAGCGGGACCGACAGCACACAGAGGGGGACCTGGCCAATCCCTGGCTTACATATTATGCCTCTTCGGCCGACTCAGCGCCCGCACGCTCGTTTCGTGGGTTGACTTATGCATTCGGAGTTCATTCCCAGTCTAACATTAGACTGGACCAAGGGTTGCGATAGTAGGATCGACAGCACGCAGGGGGGATCGAGCCGATCCCTAGCTTGTGCATTCTACCTCTCCGGTCGGCTGAGCGCCCGCATGCTCGTTTCGTGGGTTGGCTTAGGCATACGGAGTTCATTCCATGTGTAAGCATACGGAGTTCATTCCCAGTCTAAGATTTTGAGCCACGGTGCACATGCTGGGCTCGGGTATGTGCTTGTGCCGCATTTTTTTCGCCTGAGGCACCATCACCGGAGCATCGCCAAAGAGCCTAGCCGGTGGCATTGGGGGGGCCGGGGGGTGTGCGCACATGATGTGCGATGGGTGCTGGTACTTATGTAACGGGCTCTGACCTTAAACTTAGAAACCGTGCGGCCTTAGGCTTGGAATCTCCTCCTTTATGCCTAAGTTAGCCTAAAACACAAGTGTACGGGCACTAGAACAACGGAAAGGGCTGATTACGCAAGTTAAAGAGAAATAGGATAAGAAGGCAGAATTCTGGAAATGCTCTTGTATTCACTGAAACGGAAGTGTTTGATGGTGTACAAATGAGGGAGGAGTAGCCCTTTATTTATAGTTGAGGCTCCAGCTTACACTTAATGGCAATATCCCTAGAATAAAGGCTAAAATCATGGGATTATATAGATTACAATCAATCAGGATGCTAACTCATGATTTTTAGGGTCAACCAAACTGCCAGGATGCTACTGCTGATCTGGCCTGCTTTCAGAAGCTTCCCTTGTGAGTCCAGCACCTTGGGCCCTTCTAGATGTGGTGTAGGCAGCTTGTATGCCAGGCCTTGGTCTCACGGGCTGGCCTGCAAGTTGGGAGGGTGTTCTAAACTCGTTTGCTAGGCTTTGCACACAGATACCTGCCAGCACGCCTGGTCTGCAGGCCTCAACCTCTAGCTCACCTATTGGTGCGCCTGATGTGCCTGGTGTGCCCACCCAGGGTGTGACATTCTCCCTCACCTAATTGTGCAATGCCCTGTTACGTTTTCTACATGGTACTACCTGATCTGGTCCCCAAACTACCATAAGTCATCTACTGGTTCCCAGCTCACCTCACTGTTGGAAGTCCCTTCTAGCGTACCAAGTACTCTTGTCTTGGTTGATAGTTCTTCCATCTCACCTTTCGATTAGCTATGATGCTATGGACCTCCTTCTCATATGAGGCCCTTGCTCCCAATGGTGCACACTTTGACTCTGCCCGTCCTGGATCTCCCTTATCCTCATGGAACGGCTTGAGCGTGCTCACATGAAACACTGGGTGTACCCTCAGCTTAGGTGGCATATCCAGCTTGTAGGCAACCTTACCTACCCTCTTGACTACTCAAAAAGGTCCCTAATACCTTCAGACTAGGCCTTTGTGCAGCCCCCTATGGTGCGCAATGGGATACAGCTTCACCAACACCAAGTCTCCAACCTGGAACTGCACATCCCACCTATTCTGGTCTGCCCACTTCTTTGACCTCTTGGCCGCCTTGTGTAGACAAACTCTGCCCAAGTTAGTTTGCTCCTGCCATGCCTTGGCAAACTTGTATGCTGCTGGATTTAGCCCTGTATAACCTGCAGCAATCGAACCAGGTGTTAGTGGTTGTTGCCCTGTCACAACCTCAAATGGGCTCTGGTTTGTTGCCTCACTCCTTTACAAGTTGTAGGAAAACTATGCAATATCTAGCAGCTTTGGCCAATCCCTTTGTGTGGTACTTACAT